>NW_003852473.1:7647287-7671327 GCF_000181295.1 Otolemur garnettii
TTTTTTTTTTTTTTTTTTTGAAATAGAGTCTCATTTTGTCTCCCTTGCTCATAGCAACCTCTAACTCTTGGATTCAAGTGATTCTTTGTCTCAGCCTCCCAAGTAGCTGGGACTACAAGGGCCTGCCACAATGCCTGGCTATTTTTAGAGGTGGGGTCTCACTCTGGCTCTGGCTGGTCTTAAACCTGTGAGTTCAGGCAATCTACCTGCCTTGGCATCCCAGATGCTGGGATTACTGGCATAAACCACCATGACTGGCCTGGGAAATTTTCACTTATATCCTCGGTAGGACTTCCATTCATTTCAGACATTCTTCTTCCCCTTTAGGAATTCCTATAATTCACATATTTGAATGCTTCATTATATCCCATAATTCTCTGAGTGAATGTTCTGCTTTCTTTCTCTTCTGCCTCTTTAACTGCCTGGGTTAGCTCAAGAAATTTATCTAGCTTTGAGATTCTTTCTTTTCCATGGTCTAATCTGTTGTTGATACTTTCTCCTGAGTCTTTAAGGTCCCTGACTGACTCCTTCAATTGCTTAAGTTCTACCATATTCTTTCCATATTCTTCATGTCTTTCATCCATTTTTCTGGTTTTGTTCTTCCACTTTCTTATCAATTCTCTTTATTTATTTATTTATGTTTTGCCATCTGATTTTAAATTCCCTTTCTGTCATTTCCATTAATTATTTATAGGTGGAATCTTCTGTGTTAGCTACTCCATGATCCCTTGGGTGGGGTGCTCTGTTTTGGTTTTTCATGTTGCCAGAATTTTTCTGTTTGTTCTTCCTCATGAATGTTTTCTCTTTGTTCACTTCTCTCCCCTACTTTTTCCTTCTCCTTTGATTTACCTCCTTTACTTTAAAGTGGCCATAAAGAGTAAGAAGAGAAGAGAGAAAGAAAATAAAAAGGGAAAAGGGAAAAAAAGAAGGTGGTTGAAAGAAAATAATTGGAGAAATGGAGAGAAGGAGGACAGAAACACAGATAGAGAGTGACAGGATAAATGTTGGTGTTTGGCAGGTTGTTTTGACCACAGCTGCAAATCTAGGAATTTGTGTGGCTGCCCTGGAAGGGTCCCTTGAAGTCAGGAGCTCTTTATCAACCAACCAAGAACCCACCTCTGCCAAATATAGTGAAAAAAAAAAAGAAAGAAAAGAAACTCAGCAATATGTCACAGTGGGGATCTCCCCAATACCATCTTTCCAAAAGCCAAAGCTAGAAGGACACTCTAGACCATGAGCTCATGGCCCTCCATGAGCCAGATTAGTGCTGTCACTTCCCCTAACCAGACCAATGCTGTGACGCCCCCATACCTTAGAGAAAAAATAAATAAAAATAGATGAATAAAATAAAAAATACACTTATATAAGATAAAGAAAAGGGGTGGTATGTCTTAGATGTTTTATGAGAAATTCATGTGGGAAATATGAGAAAGGTAGAAAAATCTCTAGCAAAAGAGATAAAAGAAGAGAAACAAAAAGAAAAGATAAAAAGGGCTGAAAAAACTGTAAAAAAAAAAAATGGAGGCGCCTTTGCTATTAAAGAAAATAAAAATACAACCTCACCACTCAGAAAAAGTGTCAATCATGACAACAAAAAGGAAAAAAGCTGAGGAAAAAATTGAGAACAGGAGCAAAAAATGAAAAGAAAATATACGTGTGTGTATATATATATATGTATATATTTATGTGTGTATAAATATATATAGAGAGAGAGAGAGCAATATATTGCCTGGACACCAGGTGGCACTGTAGTGTTAGCAGATGGTGAACACACTGGTTCTGTTGTATAAGATGAGGCTGGAAGCCACTCTCTAGTTGCACAGAAGATCTGGTCTTGTCTTCCTGACTGACTTGTCCTCAGTTAGGGTCTGATTGCTTTGTCAGCATTCAGTCCCTAAAGGATTGGATTCCTAATCTTGAGTTCTCACTGGATTTCTTAAGAGACACATCAACAGTGTCTCCTGACAAAAAAGTGGCCTTCCCAGAGGTGCAAGAGGTGCTCAGCTCACCCCAAGGATGGTTGCCTGAGTTCAGCAGACATGCTAGAGCTGGCCATGCACTAGGAACCAGTAGACTGATCCTGTCATGCAATCTTCCTACAATGGCACCATCCTGCTAGTAGCTAAGCTGATGGGAGATCCACTCCACCTGATACTCAATCCCTTCCACTTGATGCTGTTCAAGTCCACTTGCTCATTTAAGCCTTCCAATGTAGCTCCAGTGAGCAGCTGGGTCCAAAATCAAAAAATTGCAGGACAGCTTTTTCCTGTCTCCAGTCCTCCAGGAGGGATGGCCGGCCAGCCTCTGCCCATAACAAGCCAGCTTTCTGGGCTGGCTTCCTCAGCTCTATACCTCTTTGCTGGCTCCTGGTGTCCCCCACTGTGTCACTGTGCCCCTGCAATGATGTTCCTGGGGAGGTTCCCTGAGCCAGAGGTGGCTGGTGTTCTCTTCACCCTGTTTCACTGCAAGTGGCTACTAAGATTTCTCTAGTTCACCATCTTGCTTCACCCCTTCTGTTTATATTGTTTTAAAAAACAATAGCCAAAACTTGAGAATAACCAAAGTATTAGTGAATAGGTGAGAAGGTAGATAATTTGGAGTATGTTCACCCTATGAAATACCATTTGAGAAGAACTGAAGTCAGCAATTTTCAAATTATTGATACATGCAAAATCAGGGCTAATTCACAAAAACAGTATGTTATGTGCCAGAAGCTAGAAATAAACGATATACACTCTATGATTCCATCTGTATGAGACAACAGGAAAAGCAAATCTGATGCATACTTACAAAAGCCAAATCACCGGTTCCATGTGGCCAGAAGGGATGCTGTTGCAGACCAATAGGGCACAAGGAATACCTTGAAGTAATAAAAATTCTTTCTCTTAACTATAGTGGTGATTATAAGAGTGACACATTTTTCAAAGCTCATCAAATTATGGTTATGTTAGTTTACCTCATTAATGTTGACTTTAAAAATAATTATTATAGCCATGTACATGTATTATATTACATATAATAGCCATGTACCTAGCTCCCAGATCTGCACTCTGAGCTCGGCTGGGTCATCTTCTAGTGGAGTCAGTGAACACTTACTGCTAACTTGATGGGGGCTTGGGCAGCTGGGCTGCAGATAAGGCTGTGTTGCTCTCTCCTTCCAAATAATTTGGGTTTCCCCTTACCACATAGCCTCCTCAACCTGTCTCTCCAGTGAGATTTTCTTCCATGGTGACTCAGGACTCTCAAACTCAAAGGTCATATCTACTAGGGCTTTTTGAGGTACAGATCTAGAATGTGCATAACTTCTTTCTGGTATCTTCCCTAGATAAAGAAAATGACAGTTTTCAAATTAAAAGTCATTATTATCATTTTTTTTATCCTTAAGACTGACCATAGGTAGGCAGGCTTACCAAATGTTAGGGATAATGTGAAACAGCAAGAATTCTTGAAAAATGCTGGTGAAAGTATGAACTGGCACCTGATTTTGTAGGTCAATCAGCCAGCATCTATTTAAAGTTTAAAAGGCATATAGTTTCCAAGATAGTTTCCAACAATTTAACTGTTGCATGATATGATTTAGAGAAGTCTTGCATAGTTACACAAGGGCAAAAGTGTAAAGATATTCATAGTAGCTTTGTTTACAATAGCAAAACCTTGAAAGCAATCTAAACATATCAACATGAGAATGGACTGTGGTAAAGTCATAAAATGGAAAATTATACACCAATGAGAATTAAAGAACTAGAGCCACATGTATCAATCTGGAAAAAATAATTTTAAAGTGTTGGGGAAAAGAAGTTTCCAGGACATATGTAGTATGTGATACTAAATTATGCAAAATTATACTATGTACTATTTAGCCTTACACAGTTAAGTGGTAAACATATGAAAGTATATGGTAGATTAAACCACAAATTTAGAATAGTGGTTGCCTTGAGGCACAATCTAACGTAGCGAAATGATGTCACTGCACATAAAAAGGCTTCATCTTTATTTGTAATGCTTTCTTTGTTGGGCTGCTTAGTAGAGACCAAAAAAAAAAAAAAAAAAAAAGAGTAGTACTATTTTTATATTTTGTGGGTGTGTGCAGTTTCAAATAAGTAAGCAAAATGAATAAAACACTGAAGCTAACCACCAGATAAGGACAAAATGTATTGAACAGTACATTGCGTACAGTGATTATGTTGGCTTAGTGAGACCTTAGAAAGACAGATCTTAGAATCTTAGAAGAATCAATAAAAAGTCTTTCAAAAATAAATGGAGAAAGTGCTAGTCACTATTCATGAATCTTTCCCTATTTCTACTAAAATGCCAGAAGCTTTTTCTGAAAAAGACAATCAAACAGCTTATCAAAGAACATTTTCCTGTAGGTTTCTGTATTTTATTGATTAAAATAATCTTTTTCTATCCATAATAAAATTAAATTCATAGCAAGAGCTAGACCTTTCCTATTTCATCTAAGACCAACCTGGTATATAACAATATGAGTATTTACAAATTGTGTACCACACAAAAGGATATGTGTGCAAGCGTATCAATTATCTTCTCTCCAAAACTATGAGATGGAAATGTTTCCAAGCTAGAATATAAAGCTATTTCTCATTAAGAATGGACCCCCGGGAGCAGGCATGATTCATTTTCTTCATTCCACTGAAGGGTTATTTGCTACAAATAAGAATCTGATACATAATGAGATAAAGTGTCTAAAATAAATCCAGACCACAGCTAACAGAATAGATTATTACTGTGGCATGCTTTAAAACATGGGCTCTTTGTGTTTAGAGAGAAAGTGTGAAGAGAAATATGTAATTATGATCTTAAGTACATTAAAGTGATGATCTAACACAATTCCTACAGTCTATTCTGACATAGACATTCAATAGGAAGAACCATCAAGGACTTCTAATGAATATGATGGCAAAGCATCTTTTTAAAAAACACACAATTTGTGTACATATGTAAAGAAAGAGGAAAATGAAAAAAAAAAGAAAGAGGAAAATGAAGAAATATGAACTTTTTTTATCAAACCTATAAAATTGTGCATGAGAACATAATTTCAGAATTTCTATTTCATTCTTCCTAAAACTCCCTAGAAGATAGGTGATCTAAAAGTAACCTACACAATTAACTCCTCCTCATTCTTCAAAATGGAGTTCAGGCAAAACCACCTCTGTGGAAAGCTTTCTATGGCCATCTCCTTTCCAGTGGCTGAAATAGAGGACTCTCTCCTCAGCTTCATGCCCCAGGACCTCCTTCACTGTGGCATAGACCTTCCTCCCCAGACCTGTGCACTGTGTGTCCAACTCCCCATTGGGCCTGGGTACCTGAGGTCTGGTCTCTGTCAGCATCCTCAACCTAGCATCAGGCTTGGCACTTGGTATTCACTCAGAAAATGTTTGTTAATCAAAATTTTTTCTGATATACCATATTTTGCTGTGTGTAATGCATACATTTTTCCCCAATTTCTTGAGAGAAAAATTGGGATGCACATTATACATGAGTAGTAGAAATTCCATATCTACCTATATATTTTTAAAATTCTTTTATTTATGCATTAAGAGTGTAATTCTAGAAAGCAATCACAATATCCATATGCAAAATAATACCCTGGAATACTTTAATAGTGCCCCTCCCCAGCTGTCCCCTCACCAGACAGACACCATCCTGCTGGACTCTCCAGCCTGCCTGGCCAATCACGCTGGACACTGCCATTGCCATCCTGGAAACAGGCACACTGCCCATGGTGACGCAACAGTTAACCTGGGGACCTTAGACAAACAAGGGTGAAAGTGACTACACAGTGGTGCCTCCTGGTCTCAGGAAGGCATAAGGTGTGGTGTCTGCTGCTGTGCAGAGGCTGGGAGTGAGCCCAGGCACCTCCCCCACTGTCCCCTCTGCCCACCCTCACCCCCACGTCCTCTCCTTCCCTCTTTCTACCCATGTCTGTTGGTGGGAACGTGGCCACAGCCACTCTGCTGAGAGCCCCAGACGGCTTATTCCCTGGGAAACAGGTGGGAGGGGCCAGGGCTGGCCTTGCCTGCGCTGGGCTCCTGACAGTAGACCTCTGCCTTTTCTGAACTGCCTTGACTCTCACACAGCCGGCCCCACTCCAAGAGCTCTGGGCCACCACACTGAGGAGGAAGGTTCCCACACTGGGGTCTAGGAGACCTGGGTTCTAAGACCTGGTTCTACTACTGGCCCACTGTTGTGACCTTGGACCTCCATCCTCAAGAAGTTTCTCTCTGTGAGGGTACCTGGCCATGAAGCACAAAAGCTCAAGGGTACCTGAGCCTACAGAATGTAGTTTTGAGCCTCTGACTTGTCTGAACCCCCAAGGTGCTGAGTTGGTAAAATTTGCAAACTTTCCAGTAGGAAGAGCCATCTAGGATGCTTGTTAATGGAGTGATTGCCAAGGCCCTTCTCCTGGAGAGTTCATTCGGTATATTTCAGGTGGTTCAGAAATGTCATTTTAGGCTAGCCGCCTGTAGCTCAAGTGGCTAAGGCACCAGACACATACACTAGAGCTGGCAGGTTCGAATCCAGCCCGGGCCTGCCAAACAACAATGACAACTACAACCACAAATAGCCAGGCATTGTGGCAGGCGCCTATAGTCTCAGCTACTTGGGAGGCTGAGGCAAGAGACTCTCTTAAGCCCAGGAGTTGGAGGTTGCTGTGAGCTGTGATGCCATAGCACTCTGCCCAGGGCGACAGCTGAAACTCTGTCTCAAAAAAAAAAAAAAGAAAAAAGAAAAAAGAAAAGAAAAGAAAAGAAATGTCATTTTAACCAGTCCTTGGGTGAGATGTAGGATTTGCAAGTTTGCGAAAGGCTGGTGTCACTTATTCTTACGTCACTAAGTGCCCAAGGTCTGGATGGCTCAAGGAGGTCAAGATCACGTACATTTACAGAAACGTAAGTGCAGAGCACACTGCCTGCCGCCTGGACTCACTCCTGGCTTCTCCACAGCAGCCAGCTCTGAGTTTCATGCCGCTCCTGAGGAGTCACTGCTGTATGGCCACTTCTGCCTCCTTTAAAAAATTAAAATTAAAGATTTTTCTTTCCTGAAAGTTTGGGCCAAAAAAATGGGTACACATTGTAAGTGGAAGTGCATTATACACAGCAAAATGCAGTATCCTGGAACTTTGTGAACCTTCCTACACATATCAAAGACCTTATTCTAACAGAGGAAAAAAGTGTTTCAAGCAAGGAGTAAGGAGTAAGGACCTCCCAACTGTCCTGACTGCGTTTTCATTTCTTCCTGCTTCTGTAGCTGAGGATTCCTGCCACATCACCACAGACAGCATTGCCGAAACAAACACCGGCCACTTCGCCACTTCCCAGAACATGGTGTTTAAAATGTGCCTTAAGTGAAGTTGGTGGAAGGTGCCAGTGATATAAGCTTACCTTAATGCATGTCTTAGCAACAGAGAAACTACTTTATCCAACATTCATTACAATTTTATCTTGGGTAATATTTGATATAATTTTCATAATACACTTGGATTCTTGCCACCAGTTTGTAGAGATATACAATGAAACTCTCATCTCAAAAACTGGAATAAGGAATTGAATTATGTATTGGACAAAAAGAAGTGACAGATGGTATTATAGATCATGCTGATATTTATACAATAAGCATTAAATACATTTCTCTAGATAAATGAGGTTATTTGCAGGTATGACGCACCTAACCCTGAAATAATGGTTTATTTTAGGTTTGAGCATCACACAGCTATTTTAAAGGCTGCAGCTGTCAGAATGAAACTGATGTGATACTGAAATTTAAAACATATCAAAAAAGAACTCCAAGTACACCCAGAAATGTGTGAACACAAAGTTTGTATTTCCCTGTTGGTGAAAGGGGATAAAATTAATACTTGAACTTCAAAGGGAACTGAGGGGAAAGAATTTCAATTCATAATGTAAGTAATTTATGAAATATTCCAAGAATAAAGAACTCCACCCATGTACAAAAAGCCTAAAAGACAGCTGCGAATTCGCAGTAATCTCTGTAATCAATATGATTTACTTTAATTATTAGAGAAATCTCTCTAGTATGTCCATGATTGATCCTACAGAATCACTTCTATTTGCCTTGTATTTGAAAACCAGAAATGAAAATAATCTTTTCATTATACATTTTAGTATGAAAGTCATTTCTCACCTCTGCTTCCACTTATTTCTCTTCATGGAGAAAGTACATTTTGATTTGCTAAAAAAAATTATTATTCAGCAATTAGCCGTGAAAGGTATTATTCTCAGTATAAACCAATGACCAATTCACTTTTTTTTGAAATCCCTAGGCCTTCATGTGAGAATTTACTGTTCATGCACCTTGATAGAAACAGACAGTACATTATACTGAGACACAGCCATGCTCTGCCCAGCAATGTTCTGGTCAAGGACAGATGGCATATGTGACAGTGGTCTCAAGATTATAACCAGCTGTCCCCGGTGATGTCCTGATGACGCTGACCTTATGTAGGCTTAGACTAATGTGTGTGTTTGTGTCTTAGTTTTTAACAAAAGTTAAAAAAGCTAAAAAAGTAAAAATAAAAAGCTTATAGAATTAGGATGCAAAGAAAATTATTTATGTATAGCTGTGTCATATATTACATATATACATATTATATTATGTATTTGAAGCTAAGTGCTATTACAATATAGTCAAAAACTTTTTAAAAACTTAAGGATGTGTTAATTAAAAACATTATAGCAAGCCAGGGTTAATTTATTATTAAAGAAAGAAAAATATTTTTTCCATACATTTTGATAAATTTAGAGAGCCAAAGTGTACAGTGTTGATGGTCTGTAGTAATGTATGATAATGTCCAGGCCTTCAAATTCACGCAGCACTTGGTCACTGACTCACCAAAAGCAACTTAGGCTCCTGTAAGGTCAGCTCATGTTAACTGCCCTACACCTGTGCACCTCTCTTTGATCTTTTCTATCATGTTTTCACTGTACCTTCTCTTGTGCAGATAAGTGTATGTAAAGACTCAGCACTGTGGGCTGATCACACAGCCGGTGTGTAGAAGGCTGTACATGGAGGTTTGCTTCACCACACTCTGTAAGATCCACACAGTGACAAAAGGGCCTGACAACACATATTCCTTAACACACATGCCCTTGTGTTACACAAACAAGGGACACACACAACTATAATGAGTTTTATTACATTCCTTAAGATTTCTGGATTTCAGGAACAGTTTTCCTTGACATAAGGTTCATTTTAGAGCTTCCTTCAGTGCCTCCCCCGAGACTATTCTGCCCTCGGACCCATCCCAAACTGAAGAACAGAACGGGCCACTCTGTCATTCATCAATCACTTACTGCTACATAAAAGTTAATCATGCTTTCCTTAAAATAAAAGCAAAACACTAAATTAGAATAAAAGTGCTTCTCTGAATTTGTAAAGTATTTTGGCAACACAAATGTATAGGTACCATTATTTTCTTTTAAACATAATTTAAGCTTTACAAAATGTTTATAAATGTATTGGTGATTAATATCTTCAGAACAAAAAATATTATACAAAAGTCCACTTACATGTTGCCAAAGAACAAAAAGCTTCATGTTTTTTCTCAGGTTATTCTATTTAAACACAGGAACATCTCATTTGACTTAACTTCATGTCTCTGAGTCACACTTTGGTAATTCTCACAATATTTCAAATTTTTAAAATTGTTTTATCTGTTACGATGATCTGCGATCAGTGATCTTTTGTGTTAGTATTGAGACGGTTGAGGGACACCACAGGCCTCACCCACATTACACACAAACAACTGATGAATGTTGTGTGTTCGGACTGCTCCATGAAGCAGGTCCTGCCTCTCCCCCTCCTCAGGCCTCACTACACCCTGAGATGCAACAACACTGAAATCAGGCCAGTTAATAGTCCCATGAGGACCTTTCAGTGTTCAAGTGAATGGAAGAGTTGTACTCTCACTTCCAGTCAAAAGCTGGACATGATCAAGCTGAGTGAGAGAGGCATGTCAAAAGCTGAGACAGGACAAAAGCTGGCGTCAAGCTGTGAATGCAAAGAACAACTTCTTGAAGGAAGTTAAAAGTGCTGCTCCAGCAAACACAGAAAAGTTAAAGCAAAAGAGCTCGCTGAGGTGGAGAGTTTTAGTGTTCTGGATGCAAGATCAAATTAGCCATAATAATCCCGTAAGCCAGTGTTTTTCGATCTTTTTTTATCTCATGGCACACTTGAACCTATAGTTAAACTTCCACAGCACAGTTAAATTATAATAAGAGAGTAAAAAAAAAAGAATATACTTACTGTGTTTTGAACTTCTTTTGAAAATAATTTAGTTAATATTCTTTAAAATTTTCACAGCACACCTGAGATCCTCTCATGGTACACTGGTTGGAAATCCCTGCCGTAGCAAGGCCCTAACTCTCCTCAAATCTGTGAAGCTGAGAGAGGTGAGGAAGCTTCAAAGGACAGTCTGAAGCCAGCAGAGGCTCACCAGGTTTACAGGAAGAAGCCGTCTCTAACAAATGCGCAAAGTGAAGCAGCAAGTGCTGATGGGGACACTGCAGTGAGTCACCCAGAAGACGCCTCTGAGATGATCAGCCAAGGTGGCTGCACTCCCAGGAGACTGTCAGTGCTGATAAAATGGCCTTCTGTGAGAAAAGATGCTGTCCAGGACTTGTAGCCAGAGAGGCTGACTCTCTTGTTAGGAGCTAATGTAGCTGGTGACTTGGAGTGATCAAGTACAAAGGACAAAACAATTCTGGAAAATTCAGCAGCAATATCTGAAACAGGCAAGTAGGCAGGGAAATTACAAACCACAAACCATCCACTTCTACATTTTTAAAACATAAAAAAATCAGATACTGCCCTCAAATATGATTGGTTTGCATTATTTAATGCTTTAAAAAATGGATATTTTATGTTCTGATCATTTTTGAAAAATCTGAACACTAGTTAGGTGGCCCCATGATTCTCAAAGCACAGACCCTGAGCCAGTCACATCAGCTTCAACTGGGAACTTGTTACAAATGAAGAAACCATCTTAATGAAAAGCAAACATGAACCCTTAAATAAAAACAAACTCCAACCAGAAGTTTACTCCCTTTATCCCACTTCCTCACAGTTACTGACACCTGCCCTCTCCTCACAGCTTCTAACTGCCAAGTCTTGTAGCCCCTGTCACAAGGCACGACTTCCCTTAGTTGTTTCTGTGAGGTGACACCTCTTATGTTAAGAAACTTCAAGGTTCCATATGAAATAGTTTCCAGATCCTGGATTCTGATGAGTCTTCTGCTGCCAGCCAGTCTGAAAACCACTCCAAGAAACTAACTCAATGCACAAGAAAGCAGCTTTCACATCCTTACCATTTCATCCCCCACACTCCAACCAGTAGGCAACCCAGCCCCTCAGTCCCTTACCCATCAAAATTCCCTTTAAAATCCCAGCCCAAGAGCCCTCAGGGAGGTGAGTTTGAGTTCCCTCCTACCTCCTTGTCTGGTGGCCGTCTGGCTATGATCTTTTGTGGCAGCTGCACCCACCATTTGTGTGTACTGGTCTGTTACAGCTTAATGGGTGCAAATCTAGCTGTTTCTGCCCAACCAGGTTCAACTGTCCCCTACCTAAAGGAAGCCAGTGCACTGAGACGGCAGGGGACAGGGAAGGCTGAGCTCAGTGCCCCAGGGGCAGAGCTGGGGGCTCTCCAATCCCCTCCCTGGGAATCAGGGGGCCAAGGGTTTTAAAGGTAGTTTGGCAGACAAAGGGCTAGGGAATTGGGTCTGCTGGAATGAATAGGGGCAGCAAACAAAAAACCTTCTTCTTGGGCAGATTCAGTCCCTAGGTAGGTGGCAGAACCCGTCGAGTCAGTTTCTAAGCCTGGCCACTGGTCCAGCTGCATCAGTTGATCCACCCATAGGCAAAATCTGGAAAATATCCCAAAAATGAGCTTTAGGTTTTGGGATGGTGATGCTATCTCTAGAAGAGATTGGAAGTTAGAAATCTTAGACAGCCAGGGATGCTTGCCTCCTAAGTAGTAAGCGACAAGAGGAAGGCAAGTTATGGGATGACGTCCGGTTAACTCCTACCTGAGCCTGTGCTTCCGTAGAAATCAGACCACCGCCACAGTCCCACCTTGCTGCCCTCATGAAATTTATAAGGGTGGTTCTATGGTGAGCCTTGTCCCAGATCTGCTGAATAGCAAATGCTAGGGATAGGGGCAGAGCACTTTGTGTTTTTAGAAACTTCTAGGTTATTTGGATGCACACAAGTTTGAGAATCACTTATCTAAAGTAGCAAAAGGCAAGGAGTGTGTTAAAATCACCCACTGATTTGTCCATTTGTCTTCTTGATACTGGAATTTTGCTCTTCAGTGGGTCCTTGGTCTTGGGGATTCCAGGAATGAACCCACAGACCACAGATCAGTGGCAAGACAGGATTTTTATTAGAAATTAGAAAGAAATACAAAAGTAAAAAGTACCAGAGCTTCTGGAAGGGGAAAAGACCTAAACTGGGGAGTCTCTACATGGGCTCTTTTATCTAGGGGTATTAGGTCTTCTATGGTAGGTGGAAAACATCTTTTCAAAGTTAGTGAGTGCATTAACAAATGAATGAATGTAGTTCTTCCTCAACTGGGGCACGGTTATCAGGTCCTTTAGTTTTTGTCTCTGAGAAGGGATTAGGATGTGCGCTCCAACTCAAGGTGTAACCACCCAAAAAACCATCTCAGGCTGCTTTGTTCATGATCTGGTTAGAGCCCAGAGGGTGTGGTCTGAGCTTCCTGGGCCTAAACAATGGGGGGGGGCTCCCTGTCCAGCCTTGAGTGGTGGAATCGTGTATCATTCTTACTTCTGCCCACTATTCATTTTATCCTCAGGCAATGTTTTAAGGTACATACATTTTTAGGATTTTTATATTTTCTTATTTTTTTTAAATAGGGAGCTGTCTTTTTCTTTTTTTTTTTTTTTTATTAAATCATAGCTGTGTCCATTAAGGCAATCATGGGGTACAACGTGCTGGTTTTACTTACAATTTGAAACACTTTCATCAAACTGGTCAACATAACCTTCACGGCATTTTCTTAGTTATTGTGTTAAGACATTTATATTCTATACCTAGTAAATTTCACATGCACCCTTCTTGATGCATTGGGTGTGGTCCCACCAATTACCCTCCCTCCAACCATCCTCTCCCCTCCCCTCCCTCTCCCCTTTCTCCTTCTTCTTGGGCTATAATTGCCTTTCACAAGAAAGCTATAAATTGCCTTCATAGTAAGATTGAGTACATTGGGTACTTTTTCTTCCATTCTTGAGATACTTTGCTAAGAAGAATATGTTTCAGCCCCATGCATTTAAACATGAAAAGAGGTAAAGTCTCCATCTTTCTTTAAGGCTGCATAGTACTCCATGGTGTACATATACCACAATTTATTAATCCATTCATGGGTCGATGGGAGCTATCTCTTATTCTTAGCCATGCTTATTATTTCTCATCTTACCATTGCTACCCCTGCTTCTGTCAGCCTTTGTAACACCTTCTTTATTAACCTTTCTGCTTCATGATTTAGATAGGACTCCTGTAAACCATGCATAAGTGTATTAGGAATTTTTAAAATTCCAGTGTGGGATTTTCTCATATCTGTTTTTCCATTGCCTATGCTTTTTAATTTTTATCATGTTTTAAAAGTCCCATTCTGTCTCATATTTTCAAATTTACTAATGTCTTTTTTCTTATATATGTTTGAAATTGTTATTATATTGTTACCCTTTATAAGTTAGAATATGTAATGTTATCTTCTTTCCAATAAATATAAAATATTTAATTAAAAAGAGAAACCATAGGTATTTATTTAATCATGCTCTAATTGTTACCACTTCTGGTGCATCTAATATTTGTGCTTATTGACAGTAAAGTCTAACATATTTCATGTTTTCTCATCATTTGTTTTTTCATAGAAATGTTGATATTTTTCTCTATTTTTCTGTTATTAGTCTTTTTTTCTGAATTGAATGAGTTCTTTACATTAAGCAAATTTATTCTAACATATTCTTTAACATTTTTTCCAATTAAAAAAATTTAATGGTGAAGTTACTAGAGAATCTTTTAGATATTAAATAACTTTGGAAAGAGCTAGCACATTGAACATGCTTTGGGTTGGAATGTACTGTTTTGAGCAAATAACTCCATCTGATGTTTGAGCCTTTTGTAAGATGGATGAGTGAAGATCCAATGCTACGTGTTATGGACAGAAGAAAGAATTCTGTGGTTTCCAGTGCCATTGAATATGCTTCCAGGAAACATAAGTGCCTGACTATAATGCCACTGCACACTCAATGGTGGATGATTTGTACGCATCATGAGTAGGAATTAATCCCAGTGGCACAGGAATGATTTGTGGAAGCTCACTACTAATATATCAAGTACAAACTTCCTTAATATCTTAAATCTTTATGGTAATAACAAATTTCATACTCATCACAGAAAAAAGAAATCAATCAGTCTCGGTGGAAGAGTCAGAACTTGGAAAGCCCGCACAAATGTAAAAGTGGAGGTCGAGAATCAGGTATGTGGCGGCAGACTGGTTATTGTTTCTGAATTTCCATTTTATGCTTCCTCCTTAAAGCATTAGGAACAGTGGCCATCCAGCTAGACACTTTTAGAGCTATGTCTGGTAAAGGAGCACACATGAAGTGATGTGCACAATTTCTGGGTCATGGCATAAGAACGAAGTTGCTGGTAATAACTTCTCTTCTCTAACAAATGGGCGTGTGGCCAGCTGTGAGCTGACTTGAACCATATTGACAGGAATGTTTTCCAGGATTAACAGAAGAACAAAGCAAACTCGAGTAGCTGGTAAACTCATGGAACATAGCCGCACTGCCTTGGACCACTTCCCTACACAAACTTTTGTGAGAGACTATAAAAAAATAAACCTCTGCCCTCACTAAGCCAGTTACTTTGTATTGCTGAGGCAGCCAAATCACTATTCTATTCTTTTGGCCAATTCTTCAACAGGCCTGGAAGTTGAGGGAAAGGTGGGCAGATAAAAGAAGTCTGGCACAGGGCAGCACCTGTGGCTCAAAGGAGTAGGGCCCCAGCCCCATATGCCAGAAGTGGTAGGTTCAAACTCAGCCCCGGCCAAAAACTGCAAAAAAAAAAAAAAAAAAAAGGAGTCTGGCACAGAAAATAAATATAAATATCTAGACGTGGAAGGCATTAAACCAGGTAATCATTCTGAGAAAATGTATCAGGGAGGGAGCCGGAATAGAGAGGGGCAAGGTTCAAGAATGTTAGAAGAGAAAGGTAATGGGGACAAAATAAAAATGGAAGAAAGGCCAGAAAGACTGAAAGCCACCCATACGTTACAGTGCAAAAGGCTCATTTAAAAGCAAAACGGGAAACATACACTTTTTTATTTCATTCTTTTCCTTATAAATGTCTTAAATTCTTGAACAGAAATGATTTCCATTTCTGGTGTTATTCTGACTAACCTGCTCATATAAAAGCAAGAATAACAGAGAAGATTTCATATAATTCCTAAGAATCTACTAAGTAATTTAGTAAACAAAGTGCTAAGTTGTTTCTTTAAAGTTCTGCGCAGGTGCTCTCTGCTTCACACACGATCTGGTACCATAAAAACGATGGTGCAGGCTGAGACCACACAAAGCAATCTTAACAGCCAATGAGAAAAACTGTAACTGTGGCCTTTAAACATCTTTGTCACAGCATCAAAAACTCTCTGCTTGTTAGTTGTAACTGTATAGGGAAATTTAAAAAATAGTAAATCTAGTATATATTTAATACACAGTAATTTAAAAGGACACACTTTCATTCTTTGTAAAAAGTTATCAAGAGTCATTCAAACAGTGGCTGAACTTGAGGATATTTTTATATTTTAGGAAAAATTCACATTTTATTTTCTGTAAACTGTACCTAATTTTTGCCTATTTGTATGGATATCTTATTGATTTGCAAAAGACTTTTCTATATTATGGGATAGCTAGTTTTTTTCTTTTTGTTTTTTTTTTTTTTTTTTTTTTTGAGACAAAGTCTCACTATGTCACCCTTAGTAGAGTGATGTGGTATCACAGCTCACAGCAACCTCAAACTCTTGGGTTTAAGTGATTCTCTTGCCTCAGCCTCCCAAATAGCTGGAACTACAGGTGCCCACCACAATATCCAGCCATTTTTTTGTTGTTGCAGTTGTTGCTCTAGCTGGCCTGGGCCAGGCTTGAACCTGCCAGCTCAGTGTATGTGGCCGGTGCCCTACCCTCTGAGCTATGGGTGCCGCCAGGGAATAGCTAGCTTTCTGTGATACGTTGTATGAGCTGAAAATATTTTCCCTAATTTATTACTTACTTTTTGGATTTCATGCAGTGACATTATCAAAAATTTTTTTAATTCCTTCTGAGGTTTAGGTCATAATTAATAAGAACTTCTTCAGTCTAAAATAATTTTTAAATATCTCTCCTGGACAATTCACGTACTCTCACATTTTCTTTTGACATATAGATTTTTGAGCTATATAAAATGTATTTGAATCTGAATTTATTTAATGTTTAAATGTGAGGTTTAAGTTCAAATTCTTTTTTCTACCTAATTAGTCAGTTGTCCCAATGCCATTCATTGATGAATTCATTGTTTTCGTCACTGATTTGAAGTGTCGCCTTTACTGAGTACTAAATTTCCAGACGTACTCTGTTCTCTATGCTGTCCCACAGCTCTGGCAATTCATGGACAAGTACCTCACTATCTAAATTCCAAGAGCATTTAAAGTGTTTTATATCTAGGAGTCCTAGGTGCCCTGCGTTTCCATCGCTTTCTTTGTTGTTGTTAAAATTCTCCCGACTTTTCTTGCTTAATCATTTGAATTTAAGAAGTAACTTACCAGTTTAAAAAATCTTGCTAGCATTTTTATTAAAATTTTATTACATTTACATATTAAGAAGTGGCATAATTGTTTCTTTATATTAGTACCAATATTTAGAGTTTCCACCTAAAAATTTTTCTGTTAGTCTCTTTTGGGCATCCCTCTGAGAAATGTTAGTGTACATATATATTCACACATACTTTCATGTGTATGTATGTGTCTATGCACAGGTACATAAAATGCATGCATACACTATATCTTTTTTTCACTATTCCCATTCTAGGTCTATAATCATTGTCTTGCTTTTATAAGTGAAACATTTCTTCTTTTATATTACCTAACTGGTTTTGGTTATCTAATTAAATTCATTGATTTTGTATGTTAAATCTTTACATAGTCATCTACTAATCTTTTACTTATAATTGTTTTCCAACTTATTCTTATTTATCCCTTTTACATTCTACCTTTGTACCTACTCCTTTCTTTTCTTATCTAATTGCACTGGCTCCATCACAATGTTAAATAATAAAGACGGTAGTAGATAACCTTATCTTACTTCTACCTATAGTTCTAAAGCGTAATGCTGTTTTTTTCCACAGCTCTGAAAGTCCCATCTATTCCAATATTAACAAATCTTGAAAATACCCATCTATCCCTATTTTATCAAAGTGCAGAGATATTTACTACATTCATATTCAGTCATATTGTATGAATAGAAGCATGCATCATTCATCTCTTACATACCAAATGCTACCTAGTAAAGTTTCAGGATCTACAGATCCCATTATTTTTTTCTTTTGATATAGCACTTTTAAAAGTTTGATAGAAAGCCAGCCGTGGTGGCTCATGCCTGTAATCCTAGCACTCTGGGAGGCAGAGGCAGGTGGATTGCTTGAGCTCAGGAGTTCAAGATCAGCCTGAGTCAAAGCCTGACCTTGTCTCTAAAAATAGCATTGTTTCTGGGACCTGTAGTTCAGCTACTTGGGAAGCTGAGACAAGAGGATAGCTTGAGCCCAAGAGTTTTGAGGTCGCTGTGAGCTACAATGCTATGCACTCTACCCAGGGTGACAAAGTGGACTCTGTCTCAATAAAAAAGATTTTCTTTTTTATATAATGTCTTTTGAGCAATACCCACTTTGGAAGTTTCTGGAGGCTGTGGGGAATAGTTTGGAGGTCTTTGAATGAGTTTTTTGGTTTTTTGTTTTTTTGTTTTTTTTGAGACAGAGTCTCACTATGTTACCTCAGTAGAGTACTGTGGCGTCACAGCTCACAGCAACCTCAAACTCTTGGGCTTAAGTGATTCTCTTGCCTCAGCCTCCCGAGGAGCTGGGACTACCGGTGCCCACCACAATCCTCAACTACTTTTGTTACAGTTGTCATTGTTGTTTAGCTGGCTGGGCCAGGTTCGAACCTGCCACCCTCGGTGTATGTGGCTGGGTCTGTAACCACTGTGCTATGGGCACCAAACTGGATGAATATTTTTGATCCTCTGAAACTTTATTTTTACTGTAGCAACTATCCTATCTGGGTTACATAACTTTCCTTGAATTAATTCTAAGATATTTGTGAATGATCCTCAAGTGTGTGAAAGAAAATGTTTCAGGGTACAATTATTTGTACTTTCTATGTTATTTAGCTCATGCATAGACAGAGACTTGGCACATGAAATAAATTTCCCGCCACTACTGTATTTCTTTCTTCCTTTGTATTATTAGCATACCTTAACAAAAAGAAAAGAAAAAACTGTTTTCTTCTTTAAAATGTAAAATAATTTTTCCCAGAATATGTTTCACTTGTAACATGGAATTATTCTCTTTACCACATTTGAAGATGCAGGTGCTGGGGGAACCACCATTTTACAATTGTTCAGTAGATGATGTTCTTTTTTAAGGGTCTATCATGACTCTATCATGGGTTGTTCCAAAGGGAAAGAGTGATTTCAACTACAAAGAAAGGAAGAATTAATTATTTTTCTAGACACTCTAGAAATTCAGGTAACTATTTTTACAAGTAGCTCATTCTTCATATTCAACATCTTGTCTCCACTGACTGTTCCCTCTCAACCCACTCAGACAGGATCAGGTTCAGGCAACAACATAGTTGATCGGTACCTACGTATAAGACATAATGGTAGGTAGCTAATTATGAGATTATGAGTTAATCCTAACAAAGAGAATTACACACTAAGCCAAGGAATTATTTGTTACTAACAACCCACATTCCATAAATATATTTGATTAAACATAAATATATTTGATTAAATTTTATTTTTAAAATTAATTTTAATTTTTGATTAATATTTGATTAATTTCCTGAACTGTTATATGCATTTTCCTTAACTTGGCCCAGAAATTATGGCAGTTAACTTCCTAGGTAGGCTTCTTATAATCACATCACTGATGTTCTATGCCCAATTTCTCTATACTGAGCCTTTTTGTTTGGTGTTAAATCCTCCTGGAAAGTCACCACCCTGGGTCAGCTTCCTGCCACCTCCCCACAATTGCCACATTATGTGAGAGTTTCCTTATCTTACATAGATGGGCTGTTATCTCCTTTTCTTCAATGCCACTGTCTCCTGTCTCCATGTAGATCAGCAGGCAGCAGAAATATGTGTGACAAAAGTGATGAAAGCCCAACTGCACAAAATGTCTGTTGCATTTAACTGTGATTATACTTTTAAAAATCTAGAATCCCTTTTCTGTCCTAGTCAGCTTTGCCATCAAGCTGCTTGTCAGTCTATTTTCAGCCCACAATTAACAATATTTCTTGTGAAAATTTCTTTACATAAATATTTTCTTTCCTAATTTTGTGCCACATTTTTCTCATTTCTCCTCTAAACCTCATTTCTCAAACCGAAAATCCCATTCTAGCGTGGCACATTAAAGACAATTCAACAGATGTTGCCCCCTTCACTGTATGTCTTCTGTTTTTACACAAGAATAGAAAATTAGCTGAGAAAGTTAAGTTTCTGTTGGTCCTCACTTAATGCCAGTACCATCAATGCAAAAAATGCAAAAAAATGCTTCCTCAAAGCACAGCTTGCGATCCAGCCGACTCACAGCAAGCAACTGTTAGAAAAACACTACATTATCTCATTCTTCCTGCCACTTTTATGTACATCCTTTACCTGGTCAAACTGTACAACGGCTGTTCTGTTCTTCTGCAGTGTAAATATCTAAAAATATTGTCACTGGATTTCTTTTATGCTGTAGGGATTTTTATTATTATTATTTTTAACCTTCAGTATTCTGCAATCATTTCCCATAGGGTCTTTTCCTGAGCAGTAGACTTTTCTGAAATAGAAAATACAAATCCTGAGGAGAAATAACTCCTGATTCAGAATTTTCCCTACATTAAACTTGTGTAAAATCTTCATAATAACATTTATAATTCTATATATATTCAGCATTTATATGGTTATAGTAAAGACGTCTTTCAGTTTAAGGGTATCTGTAAAGAGCAACTAAGTATCTGGATAAACACAAATCCAACTTAGCAGGTGTTTTCTTGGCCAAGTCACTAAATGTCTACATGGTTACTTGCATTATTTCACATCACTCAGCACAGTCACTCCGCCTCTGTTCCTTGCCTTGCACTTCAGTTTGGCACGTTGGGAACAGGGAGGAGCTGTAAGATTACTGCCCCTGGAGTGCCCAGGCCCTTAGTCAGAGAGACGTAAATGACTGCATTGCAAACAACCAGAGATTAACATTTACTTTTTTAGACATTTATATAAGGAAGATTCTCATAATTTAGTTGCCCAAAGACTATCATTTACCAGTTTTAGGCCTAGTGTGTCATTCAATATGAACAAATGAGATGTGGTATAAGATGCCACTCTTCTTTGTCACTTCAGCCCAATACTCTTTATATAATCAATGTTCTACAGACATCGATGAATGAAAAACTGATCAAATAAATGTTATTATGATTTAGATATCATTGTTCTACCCATGTCCTAAAAGAATCTACAAAATTGTCATTCACAAAAACTGGTTTAAATATATGAATTAAAGTTTTACTTTCATCATTGTTTTGAACCATTCGATTAAGAACAGTAGAAAAGATCCCTAATTTAAATACTTTATATAATATAATCAGATGATTCGTGTTCAAAATAATGTCCTTGTCTTATAATCAGCTTAATGACTTTAATAAAATTACTCTTAACCTAGGCCTGCAAGTTCAATAAAAACTACTTTCAGATTCAAATACAGAGAAAGAAGTCTCTTAAGAACCGTCTTAAGAACACTGGCAATTTTTAATGTGTAAACATATAGGAATTCCAACTTTTGGAGAATTTATGTGTCCTTGCTAAAGCTAAGAATGTCGGGAGAAAAAACTGGGTACACACTTTAAACTTTTCAACTTTGAAATGTAAGTCATTTGCATCATAAGAATGATTCATTTATTTGTGGACCTTAAATCTCTTAAGGATTTATCATGCCAGTGGTGTTTTTAAGAATTAACACAGAATCTTTCTAACACAATATGTGCATAAATAAATCTTGCAGAGTGGATGAGATTTTAGCTGCACTCTACCTAAAGGCAGGGCTAAGGCAGGTTTGTTGGACTATAAAGGAGAATCACTGGGTTTCGGAAGCAAACCTTACACACAAAGGAAGCCCTGATGCTGACGGAATAAACTGGGTTTTATTGCCATAGCACTTGGCTGGAGCTATTGAGCAGGAAGACTCAATCTTTTTTTGTTGTTGTTGTTAAAAGGAGATTTCTAATTAAAAAGTAATAGAATGTAAAATAAAACCTGAAACATTTCCAGACTGTGACTGGATTATTAATTTCAGAAATGACGTTAAGAAGATTCCTTCTAGTGGGTCAGATATCGGACTTCTTGGGCGATCTCCAAGTACCTATGGTTGGTAGATAGCCCTTCCCTTTCATTGGAGTCACATTTGTACCCCTTTAAAACATTTTAATTTGGACAATATCACTTCATTTTTTAGGGGATGAAGGGCCAACCCAGTCAGAAAAGTTGGGTGCCTTCAGAATTAGAAAAGTTGCTCTTGGTTACAGATTGTACTTTTTATCAAAAAAAAAAAAAACAAAAAAAACCAGCCTTCAAATGTACACAATTAAGATGCTTCCAAAAATATCTGTCTACAATATTGAAAAGAAAATCCAAAGTACATGCTGCATTGATAATGACATCTTAGCTTAGTGGTTCACACCTATAATCTCAGCAACTCAAGACACTGAGGCAGGAGGACTGCTTGAACTGAGGAGTCTGAGGCTGCAGTAAGCTATGATCGTGCCATTGCACTCCAGCTTGGTTGGCAGATCAAGACCCCATCTCTAAAAAGAAAAAAGTGGCAACTTGAAATATGAGTCAATTCAATAGTAATTTAACATATAATTATTTTTAAAATAGACCAAAAATAACCAGCCGTCAAAGAATTTTTATTCAGTTGGAAAGTCAACAAAAATTTAAAAAATAAGTAATAAATTGCATAACATGTTAATGCATGTGCTATGTGAAAAATAAAATGGAGCAGGTTCATGAGGATTGTGAGTGCCAGGGAGTTGCAATTTCAAATGAAATCTCAAAATAGGTCTCATTGAAAGAACAACACTCAAATGAATACTTGCAAAGGAGAGAGTTAACCATGCAAATATCTTGTAGAGAATGTTCCAGACAGAGGCAAAAGCCAACACAAGGGGCCTAGGGCAGAAGCTTCCTAGCAAGCTCCCGGACGCAAGACCAGTGTTGGTGGAGCTAATGGAGCAAAATGGAAGGTTGATACCGGAATGTGGTAAATTCAGAGACGGAGCAAGAAATAGGGCTTGTAAGCCATGGGAAGAACCACTGGTTTTACTGTAACAATGAATGGAAACCATTGTAGCTTTTTGAGAATGGGAATCCCTTCATCTAACTTGCTTTTTAAAGGGTTTGGCTGGCTACTGTGTGTAGAACCAGCTCCTTAAAATATCTATTATTGTACACGGGTAATAATTAAATCCAAAATCCAATACCAAGCTCTTATTCTACTTGATTTTTTCACATCATTAATCGCATTTAAACATTGACCAGAGACTGGAAAGACACATATGGCAAACTCAAACAGTATAGGTAATTGATGGACAGGTATTAAAGGCACTACTTACAAAGATGTGGGCAAGGATAAATGAAACTACCAGTCACAATATCACCCAAGGTGTGAAAAAGAGGGAAGTCCTACCACTCCCAGGTCTGAAGGGCAAGATGAATGATGGTTAGCAGGACCCAGAAGTAAGTTGTGCACCCGTAGAATAGCAGACACACCTCTGATCAGAGGAAGGAGCAAAACTCTTATTGCCAAAGTATAAATTTGTTTTAGTACTATTGATCCACTACAGAACAATTTGGCTATAACCAAATTTGATGTTTGCTTATGCACAATTTCATCTGTGAGAAATACTAGGGGAACAGAGAAAACTGCATAGTTGAACCACACTTGGCAGGAACACACAACACACGTCCATTCACACAAAGACCTACCAGCAGCCTCAATTCACAGTGCCTGTTACAAGCCCATCCATTCACATCAGCTATCACAAATTTTCTTCCGATTCGAGATAACCTGCTTTCTCTCTCTTCACTGTAGCTCACAGCCTATCATCTTCCCAATGCCCACAAGCACACTTCAGGTTTTTTCCCAGGGTAAAAGTGCCATGTTTATTGTAGTATTTTTATGTGTTTTAACCACTCACTAGGCATAAAGCTGTGCTAGTGTTTGCTAGGTTGCTAGATTACATCTTTGAGTGTGTACGCACGTCACTGACAGTTTCTGAGTGTGAGCCTCTAAAACCATTTTCTCGTTCCTCTGCGGTTTTGCCTGCAAGGTTTGGCCCACTGTGGTGATTTTCAGAAACTCACGTGTCTGTGTCCTGTTGAAGTAAAACTGACCGTATACATCCAGACCTCAGTCACATGCCCCTTCTAGTTACAGCTGATGAATCTTAGGTAGTAACTAAAATCTGCAGCAAACGAGAGCAAAGAACCCCACCGTCGTGGTCCAGGGAGGCCTCCTGGGCATGCTGCAAGATGCAGAACGGTGGAGAGTAGACTTGAAAAGCCAGTCTGAAAGCAGGCAGCACAGAAACGGTTTTCAGTTTAAAAATCCTCTCCTCCGACAGCCTTGCTAGCACAATGTGGTCAGGGCTCTACAGTGTTAGCGCCTTGGGAGAGCCGGCGAGCCG
>NW_003852473.1:7672718-7679822 GCF_000181295.1 Otolemur garnettii
TCTTCCGCAGAAATCCCTCCGCGGGTGCGCGGGACCTCAACGCCCAGGCGGCGCGGCCCTGGACCGTGCCCTGGAGGGCGCCCCGCGGCTCCCCTGCCCTGCTTACCTCCCCTACCCCTGTGGCGTCTTTCCTTACTGCCCCTTCTCTTCTAACTCTGCAGGAGTTTCAGAGCTGTGAGGGACCACAACTGACTTAACCAGAGGAAACTCCAAAGGTGGGTGAACTTTGGTTTCAAAGACATCGTTTTCGTCTTAGTAGGAAGTTCTTAGTTCTTAGCTCCAAGAACGTTACACACAAGTAGAGGAACATCTGTCCCCAGGACCAGCTCGAAATCGGTGGAGTCGAGCTGACTCCAATCGTGCTGACGCCAATACTAAATATTGTTGATCAGCTTGCAAGAAAAATAAAATGAGCTGCCTAAGCCATTATAATTGTGAATTGATGGTTGTTAATATAGATTTTTTAACTTTATAAACTAGCAATACCTAGAAACTTAGCAGATTACAAATTCCTCACCGATTAAATTCTGTGACTTTTTCACCTAACTTACAACACTTTACAACTAAAAACAGTGTAATCTTTACATTCTCTTTTCTCCATCTACTCTTCCAGAAGATTCTCCCAGTCACTATTCTGAAGTTTTTAGAATTGTCTTTGACTCATTTATTTTTCTTGATCTCACTTTTGGAAGAGAAATAATCACCGAATCTTAACAATTCTTGTTTTTTTGAATGTTCCATACTTTTATAATCCTTTCCATTTCCATTTCTCATTTTCTAGGTAAAATCCTGGAGCTAAGGAGAGTTCACCCCAAAATATGAGTTCCTGGTTTAAAGAATATTTTGAATTGAAGACCATGAGTAGCCATGAAACACTGGAGGGGTCTTCCCCTATCTGCTTCACTGGATTGGCCTCATCAGAGGATCAAAGTTCACCCCCAAATATGAGTTCCTGGTTTAAAGAATACTTGAATTGAAGACCATGAGTAGCCATGAAACACTGGAGGGGTCATCCCCCATCTACTTCACTGGACTGGCCTCATCAGAGGATCAAAGGGGAAAACTGATGCCCCTTCCACTTCTTGTCATCTCAAAATATTTCAGGAATGAGGGTCAAGAGTGCAGGTGGACCTGGCCCAAATCATCTGGGTCATAAACACCCTTCTCCCAGGTTAATCTACTAGTCAATCTTTCTCCCTGTCCATTCATCGTCCCTAGCAACCATTTATCACCCTATGCTCCCCAATTTCCCCCTTTCCCTTCTAATAGGCCTCTATAAAGATATCTGAACTCCTTTGAAAAACTGGGTTCTCACTCTCTGATTACTCCCTGTAAGTAAATCCTTTCTCTTACTGAGCTGCCTCAACTGTCAGTTGATCTTTCAGTGAACTTTTGGGGAAAGGGCAAGTTTTCCCTCACCGCTTCAATCCCTATCACCACTCACTTTGGGACACACAAATAACCTCCTAGGTGGTCTCAATGTATTATTCTAAATGTATTATTTCCTCACATCAGTTAGTTCCTTCTTAATCTTTAGGAGATCATCACTGCCTCTATAGCAAGTTAAAACACATGATAATCTCCAGCTGAAAATTCACAATTCCTGATAACTTGGTTCCAAATGGCACTCTGACTTTAGCTGCACGTGGTATGATGTCCTTAATAGCTCCATTTCCACCCAGAGATGCGGCCACAGGGTTCTGCAGGTGCACCTCTGATCATGTATAGGAACTGTTTGGAAAACTCTTCCTCCTCCACCTCCACCTCCATCTGTTCTATGCTCATCTGAGTTTGTTCCCTTTATCCTGCTCTCCTTAAAGGCATCACTTTTACTTCAGACATGGTTGTCTGGGTTGACCAGTATGTTTACACTTGGTTTTGTCTTTGGAGTTATTTTTGAGATGTCCCTTATTCTGGGCATCACAGTCACAGGTCATCTCTTTCCCCTGCAGGCGCCCTCACCAACCTCAGCCTATGTCAGTGCACCAGGACCCCTTTTTTGATTGAGAAAAGGATATAGAAGCCTTATCTCTTGATGTTTCTAATTCCCTATTTCTCTGACCAAACCAGTTTCTTGAACAGACTTTGCCCCCACTTTATCCTCCTTGTGCTGAGCCAGCTTCACTTCCCCTCTGTACACACTTTGTACATGCCATCCAGGAACCAGCTGCTTTACGTTCTCCTTAGGGACTGAACTTTACACCACTTCAGCCACACCCATTATCCCTCCTTTCTCTGCCTCAGGCTCTTTTTGTTTTTTATATCAGTCCTTTTCTTTTCAGTTAAAATTCCTTTTGTTTAATGACATTGGGTGAACCTTTCCTGAATTAAATCATGTGATGCCTTAGCTCCCTTTTAAAACCAAGGTCAAGATTTAATTTTCTTTACATGCCTTAGACTTTTGCTTGTGCTCAATAATATTTGTTGATTGACTCCATAACGATTCCTCTCATTTGTTTAATAGCAGAAGATAACATTTGGTAGATCCTGGACACCACGAAAGTACAGTCAAATACTACAAATGTTACCCAGATGCTGACAGATTAACGATACTTTTAAAAGTCACTCTTAAAGATCTGATTCAAGTCCACTAACCATTAAATTTCAATCCCACTGCAATTTCCTTTTCCTGTCCATATCCATTCTCAGTTACATTGTCTCCAAATGCTGTTTTTAACTTTAAACAGGTTAAAACAGACTCATTAATTAAATTGATATCACAAAATTATTAACGCTGCTTTTCGGTGTAACACATTCTGTGTTAAATGTATTAAATGTGTCAATTGCTTGTCTGCTTTAGTGAATTGTTCATAACTTTTTTCTACTATATTATTTAGACATACAAGTAGATGTATATATATTTTATATGCATATATATTTATGTATGGTATGTAAATAAAAAAACCCACTTCTATAAGTTATGGTAAGTTTTAATATAAGAAATGTTACAAATGAGTTTCCAGCTTTAAAATTTAATAAACTTAGAATAAGCCTGTAAATTTAGGTGAGTGATCATGTAGGGAGCCCTGAAAAATCACTGAGAAAAATGCATTTTGCATGTAGAAAGTGAAACCTGTGAAAACATTTTTGACATCTCTAATAATCAAAGAAAGAAAGAAATGAATGAGATGGGCATGGTTTTTCAGTTATTAAATTTAAAAAAAAGACTTTAAAATATTGTACATTCAAGACTGGTAAGAAGAATGTCTTCAATAGAGTGACAAAGACTTCCTCCTTGACCAAATTTTTTGGGCCCCTATGTTTGACAGAGATGCATAGTACAGTTTTAGCAAGAATCCTGCTAAATCAGTTTATAGAGAATTTCTCCTCCACTTACTATTTCAATATGCAAATGTCTTATTCCCCTCCCTTGATAATCTGACAGTCACTCAGCAAGAATCCTGATAGATCAGTTTATTAGTCTGGATCCTCCAGAGAACAGAAACAATAGAAGATAGATAGATAGATACATACACACATAGACACATAGATAGACAGATAGTAGATGAAAGACAGGAAGATTGATGATAAACAGATAATAGATGATTGATAGAAGATAGAGGATGGATAGATAGATGATAGGGAGATAGATAATAGAAGACAGGTAGACACATAGATGATAGAAGATAGATAGATAATAGATGATAGGTAGATAATAGATGATAGGGACATAGATGATTGATACAAGATAGAAAGAGGATGGATAGATAGATGATAGAAAATAGGTAGACAGATAGATGATAGGCAGAAGATAGATAGACAGATGGATGATAGATCTGGAAAGTCCAAGATCTGCAGTTGGCAAGTCAGTTTGCCAACCTGGGAGAGTCAATGACTTAATTCTGCTCCGAATCCAAAGGCCTGAAACTCAAGAGAGCCAATGGTGTAAGGTCCAGTCCAATTCCAAATCCAAAGACAAGAGAAGACTGACATTCCATTTTGAAGACAGCCTCCCCCCCCAAAATATTGTTTCACACCCAGATTTTTATTCCATTCAGACCTTCAACAGATTATATGAGGCTCACTCTGCTGGGGAGGGCAATTTTCATTACCAGCCTGCCATTTAAATCTCAATTGTCATCCATAAAATCCTACAGAGACACACTCCCTCTGGCCCAATCAATCCCACACATACAATTAACCATCATGGTCAGTCTGGCAAGAATTACCCTACCCTGGATGTTTTCTCTTAGTATTTTTCCATCCACCAGCTGCTGCTGGCTACAGTCTGGCTGTGTTGGGAGTTGAGCCTCCCAGCCCTCCTGCTGTCACAGTCTCAACATCTATTGCAATATTCTTAAATGAAGTGGGCCTTAATTTTTAAACAAGTATCAGGATATTTTTTTCTTTAACAAATGGAAAATTTAACATTATAGTAGTAATTCAAAGAAAAGCACAAATGTAAAGGAAACACTTTTCTGTTTGTCAAATAAGCAAATATTTTAAGATATCATAACATTCAATTCAGTAAGACATATACTCACATAAACTTTGGGTAAGACCCTAACTTAGAATTTAATTTGTCAAAATATGTCAAAAGACCAAATTGTATTTAAAATACTTAAATTGTTGGTTTCAATTCTACAAATCTGTCCTAAAAAATACTGAGAGATGAAGTCAGAGAGAGATGTTCGACCTGCAGGGAAGGAAGGTGATTAAATAAATAATGCACATCTTTAAGGGATTACAGAACCATTTAAAACATGAGTGCAGTTAATTTAATAAGAAGTGAAAAGGCAAGAAGCAAAATAGGAGTTCCAGGATAATCCAAATTATTTGATAAATTATGCATCATCTCACTATATCCCTAAAATATGTAAATACACATTTATGTATATGTACATGTTCACATGAAAAAATATTTTTCTTTAAGCAGAGTGAATTTTATTTTCTTTAAAAATCTACAATAATTTTAATTTAAGAAAATAAACATTAATAGTTTATAACAAAGCATTTCACAATTGATTTTATTTAATTAAAAAAATCTTGCATAGCACTTAACAATAGGCTAGACACTGTTACAACTTCACGGATATTAACTCATTTAATTCTCATAACAATGACATGAGCTAAGTATTATTATAACACCTACTTTGCAGATGGGAAAATTAGGAACAGCTTGTTCACGGCAAAAACAGGATTCACACGTATGCTCTTTGCCTCCCGTCTGGGCTTTTATCCTGCTGCCTTACATCCTGCTGCAGAATTTGAAATAATAAAATAATATTATTGGATATTTTGTGCATGAATGTAAATTTAAAATATTTCTCTTTCTATGTATAAGATCATTTTTCTATCTATGAAGCACCACATATCAGAATATGTAAACTTGATGCGCAGTAGACACCCCCAAACTTCCCTTCAATTAACTTAGAGAATCGTGTATTTTCTATTACACTTCTCAATTTTGTTTATACTTTCCACACAATTTTATTTATACTTTAAATGTTGTTTTATTGACAGAGCCTCTTCTCCAATATGAATTTGAGTACATTTTAATAGCGGTTCATCCATTAAATTTAATTTTTATGTTTACCAAAGTGACAACATGTACATAATTAGAAAAGTCAAATCTACAAATATTTTAAATGTTTATATTTAAGTACTCCCTTACCTAACCATTGATTCCCATCTCCAAGAGGCAGCTATTTTCAAATTATTTTAACTACTTCTTTTGGAATTTACCTCATTTAACCTGATTATTCTTTATTTTTTGGTTTTAGGTATTACATATTGGTTTATACAGCTGAACAGTCTCTGCTGGGGGGCAGACTTGAGGCCTGGCAGGATTTGTTCTAAGGTAATATGGAACTTGACAGTATTATTGACACTATAAATAGCATCCACAGTATTTTTACTCTTTTATTTTGTTTATTCAAGGAAAATCTTCTAATCTCTGGTGGAGGTGAGGTAAATGAGGAGTGGAATGAGATTAACAGCATAAGTGGCCCCTGAAAGAATGGCGGTTGGAAAGTTTCATTGTTTACAAAGCGGATTCTTCCATTTTCAGTAGAGCGCCAAATTGTCACCGGCCTAATGTCAGAGTCCAGCATCTCTCCTTATCAACCTATGCCAAGCGTAAACCTCCATTCACTGCCAGTGATAAAGATGTCACCTAGCTATGTTGAAAATCTGAGTGTCTTGGGAAATGAAAGAAAGAAAGAAAGTCCCATCACATTGGGAAGAAAATCTAAACTAATTATCAAAGTGGTTTTCTAACGACTCAATCTATAGCAGATCTGAATCTATTATAAATCTGAATCTATTATAGATCTTAACCCTCCCCCTCTCTCTTCCCTTCCCACTTCATCCCTCACCCTCTCCCTTTCCTTCTTAGTTGCCCTCCCTATCAGGATGTAAACTTGTGGGTTCTTATTATAAATCACTGTATCCGCAGTACCTAGAACAATGTGTGGTACATAGTTGCCACCCATTGCACAGATGCCAGTCTTCTGCCCTATCCTGCTTGACTAGAAAAAATTAACTCCAACTTCCTCACTCTGTGTCTGTGCCTGTGCCTGTAGGAGTGGTCTGTGCTAGGTTCACAGTCTGTGCTGGGTGGGGAGGCAGGGAGCTGGTGCCAGTGGGGGTGGTCTATGCTGGGTTGGTGGTCTCCACTGGGTAGGGAAGGGGGGGTCTGTGCCTGTGGGAGTGGTCTGTTCAGGGTGAGTGGTCTCTGCTTTGTGGGGGTGTCTGTTCAGGGTAGGTGGTCTCTGCTGGGTGGGGGGTCTGTGTAGGGTGGGTGGGCTTCACTGGGTGGGGAGTCTGTGTAGGGTAGGTGGTCTCCACTGGGTAGAGGGGTCTGTGCAGGGTGAGTGGTCTTTGCTGGGTGGGGGGGGTCTATGCAGGGTGAGTGGTCTTCACAGGGTGAGGGTCTGTGCTGGGTGAATGGTCTCCAATTGGTGGGGAGTCTGTGTAGAGTGGGTGGTCTCCGCTGCATGGGGGTCTGTGCTGGGTGGGTGGTCTTCACTTGGTAGGGAGTCTATGCTGGGTTTGTGGTCTCCGCTGGGTGGGGCTCTGTGTAGGGTGGGTGGTCTCCACTGGGTGGGGAGTCTGTGCTGGGTGGGTGGTCTCCACTTGGTAGGGAGTCTGTGCTGGGTGGGG
>NW_003852473.1:7680356-7705887 GCF_000181295.1 Otolemur garnettii
GTCTGTGCTGGGTGGGTGGTCTCCACTTGGTAGGGAGTCTGTGCTGGGTGGGGCTCTGTGTAGGGGTGCGTGGTCTCCACTGGGTGGGGAGTCTGTGCTGGGTGGGTGGTCTCCACTTGGTGGGGAGTCTGTGCTGCGTGAGTGGTCTCCACTGGGTGGGGGTCTGTGCTGGGTGGGTGGTCTCCGCTTGGTAGGGAGTCTGTGCTGGGTGGGGGGTCTGTGTTGGGTGGGTGGTCTCCATCTTCCCTCTTCTTGTGTTTGTCAAACAAGGTCCTGTCTTGACCTGCTCAGCTCTTGGCCTTTCCCAGGCCTCTAAGGAATTTCTGCAATAACCAAATGAGTTTTTTAGTTTGTTTGGTTGGTTGGTTAGTTTTTTGGATTTCAACACTGAAGAATTAGAAGAAACAGTTAAACCATAGAAACATGGTACGATTTGCTGATAAATTGTCAAAGAAAACACAGTACGAATAAGAGAGGGACTGTGTTCTTTTGCACAGTGATGGTGATGTGATGGTGAAGGTGGAGAACGGGAAATTGACTTCAGAAGAAACAGTGAGGGAGAATCTGTATTTAGGGTGAGAAGGAAAGAAACAGATAAAATGTCATTAATGAGGGAAAGAGTACTGTAAATTGGCTTTGAATATAACTGATATTTACCAGGTACTTACAGTGAGCAACTTAGTAAACTTATTCCTCAGCCCTCAAGTAGCTAACTCAGAAAGGTGAGGTTTTAGAGAATAGGAGCCAAGTTTTATATGCTTTCCCATAAAACATGGCTTCCTGTCCTATATTTTTCTGGATCAATGAAAAAACAATGAAATTCTTGTTTTATTTATGTGTCTCTGAAAAAGAAGTCATTCTGAGATTGACTCACATGGGTTACAGCTTCAAAAAATGACCTTCCTAATTATCCATAGATTTCTCACTGTTTACTATCAGCTACAAGTACAACAGACTTTCTCTTTGGTATTCAGCATGGGAAATTCCTTTGCTATATAGGTGTGAAATGTCTAATCTTAAAAACTTCTAAAGACAAAAACATCCACAAAACTATATCAAGAAAATTCTAATAATTAAGCCTTAGTCATTCTCTAATTGGCACAAAAATTAAAGCAAACAGACTGCTTCTTTCCCAGTCACTTGGAAATATATTTATTAAACCTATTTCATAAATAAACCCATATTTCAAAAAGAAACTACACATGATATTTATATTTTATTTTAAATTATGAATTTTGAAAAATCTGTATTAGAATTCAATTCACTTTTACTTAACTTCTTTTATTTTGTGTTGTGTGTTGTGTGTATATTTTATTTTAAATTATGAATTTTGAAAAATCTGTATTAGAATTAAATTCACTTTTACTTAACTTCTTTTATATTGTGTTGTGTGTTAACAACTTTACTTTGTTAATCATAATTATTTTATTTTAAAAATACTGTGCTTTGATAATAGTATGAGTAAGTGGGTTTGAATTCTGTAAACAAACAGGTTTATACTTATTTCAGAGAGCCACTAAAAAAAACCCCTTGTATGCTTGTCTAGTGAGGGATTCCTTTGTGCTCTAGCTACCCACAGGTTGTCTTGTTTGCAAGCTTCATTTTCATTCTTTCTTTAATTGAGGGAGTAAAAAGCTGTGGGAATTTTCAGGGGACACCTATACTTCAGGCCCATATGTTATCTCATTATGTTTGACTTTTAAGTGTGTTTAATTTTCATTTTCATTCCAAAGGCAAACTTCTATCTCCTTTGATCTTTGAAATCATGTTACTGAACAATTTTAATTCATATAAGCATAAAAGTGACTCTGTTTATTGCACCATTTTCAGGTTATTGAGTATCTTTCTACCAGTTGTCTTTTCAAAATAATAAAAACAAAACCACAGATTTGCATAACACTCAGTTTCAAATCAGTTCCACATGCCCTGTCGCATTTTCTCCTTCCAAAGCTTTATGAGGTATGGAAGCTGGTATTATTTTCCACACGTTACAGATAATGAGACTCAGGTACAGAGTTGAACGCATTTGCCCAAGGCCACATATCTAATAAATGACAAACCAGAACTGCAACCGACGACTTCTCTATTCTGCTCTGCAAAATGATGAGTTGTGTTTGTTTTTTCAAGCCTTAATTTCTATTCTAACAGAGCATTTACTATTAGATTGGCCCAAGTATGTATCCCCTTTTATGATGATTAACAGTACATTCTAGCTGTGAGCCAAACTCTGGAGTGAGGGTTGCCTCAATTTTCTTGTTTGTAAAAGGAAGATAATGATAAAATCTAAGTTGTCCCGTGATTATGAGAATGAAATAAGTGAACACAAGGAATAGATCCTCCCGTGTGAACCAGCTCTTATTAAAATCCAGCTCTGTCATACTAACTGTGCAAATCTGGGCCAGTGACTTTGGCTCCCTGAACTATAAAATGAGAATAATCCAGCTCTCAGGCTCTTGAGAGAACTAACTGCGGTAGCATAGCAAAGCTACAGGGCAGTTCACACACCAGGGAAGTAGCTGCTCTGCCGCTGCTGCTGCCATTGTTTCCGTGGGGATAACCCCCTGTCATTGTCATCACTTGCTTTATTTCACTTTTTTTGTTATTAAATTGTGTGATCTGGGATTTCACTCCATAACTCACTTAATTGACCAATATACTTTGGATACTTAAGTATAGTAGTCCAACTAGATACAAAAGCATTTAACTTCTTTTTATCCACTTTCCCCCCAACTTGCCTGTTGGATATGGTGAGATATTTTTCACAGGCAATAAACCAAGTTGTCAGACTTTTCCACTGGATTCCCACTGCACTTAGTCTGTGCCTCTGTAATAGCATTTTCTTATGAAAAGTTTCTCTTTTTACTTCTATCACCTTAATAGCAAGTGAGAGGAAGCTATGGTACTGTGGGTCCAGCCAGCAGTGTTCCAAAGAATGGGATTCTGCCTAGACTTTCAGGACCTGTGCCCCTGCTGGCAGCTCAGAGAAAAGGCCAGTCACCACAGGCAGCCTATTATGTGGTTACACAGCCTGCTCTCTGCAGGTGGCTGACCTAATCCAAACGGTATAAAGAGAAATATTTGGCAGAGACCATGATCTTAATCTAAGTTTGTCAAGAACTGATGGATGATAAACTGACGGAACATGAACTGATTAATGAGAAAATTCAAAGTTTATGAAAAGAAGGTGAGGCTAGAGCATTCTCTGAGCTAAAATTCTGAGCTGTATCTAATCAGACTCTGTAGGTGGCTACTGGAGGTAGTTATGAGAGACAAAAGAAAGAACAGTCCCATATCCACTCATGGGGGGGGCTGTTTCAGTACCATGGTAAGTCTTTTCGATCCAGGGTATTAACAAGATTCTTCCCATTGAGGGAAGCCTATCCTTTTGTGTATTAGTGAGAAAAGGACACACCTTCTTCGAGTAGTCTTAACATACTCCAATAAAGAAAACCTATGATTGGGCTAAAATTTTCATGGTTCATCAGTTTTCTCCATGCACATTGTAATGTTGTAACTGTTTTCTTTTTTACTTTGAGTTACAAATTTCCATTCACAAATCTCTTCTCAATGATTTCCTCTCCTCCCATACCTATCTTACCTCTGCCAACCTCTCCAAAATTTTAATAAAAGAACGTTTGCAAAAGGCTTCCTTTGGGCTTTTCTTGCAGCATAGAGATGAACTTGCATTCGCAGCACATATTGCCAAGGATTGTCCAAGGCAAAAACACACACATGGCACATGAGCTGCACATCACTGGGCAGATGCCATTGTGCTTAGATTTCATGGGTCTCAAGAGTAATTCTTTAGCTTCCCTGATATATTTCCTCATAAAAATTGCTACAAGAATTGACTCTTTGCAGTTCTTATTCCCATAGGAAAAAACTACTGATTACTTACTTAAGTCCTGTCCTCTCTTACTTATTAACCTGTCAACGTGCTATAGAAGGCCAGCTTCAGACACAGTTTCAAGCTTATCTCTAGTACCTTCACCCTCAGAGGACACACCATGGAGTGCAGCAGCAGAACCACCCAGGCCCCCTCTCTTGTCGGCATTTGATCTGCAGAGTCACATACAGCCCTGCTTTCCTGTCTTGGTAACAGGTTGTTTCTCCTTCCTTGTATGAAATTGGGAACTAGAAAAGATTGTTGGTAAAGGAATAAATAGGTTATAGTTTGGGTGGGGTATTGCAAAAGAGAAATGGTATGATTCAAAGACTTTGTATGCATTGAAGAATGAAGTTGAGATAATGGTCCTGAAAATAATCCCAAGGTTTTAAAGTTAGGGAGACTAAGCAGACACAGGCCACATGATGCTGAGTGTGTCTGAATATTATTCTAGTCATCCCAGAGCTCTAAACCTCCTAACCCCAGCTGAGGAGTACAGTGATGAGTGAAAGAAGATACAGGAGTCTCACCCGTTGTGTATCCAAACTGAGCAGCTTAATCCAGGATGGTTTTCCTAAGAGTATTTAAAGTACTTTTTAGTTAATGTAATATTATGTCATACAACAGAAAAATCATAAGAGTTATGGACCTATCAATTGGTCTGCTGATTAATTGACATACAGATAGGTATAGATAGAGGTACCGTCTGCAATCTCTGACTCTAAATTGTACCATAAGGGAAATTCCCAGATGATTGACAGCAAAGGCATCACTTAATAATGAGGTCTTCCGATTCTCTCTGACCTTCCAATTTATCTCGTATACATTGCACATTTTCTATTCCTAATGTATTGAGAGCAGTGTTAGTTACAGGTTGTAGTTTGAAGACTTTATTTTTCTTTGTTTCATTGCAGATTAATATCAGGGTACATACAACTAGGTTACATTGTTTGGTGGGATTGAAGACTTTATTTTTAAACTCAGAACATTTTCTCCTATTGTCTAACATTTTTTTAAGTGACAAGCACTGGTATTTTCTTTCTTTAGTTCTTTATGGTCTTTAGTTATTCTTCTCTCTTCCTTTTACTCTCTTTCTCTTTCTACTTGTCTTGGTTCACTTTCCGCTGCTATAACAGAATCCCCCATACTGGGTAATTTATAAAACTCAGAAGTTTATTTGGTTCATGCTTCTGGAACTGGAAGGTCCAAAAGCATGGATGGCGCCAGCATCTGGCCAGTGTTGTCCCATGGTGAAGGCAAGCAAACGACACAGATGGGGACGCAAGGCCAAACTTCTTTTCTTATCAGGAGCCCCTTCCCTCAGAACAGCATTAGTCACCTCTTAAAGGCCCCACCTCCCTCTATTACTCCATTGGCAATTACATTTCAACGTGAGTTTTGGAGGGGACACTCTAGTCACAGCACCCTTTATTCTTACCCCTCATCTCCAACCACTAACCACTTCGGCTTATAAAGACAGCAGTGTGTTTTCAACCACAAGTGTTCACTGAGAAAATCTCAGCTTCACTATTTCCAAACCAGAAACTTTTGCTTTCCTTTCATGAACTTATGGTACAAAGAAAGAAAAAATTCAAGTTTAGCTAAAACTACAATTAACTGAGTGCTGGAAAAAAAAATACTGCTTTACAAATATTACCAATAATGTGTTAACCTAAATAAAGGAAAGGAACCACTTTCATATCTAAATAGTCTTCTAATAACCCAAAACTACTTCTGGCTCATGCTATTAAGTAGCTATCATCTTACTAAGTGCTTGCTCTGTGTTAAGCATTGTGTTAAGCAAAATAAACCATTTTGCTTAATCCTCATGATAAGGTATTGAGAGCAATGTTAGTAGTATTATTACTGAAGTTTCTAAAATGAGAAAATTTAGATTTTGGATAACTAAATAATTTTCCCAAAGTCAAAATGCTATTGAAAATGTAAAATTGAAATTCGGATCAGATTCACCTTAAAGCACATAGTTTTAACTTCTTATTCTTATGCTTCCAGAAATTTTCAAGGAGCTTTCAAAATATATTTAGAGGCAAAGATGAAACTCAAATTCTTGATCAGATGAAATAATAGACTTCTTTGGCAAACCCCAGTTTACAATTGGAGCACATGTTCACTCCTTGTCTTCTCAAACATAGTGTTCAATGAAGTTAATAAAAAATTATGTTTAGGTCACTTATTTAAAGCAAATTTCTATCTTCTCATTACTAACTTATTTTGTAAGTATGTCTACAAGATATAGGGATTTTTATCCCATAACACTATTGTCATACCTAAAGAAATTAAAAGTGACTTTAATATAGAATAACCAGCCCCCACACAGTTTTATTGTGGAAATAGAAGGAAAAGTTCTACCCCAAAATTTATAAGACCCAAGGCAAAAATGAGACTCACATACCATAATTAAATATTTAAAATTTGTTCTTAAATATTTAACCATTAAACATCTAAACATTTGAAATCTAAAATCATTAATAAGTTATTAGATAAATTATGTTGACAAATTATATTATGTTGACAATTACTTTGACAAACATACTTTTACATAATAACAAAATTTGAAAAGTATGTGTACAAGAATGATTTTTATACACTTGAAAGTTTAAAACACAACAAAATATAATTAAATTAACTATCACTGAATATGTCTGGCTGTTTCTTAGATCGCTAGTAATGTTTTGAATGCTTTATAAAATAACAGATAAACAAAATTCATATTACTGTATATTGCAACCTAGAGTTTATTTTTCTTGATTTCACTTCTACAGAAAGACTGGTTTTTATTATGATGATCATGGCATAACATAGTTTGTATTCTATTGATGGTAATAATTTCAATAATGTAAAAAATGCAATTGTTTCCAAAAGTATACAGAATTTGAATATACTTTACCAAATGTTATTTGTCAAATTTTTAAATTAAAATTATTTCCATATTTTCTAAATTATTTCCATATCTTCTAAGTTGTTTTCTTAGAAAATATTCTAAATCAATTATTAAAATTATAAAATACATATTAAAGTTAGTGATGTTAAAATTTAAGTCTATTAAAGTCTGATATTTGCAATTAATTTTTTGAAAATTTAATTAAATCATTACTTTTTAATAAACCCACAACTATTCTTAATTCTAGCACTAATGTTCATTTCATTACCAATGTAAACAATTGGTATTATACTTCATCTAAATCCACTTAAATTACTTCTAGGTCCACATATATACAAATTTCAAAGTAAATATGAATGATTTCTTATTGTTAAAATTTCTTAGCCATTATATTCACCTGTTACAAATTTCACATTATTTCATTAGTGTCTCCAGAACCAAGAATTAGAACAGAAAAATAAGAAAAATAAATGACTCTGACTGCTACTAGGAAACAATACTTCATTTCCTGCAAAATCTATTGTAGTCATGCTATCTGGAGGGAAGTATTTGACAGGTCAGCTAATGTGTCTTTTCTCTTGAGTGAGGACGCCTAGGAAGGGTGAGGTCTGTGATAACAGAGGTCTTCTCAAAGAGACCCTAAGGATACACCTGCAGGGACCTCTCCATGGTGACTTAGCTCTTAAAAATTTATAGACTTAACTTCCTGGGATCATGAAATTTCCACTTCTGTGAAATCCTGTAGTTGTGTGGGGGCTGGAATAGTTTCTCCAGCTTGATTCAAACTGACCAATGAGAAAGGTACCTGTGGCTTGGAACTTTTTGACTGCAAATAAAAAGGGAAAGATCAAGCCAGAAGGGGAGTGTGGCCATTTTGAATTCTTCTATGCCATTTTCTCTCTCCCCTGAAATAAAGCAATTTCTCTTATAAACATGGTGTTTGAGTGCTCTTTCTCTCCATAGGGCCTCAACTTCCTGCAACACTCTTAGTAAAGCACTTCTGCCCCTCAAATTTTCCCTCTACTATAAAGGAATTTATCAACATCAATTTCTGATGTTGATAAAGGCATAATCTCAACCTTCACCAACTTGGAGGATGTCTCCTGTGACTTCTATGGCATAAGGCTATAGAGATGGAGGAGCTTCCCATACCTCAAGGCCTGGGGGTAGGAAAACTAGGGTGAAAAAGCATAGGGGTGGGCAAGAGGGCAGATAGTTGTTGACCATCTCAGAAAGCAGGAACGTTTTAGGTGAAAACAGCATAGCTCAGGTGTAATTCTGAAGGAGAAGTGTCAGAGCCTTCAGAGAGGCCACAGGAAGAAGTTGGGGAGCAGGACTGGAAAGAGTGAGATTTTGGCAGAGATCAACCCCTGAGGACTGGAGCCCCATGGAAAGGGGGAGCTGTTTCTCTTCCCTCATACCTTGCAGACTGTAGGCTCCCGAGCTTCTCTACTCTCACAAACTCAAACGCTTCTGCAGCCAGTGAACTGGGGTCTTCTTGAGGATAGAGCACCAGGCTCCCAGCTCCTCAGGTCACTTCCCCCAGTGGATCCTAGTCAGGGAGCTGGGCACCACACTGCTTCTCTACGCACTGTGCACCTGTGTCCCCATTAAGGAGCTTCAGCCCTTCAGTTTTTTTTCTCACTGCTCCCCACAGCTAGTATGGGCTGTTCCTTAAGGCTAGACACCAGGAAATATGTCAGGCTGGGGAGGAGGGGGAGAAGCAAAATGCACTACTGATAGGCAAACTGTGAATCCAGGGGTGCACATACCCACCAGCAAATGTTTGGTGCGGAAGGACCCACCCAGGCCCCTCTATCCTGGGTTTACACAGCAGTCTGGGAGCTGACCCTGGGCCCCTCCCAATACACCTCTGAACCCAGGCTCACCTGACACAGACCTGCCCAGCCTCACTGCTCTTCACACCTCTGCTGTGATGGAGAAGTTCCCAAGGAACTCCAGGGCTCTGCCCCCCACTTTTGGCATCTGAATGTGTCTATTGATTGATTAGAGGTGGTCACTGGTCCCCAAAACACCAGGATAGCTGGCTCCTTCTTTCAAACCCCACCTACTCAATGGGAGGGAGGACAACTTGTATAGCTCGTGACAGCTTCCACAGGCTCAGTCATGTAGGGCATGGCTGACTAACCCACAAATGCAATTTGTTGACTCAGAGATTATGGTAGGCGCCCAATATAATTCATCCTGTTGAGAAGACCAAAGGGCTTAAGAAAGAGAAAGGATTTCAAAGATTTCTGTGTGCCCTTGTCAACAACAGACAGGGAAACTACTCACTCACATAGTATAGTACCCCTACAAGTAGCTGGCAATAGAAAACACCACCACACAAAAGATGTCTAGAACTATTGCAGGAAGATGAGGCCCTATGGAGAGAAAGAGCACCCAAACACCATGTTTATAAGAGAAAGTACTTTAATTCAGGGGGCAAAGCAAACGGCATAGAAGAATTCAAAATGGCCACACTCCCCTTCTGGCTTGATCTTTCCTTTTTAATTTACAGTCAAAAAGTTCCAAGCCACATGTACCTTTCTCATTGGTCAGTTTGAATCAAGCTAGAGAAGCTATTCCAGCCCCCACACAACTACAGGATTTCACAGAAGTGGAAATTTCATGATCCCAAGAAGTTAAGTCTACAAATTTTTAAGAGCTGAGTCACCATGGAGAGGTCCCTGCAGGTGTATCCTTAGGGTCTCTTTGAGAAGACCTCTGTTATCACAGACCTCACCCTTCCTGGGTATCCTCTCTCGGAACCAAGGTGTCCATCCAGAAACTACACTCCCATCAAAGCACCCACAAGCAAAGCCAATGGTCCTACCCAACATATGCTGCAGACACATCATGAAGAGTGAGGAGAAAAGAACAAGCCCCAGGGAAACAAAATAATACCCCCAAACTAGAAGCAACATCTGCTCCAGGTGAGAAAGGGTCAGTGACGAACCCAGAAATCTGAAAAATCAGAGTGAAAGGACACTCCCAAAGGTGCACACCAGCTCTCTAGCAATGAATCTCAGCAAGAATGAAATACTGAAATGGTAGATAAAGAAATCCGGGTATGCATTGTAAGGAAACTCAATTAGATTGAAGAGAAAATGAAAAACAAATTCAAATAATTCAGGAAATGAATAAAGAGATAACTATATTTTTATAGAAACCAAACAGAATTTTGGAAATGAAAAATTCATTTAGGAAAATACAAGATACAGAGGAAAATTTTAAAAAGAGATTAGACCAAGCAGAAGAAAGACTTTCAGAGAATGAATGCAGCTTTTCCAAATTAACCCAGTCAAAAATAAAGAACAAAGGATTAAGAATAACAAACAGAGTCTATGAGAAATATGAGATTATGAAAAACAGCCAAATCTAAGAGTCATAGGCATTACTGAGGGTGGAGAGAAGAAAGCAAAAGGCCTGGGAAGCCGATTGGGGGAATAATTCAGGAAAACAAATTCCCTGATCTTGCTAGAGATGTAGATATCCAGGTACAAGAACCTGAACAAACACCTTGGCCATTTATTACAAAATAGGAGTCACCAAGGTATATGGTCATCAGACTGGCCACAGTCGACACAAAGGAGAAGATTCTATGAGCTACGAGGTGAAAACCTCCAGTAACTTACAAAGGAAACAGCTGACTTCTTAAGAGAAATCTTCCATGACAGAAAAGAAAGGGGTCCTGTCATTTGTCCTCTGAAACAGAATAGCTTCCAGACAATAATTGTGAATACTGTTAACTAATTTCATACATAAAAGAGAAAGAAAGTATTTCCTAGAAAAACAAACCACCAGGGAATTTGCCACTACTAGACCTGCCCCATGGAAAATGCTCAGAAGTGCATTATATATGCAATAGCACCACAGATACCCACCAGTGTAAAAATGCTCCAAAGTTATAGTTCACAGCTCTTACAAAACATCAGATGGAAAACAAAACAATATTATCCAGTATTTTGAACAGAACAGCATCTTACATAAAAATACTAATACTCAATGTGAATAGTCTGAATGCCCCACTTAAAAAACATAAGCTGAGTGGATGAGAAAACAAAACCCAAGTATTTTCTTTGTCCAAGAAATGCAGCCAAACTACAAGGACTCATATAGACTCAAAGTGAAGGAATGGAGAAAATATTCCACTCAAATTGAGTAGGCAAAACTATCCTCATATCTGATAAAATAGATTTTAAATTAACAGTGGTTAAATAAAAAGACAAAAATAGGGTGGTACCTACGGCTCAGTGTGTAGGGCGCCAGCCCCATATACCAAGGGTGGCAGGTTCAAACCCAGCCCAGCTGAACTACAACAAAAAAATAGCCAGACATTGTGCTGGGTATCTGTAGTCCTGGCTACTCAGGAGGCTGAGGCAAGAGATTCGCCTAAGCCTGGGAGTTGGAGGTTTCTGTGAGTAGTGTGTGCCATGGCACTCTACCAAGGGTGATAGAGAAAAACTCTGTCTCTAAAAAAATAAATAAATAAATAAATAAATAAAATAAAAAGACAAAAATAGTCATGATGTAATGGTACACAAAGCAATTCAACAAGGAGACAAAACAATCATAAATATATATACTTCCTAACACAGGAGCTCCCAGAGTCATAAAGCAAATTCTTCTGAATCTAAGCAAAGCATTAAACAGTAGTATATTAATTGCCAAGGACTTCAACACTCCACTGACAGAACTGGACACATCATCAAAGTACAAATGAACAAAGAAACATTGGACTTAAACCAGACTTTAGAACAAATGAACCTAACAAATCTTCCAGAACATTCTTCAGTTTTCTTATCAGTGCGTGGGACACATTCCCAAACTGACCATATAGTAGGCCATAGGACAAGTTTCAGCAAATTCAAAATTAGCAAAGTAATACCTTGTATCGTCTCAGACCACTGTGGAATAAAAATAGAAATCAATTCCAAGACAAATGCTTAAATCTACCCAAGTCATGGCAATTAAGCAACCTACTGCTGAAAGAGCCTTGGGTTAATGATGAAATTAAGATGAAAATCAAAAATTCTTCAAACTGAATGACAGAGTGGACACAAGTTTTCAAAATAAACAGAATACAGTGAAAGCAGCTCTAAGGGTAAAGTTCATAGCCTTAAACACCTACATCAAAAATCACAGAAAAATCACGAATTAACAACCTAATGTCACTTCTCAAGGAACTAAAAAAAGAAGTACAAACCAAACTCAAGCCAGTAGAAGAAATGACAAATCTGACAATTGAACTAAATGACATGGGAACCAAAAGCACAATATGAAGGATCAATGAAATAAAAAGTTGGTTCTTTAAAAAGATAAAATTGATACATCACCAGCCAGATTAAGCAGAAATTGAAGAGAAGAGACTCTAAGAAGTTTGACCAGAAATGAAAAAGGAGATATCATAGCAGATAGTGCAGAAATACAAAATATCATGAATACTACGAAAACCTCTATAAAAACAAACTAGAAAACCTAGAGAAAATGGTACTGGGATGGAAGTAGAGACACAGGATGAAAAAGGAGATATTATAGCAGATTGTGTAGTAATACAAAATATCATGAATACTACAAAAACCTCTATGAAAACAAACTAGAAAACCTAGAGAAAATGGTACTGGCATGGAAGTAGAGACACAGGGCAAGGGTACAGAATAGAGACCCTAGAAATAAAATAATTTACCTATAATGAAATGATCATCAATAAAGCAGACAACAATATACACTGGAGAAAGGAAGTCCTATTTAATAAATGAAGCTGGGAAAAGTGGGTAGCCATCACACAAAAAAATTAAGTGAAGATAGATTGAAGACGCAAATGAAAGATATGCAATTATAAAAATTCTAGATGAAAATATAAGAAAAATTCTTCTAATCATTGGATGAGGGAGAGTTTGTGACCAAGACTCCAAAAGCAAATGTGGAACAAAAACTATATTTTAAAAAAAGGGACTTAATTAAGTTGAAAGGCTTCTGCATAGCTTTTATTTTTTTTCTGCAACAAAATAATCAACAGAATGAATAGACAATCTACAGAATGGGAGAAAATATTTGCAAACTATTCATCCAACACAGGGCTAATATCCATCATCTCCCAAAGAACTCAACAAATGGGCAACAAAAAAGAAAACATCAAAAAGTGGGGGAAAAAATTAACAGAAGTTTTTTGAAAGAAGATAGACAAATGGCCAACAAACACATGAAAAATTTTTCAACATCAATAGTCATCAGGGAAATGAAAATTAAAACTATAATGACTTAAAACTTAAAAACTTAATAGCACAGCTACATTGAGCAACCTTACCCCCATCAGAGTGACCCTCATTAAAAAGTAAAACAATAGATGCTGGTGTGGGTGCAAAGAGAAAGGAACACTTATGCCACTTATACACTGCTGGTGGGGTGGCACTGCAAATTAGTATTACCCCTATGGAAAATAGCACTGGTACTTCCCATTGAAATAAATGTAGACTTGCCATTTGATTCAGCAATCACACTGCTAGGTACCTACCCAAAGGAAATGAAGTTATGTTATCAAAAGGACACCTGCACTTGAATGTTTGTTGCAGTACAGTTCACAATTGCAAAGATGTGAAACCAACCTAAATGCCCATGAATTCATGAGTGGATAAAGAAAATATTGTCATTTCTTCTACTGGCTTGAGTTTGGTTTGTACTTCTTTTTTTAATTCCTTCAGACATTAGGTTGTTAATTTGTTATCTTTCTGTGATTTTGATGTAGACTGTAGGTAAAGACTATGAACTTTACCCTTAGGGCTGTTTCACTGTGTCCCATATATTTTGAAAACTCATGTCCAATCAGTCATTCAGTTTGAACAATTTGGCTTAATCAGGACTTCCATACATGTACTATGGAGTACTACTCAGCCATTTAAAAAGAATAAAATAATTTCATTTAAAACAACACGGAAGAAAGTGGAGACCATTTTTATAAGTAATGTATCTGAAGAATGAAAACCGAACACCATATATTCTTGCTAATTAAGTAGGAGCTAATAGCTAAGTACAAACAGTCACAAAGAGGTGCATATAAAGGAGATGAGAAACTAAGAAAGAGGGATGGTGGGAAGGGCATGTGAGATAAAAATTTGCCTGTCGGGTACAATGAACAGGATTCTGCTGACAGGCACTTCAGAAGCCCTGACTTAAGCATTATACAAGGCAGATCTCAAGCGCCAGAGTGCTCTTTTTTGATTTTGTCTTTGTTGTATGTGATGTATAGTTTTATGCTGCCCCAGGGAAAGGTGCTCTATCACCCAGGTCTAGAACTTAGGGTCACAGGTTATTTTCAGTGTCAAAGAAGCATCTCTTGACAATAAAGCTAGTTCCAAAAACTTGGGAAAAAGTCTCTCCATGTTTTTCAAGTTTGGCTTAATCAGGACTTCCATACATGATTTACTTCTGTCCAATTTGTTTGGCAACAGTATACAGTATTTCAAATCCCATCTGTGCTTAGCTAACTGGGAAGTATAAATCAGCTGTCCAACAGTGTCCACTGGGTCCCATCCAGCACTGGACAATCAGACTAACATATACTCATGATATTTAAAAAACAAAAGAAAGAAAGCAGCTCATCAGTATTTCTATGCAATTTTATTTTCCATTATGCCAAGAATACTCATCAACATAAAACCAATAAAAGAAATTTTAGGAATGGGAATTACTCTGAAGCTTTTGTAAGCCAATGCTTAAAAAAAAAAAAAGTAAAATAAAAAAAGACATCCATGCTCCATTTCAAGAAAGGGAGATGTGTATGTACCAAAGGAAAACAAATGTGTGTCAAATTGCTACTTAATCCATGTCCAGGCAGAATTCAATCAGGGCAAAGTGCCTGATCAAATTGCCATGATGATCTATAGAAGTTATAAATATGACAATTCCCACAACAGAAAGAAAAACAGACTATCAATATACATAAGATTATATGGATATTGAACAGGAGAAACAAGTTACATAATATCTGTTTTGTTTCAGAATCTGAATTATATTCATGTATCACAAAAGCTTTGTGTTAATAAAGAAATTCTGTTAAAATATGTGTATGTGTGTTAATTAACATACAGTAGAACCTCTGTAAGCTGACCAGCCAAAGGACTGTGGCAAGTTGGTCAGCACAGAGGGGTGGTCAACATAAAGAACTAGGCCTGCTGTACTGATACATACATGTGGTGTATGTCCAGTCTGTGAAAATTAGGTCCACTTAAGGAGGTGGTCAGTGTGGGGAGGTGGTCAGCTCTAGAGGTCCTACTGTACATACATACACATCTGATGTGTGGATGCTTGGAAAACTATGCCAGCAGTCTTATGTAATCAACATGGATTACATTCAGGTAGCAGTGAAAATAATTAAGCAAATAAAGGCCCTGATTTAAAAGAAAATACTAAAATAGGTAAAAATATGAAGTTTAGAAATAACAAGATTAATAGCACAGCTACATTGAGCAATGTCTGAGAAAGTGTGGCCATGAATGTAGAGGATATCTTAATTTTTTAAATAAAATAAAAGCAATAAATAAAATCACAAGTCTTCCTTAAGTATCAAAAATATTTCTTAGAAGTTAGAGAAGTAGGAAATAGAATTCAGGGGGAAAAAAAAATCTTGGGGAATGAGTCAGTAACAATTATGGTCTTATACACATGGCCACCAGTTCAGAGCACCAAAATATTTCTGACAAAATGTTTCTAAATTTGAATGTCAAGAATCCAGAAGATCATGAGTCATTGAGAAATACAACAAAATCCAGGTTAATGAACTCAGAAGACCAAAAGACTAATTTCCCTTCAACATTTTAGGAGAACTATAGTTTGCTAACCCCTGTGTTGTATGTGACATTTGCACCTATCCCAAAGATCTTATGCATGATGGCACACTTCAAATTAATAACAACAATATAATAGATGGAGTTTTTTCTCCAATCAGGTGAAAAAGTTGCAAAAGAGTGTCACTCCCACCCAATAAGAACTACAAAAATCCAGGTAAGCTATAAAAATTAGTTTTTAAAACTCATCAGAGAGTTAAGGACATAATGAGATGTAGAACAAACTAATATTCAGGAATTATCAAGGCCTTTATAAAAGAAGACAGACTGCTGGGGAGAAGAATGCGGTGAAAGTCAGGTGAGGGAAGGCAGGAAGGAAGGAGGATGTCAGACACAGATGTTAGGAGTTGTTAACAGCCACCTGTAGGTGACTGAAATTTAGTCACCTGTATGGCATCTGTACCCATTTGTCAACTTGCCCAGGTACATTCACCAGGTGTAGGGAATAATGCATCAAAAGCAAGAGGGGTGTCCAAGAATGAGAGCTAGAGATCACCCCACTGAGGTAGCCAACACCTCGTTCAGAGGAGGTCATAGCAGAGCAAGGAAGGAAATGGAGAGAAATTTATCATCTAAGGAAGTTGGGGGAGGGGTCATAAAGACATCTCTCTCTTGCTCTCTCTCTCTCACACATGCATACAATCACAACTTGACTTTCAGTTACCAATGACTGAATGCTAGTCAATGAAGCTCCAGACCTCTTTAAGACACCTGTGTCTTTATGCAGTATGGGCTCCATCCTGTAAACCAGGGAGAGGTACTAGGTCTGAAAGAGCTCTTCTAGGGTGCTAAAGTGTGGAGCAGGAATGGAAAGCAAAGAGAACTCTTCAGAAACTCAAATACCTGTGAAGCAGGCTACACCTTAGAAAGAGAGATGTTCACAGTTCCAAAAGCTGGTGGCTCAGTGTGGAAACACAGCTGAGCTGGGTGTCTTGGTGCTCTGGTCCCAAGCCTTGCAGAAGGGAATGTGCTCATTCAATGCTCCAAACATTTGAAGACAGTGGAAAATTAAAGTTGAAATAAATTACAAACCCAAATTATTGACTACATTGTGTTGAAATTACAAACCCAAATTATTGACTACATTGTGTGGAAATTACAAACCCAAATTATTGACTACATTATGTTGAAATTACAAACCCAAATTATTGACTACATTTGTCGCGAACCAGTGCTGTGAAGGGGAATTGGTGGGGAATGAGGAAAATACACCACAAGAGAAGACATGGAAACAAAAGATGGGATTGGGAGAACTGACTGAACTGATTGCTACAGCCAGCACCAAAGCACAAAATCAGCTTTATTTTATAGTATCTGTACAGGGTTGTCCAGGGGGAGGTAGCATAGACAATATGGGGAAATAACATAAACAAAAGACATAGTTTTGGTCTTACATTACAATAGTAAAATGTAAATAACTTTAACAAAGACAAACCATCTTGTTAATGATTTCTACTCAACTTTGTTCACATATGACAAGAAGCAAGAAGGAAAAGATCATGATGATTCCAGCATTGTTAACAAAACAAAGGAAGAACTATGTGACTTAGTGGTTATTACTTAACTTTGTTAGCATGTGACAAGGAGAAAGAAGGAAGAGATGTCAAGGATCTCTGCACAGTTAACTAGACAAAGAAAGAGCTACATGACTTTTGGCAAAGGGAGCATGAAGTAAGGAAAATGGCTGTTTCAGGAATAGAGGAGAAACAGTTGGGGGTTCATTCTCTAAATGTTCCCCAGGCTGTGAGGGCTCTGCCATCTCACAGCCTGTTCTCTACATACATTATGTTGAAATTACAAACCCAAATTATTGACTACATTATATTGACTCTATCCTGGGCAACAGAGTGAGGCTCTGTCTCTAAACAAACAAACAAACAATCTTCAGGGGAAAAAAGCAAAGAGTCCCAGGGAAATAAAATATGTATCGTGAATACAAAATGTATCTTTAGTTTGTGTGTTTACATGTGTGTACATGAAATATCTTTATAATTATTTCTGAATTTATTTGAAGGCTTATGAACTTGGACTATACAAAGCAAAAATGTAAACAATGTATTATTGTATTATCAGATTGTAGAATAAATAGCAGTAAAGTATAAAGCAACAAGTGCCCAAAGGGTAGAAGAAAGGTACAGGATATCATCTTGATATAAGGTTTATTAAGTAATATAATATCATTTCCATGTGCTACAGCAGTGTGTGCTAGCTCAGTAATGCCTAGTGTAATGTCTACAACAATCCTCTGAAATAATACAAAGAGTTGTAGCTAAAAACACATGCATGAGATAAAATGGCATTCTAAAACACAACACACACACCCCAGACCCCAAATAAAGCAGGAAATAGGAAAAGAGAAGGAGAAATAAAGATGAGAGATTTGACTAATCAATAACTGCATTAAATGTAAGCAAAATAAACACTTCGAATAGAGTACCAGGCTTGATAAAAAAAGTTCAAGAAGAAATCATATTATGCTTAAAGAAAGCATACTTGAAAACAAGGACATGAGTAAGCTGAAGATGGAAGAATGGAAAAAACACACCAAGTTACACCTACCATTAAACATAAGAATATTGAAGTGACTATATTAATATAAACAGACTTCAGAAAAAGTTGTAAGACAGACAAGAACTTTCATAAAGGCAAAACAATCAATTTTCTAACATAAAATAACAGCACTGCTGGGCACAGTTGTGCATGCCTGGAGTCCCTGATACGTGGGAGGTTTAGGTCAGAGGAGGGATTCAGCCCAGTAGTGCATGACTAACCAGGCAACATAACAAGACTTTATTTCTGAAAAAACAAACTGCTCTCCCCCAAATATATAATACACTTCACAATAGGCTTTGAAATATATGATCATAAATTGTTAGATCTAAAGGCAAAAATATGCAAATGTAAAATTGTAATTGGATATTTTAAGAACCCTGTATTGGCAATTGATTTTTTTCAAGTACAAAGGGATGAGTAAAGATATATCTAATCTGGACACTACCACACCAGTAATCCATTCGACTTGATGTTGTAGAACACCACACCCAGGTTCTGTAGAATATGACTCTTTTCAAGGGCACACGGAACATTCTCCTAGATCACCATTCCTAATTCCTTTGCCTCCCAGAGGATGTTTGCCAATATCTGAGGATATTTTTGATCATTAGAACTGTGGAGGATAAAGTGGCATCTAGTAGGTATAAACTAGCTAAACATTATAAAAGGTAAATAACAGCCCCACTCACAACAAAGTTTATTGTCCAGTCTAATACATCAATGCCAAAGTTGAGAAACCATGATCCAGATAGACCATGTGGTGATCCAAGTCTCAATAAATACCAAAAAATTTAAGTCACTCAGAGTATATACACAAGCCACAATAATATGATACCATAAGTTATATAGGGAATCTCTTTCTTTTCTTTTTTTTTTTTTCTTTAAGAAAGAGTCTCACTATGTCACCCTGTGTAGAGTACTATAGCATCACAGCTCACAGCAACTTCAGACTCTTGGCTTAAGCAATTCTCTTGCTTCAGCCTCCCAAGTAACTGGGACTACAGGCACCCACCAAACACCCAGCTATTTTTTTTGTTGTTGCAGTTGTCATTGTTGTTTAGCAGGCCCGGCTGGTCTTGAACCTGCCAGCCTCAGTGTATGTGGCCGGCATCCTACTCAGTAAGCTATGGGCACCAAACCCTGAAAATCTCTTAATATGTGAAAATAAACCAACATAATTATAAATAATCCATGAGTCAAAGAAATCAAAGTGAAAAGAATTTTTAAGTTGTAGTAAATTATAAGAAAAAAAATTAAATTTATGAAATATAAAGCAGTTGTTAGAGGAAAACTTACAGCTTTAAATGAAGAAAAGTGAGTAAAATCAATGCACTAAGTTCTCACCTTATGAAACTAAAAGAATAGAGATGATGTTAAAACCAAAGTAAAAAGAACTAAAAGCAATAGAGATAGAAGAAGAAAATAAGTTTAATATGACATAGACAAATATTAGAGAAAAATACACAGAGTCAGAAATTAGGACTTAGGAAACATTTATGAACATCAGAAATGAAAACAGAGGCATCACTATATATCCTATAGATGATACTAAACATAACTTCTTCACATTGCCTAATTCAACAATTTAATAAATTTCCACTTTTCCCATTGTCCATTTTCTTTTTCACCATACATTTTTAATAACTTTTTGCAAAACAAGCAAACACAATTCTGATTTGAGTGTCAATCAACAATTCTGTTGATTTCTGTCTCATAACTCAAAAGACGAAAAACATGAAGTAGCAATCTAATACATTATTTAGTGGCCCTATCATCAAGCATATACATAAGGGCACATTGTGTCTGAAGAGCACTTGTACAGCTGGAAAATTATTCTGTCTCACCTGGAGTCAATTATGGATCAGGGAAGGAAAAAAGAAAAGCCATGATTAGCAGATAGAAAAGTGGAAAAACTTCATTGTACTGACAGTCAATAAACATTTCTTGATTAATTTGACAACTATATATGTTCATAATATTACCCACTATTTGTTCCAAGTTAGTCTTATTTTAATTTAGGAGAGGAATGTAGGTATATTATGTATTGAAGTAAAAATGGCAATTTTCTTCCCTTCCCAGGCATATGGAAGAAAATTACTGGACTGTATCCTGCTGAGCCAGGTGTGGTATGAGGATCTTACTCACCATTAACACCTGGGACAGCCACTCCCAATCAAGAACTGATTGGGAGGCCGGGGAAGTGGCAAGATGGCTGAATGAAGCCAGCTTTCAGCAGAGGCTCCCATCCAGAGGAAGAAATAATGGCCAGAAACAATGCAATAATGTGGAAGATCAGGAGCTGAGCTGAGAGAGAGGATCATAGGTTCACAACACCCCTGCTGAGGCAAGCTGGGACTTCAAGGAAACAAATTTGTGGTACAAAACCTATCCCAAAGAAGATGGGAATCCTTCCCCTCTGCCCCTCTTGAGAGTGGCTTGAGGCAAGTAGAGAACAGAGGGAGCTTTTGTTTCACCAAAGGGGAGAGAATGACTGAGGGCTGGGATTTCCTCCATGGAGAGATACTGCTGCAAGCCCAGGCAGTTTCTTGCCTGGGCCAAAAGCTGATCTAATATTCTCCCTACCTTCCTGAACTCCCAATCCACCCCTCCCCTCCATCTGCTGGCGGTCTGGTATTCTACCCCCCTGCAAAATCTGGAGAGTTTGGCAGATTTTTGCTAGGGCAGGGCATTTCATAAGCTATGGAGCAGTTGTGCTGAAACTATGACTTTAATGGAGGTGGGGAGTCACAAGGGGAGAGAGACTTTCCACTTGTTGGAAAGAGCATAGCATGGGAACTTTGCCATCCACCACAGGGACCAAAGTGGGTGCCACTGGCACTCGACCAGCTTCTGCTACCCACAGAGCACTGAAGCTGCCTGCAGACGGCAACTCCCACCAGGCCTCTGCAACAGGCGGCTAGCGACTGTGGCTCCTGACTGTGGCCGGTGATTACCACAGAGCTCCTGCATCCCATGGCCCAAGGCTGGCCACTCCCATCTGGCTCTTGCAACCCATGTGACTGCCCCCCTGGATCCTGCAGCCCAAGGCTGGGGGTCAGCGGCTCCATCCTCTAGTTTCTCCCCATTCTCCCCTCCTGCGACCCTTGCAGCCAGTGGCAATGCCCTCTACCTTCCTGCCTGGCTCCTGTGACCTGCACACAGCAGTACCCCAGACCAGCAACACCACCCCTGACAGTGGCAGCAGCTCTTCGGTCCCTCCCACAGGAGTCAGATTTAGAAGAGACACCTCCCCAATCCTGTGGAACTTGGAGGGAAATCTACCTGACCTGCAGGGGTTCCAGAGATGGAGTGTGGCCAAAACAGAGGCATAGTCTCTGAGGGAGAGAACCAAACTCCTCCACATTAACCCCTGACTGGGCACAGATGCAAATAGAACACTCCCCAGTTTCCAATGATCACCAGAGGGAATCAGGCCTGAATTAGTCCTGCCTGCAGGTTGCACAATGAGATGGCCCTATTGGGGAGGCATTGTCTCCTCTTTGACTTAGGTCTAAATCCCTGGTGTACTTGAGTATTAGAGAGCAGAGCTGCAGCCCTGAGGGATAACCAGTGACTGGGGGTGAAGGTGATGCAAAGTGGGAAAAAAGGCCCAGCCCCCCTGGAATAATTCTTTTGTTTGGTGGGCCTTTCTGACTCCACAGAGCATGGGAGCAAGTCACACTTGAGCTACCAGTGGACCTCTGCTGTCCAGTTGCTGGAGACCTTTTGAACTCTCCCACTTGATCTGTATTTGTGCTGACCAGGACAATTGGTTTGGAACTCTTGATCTGGGCCAATCACCTGGGGACTCCCCCAAGGTTATACCCTGGTTATGTTATAGAGGAAGGGTCTGATTCTCCTCTCCCAGTTATTGCCAGTGGGGGGCAGAGTGTCTTAATTGCTGTATTCCTCCACAGATAAGATGTCAACCGAAAGTCACTGATCCACTAGGATTAGTCATAGTCTAGCTATATATAAGACAGAACCACCTAGTCCCATCATACAAAGTGGGTCTCCAGAGTCTCAGACTGTAGTACTAAACAGGACCTTGGTAAAGCTATAGGGGAAAAGCTCCAGTCACCAGTTCCAGCACTCTGGTAAAGGGCTGATTAATTACATTTCCAGGAGCCCTCAATTTAATTCCACCTTACCAGCCTCTCTAAACAAATGGTGAAAAATAGCCATGGGGTGGAATCAGCAGAAACACTGAGGCCACATCAATAACCAGAGTAGATCAACTCCCCCAAGATATGACAAAGGAGATGCAACAGAAGATCCTATTCATAAACAAATGGCTGAGATGTCAGAAATTGAGTTGAAAATTGGATAGCAAATAAGATTAACAGAATTGAAATAAAATTGGAATTAGAAGTTCAAGAAGTAATGCAAAAGTTGGCTCAAGTATTCAATGAATTCAAAGATAAAATCACCAAAGATTTTGACAAATTGAGACAAGAAGTTGCATCCCTCAAAGACCCAAGAAATACAATAGAATCCCTCAGTCATAGGATGGAGCAGGCACAAGAAAGGATCTTGGACATGGAAGACAAAGCTTTTGAACAGTCCCAAAAGTTCAAAGATGAAGAGAAAAGGAGAACAAAGACAGATCATTCCCTGAGAGAATTGTGGGACCACTCCAAAAGAGCAAACATTCGCTTTATTGCAATTTCTGAATGATCTGAAAGGCACAGATGCTCTACTCCAAGAGATTTCAGAGGAAAATGATCCAAACATAGCAAGATATACTGAAATTCAGATAGCAGACAGTTTCAGAACCCCAGCACGATTCTCCAAAAAAAGCATCCCCTAGACACAATGTAATTAACTTCACCAAAGTTAATATGAAAGAGAAAATCCTGTAAGCAGCCAGATGTAATAAAATGATAACCTACAAGGGGGAAAATATTAGAATGACCGCAGATCTTTCCTCTGAAACTTTTTAAGCCAGACGAGGATGGTCATTGACCTTTAATCTCCCAAAAGAAAACAACTTTCAGCCCAGGATCCTGGATCCAGCTAAACTGAGTTTCATTTATGATGGAGAAGTCAAATACTTTAATGACATTCACATGTTGAAGGAATTTGCCATCACTAAACTAGCTCTCCAGGATATTCTTAGACCCATCCTCCATAATGACCACCACAAGGCTCTACCACCAAAGTAAACTCACTCAGAAATTACTGATCAAAACCCAACTGTCACAATGGCAAAAGGATTAAATATGTCCACTGGTCTTTCAAAAAACTTGACACCCAAGGGTGGCACCTGTGGCTCAAGGGAGTAGGGGGCTGACCCCATTTGCCGGAGGTGGCAGGTTCAAAGCCAGCCCCAGCCAAAAACTGCAAAAATAAAAAATAAAAAACTTGACACCCAAAATACTACCAGGCTTATCAATACTCTCAATTAATGCGAACGGCTTAACTTGTCTGCTAAAGAGACACAGATTGGCTGACTGATACAAAACCTCAAGCAAGATATCTGCTGCATACAAGAATCTCATCTTATCTTAAAGGATAAATATAGACTCAGTGGATGAACAACTATAATCTAGGCAAATGGAAAACAGAAAAAAGCAGGGGTTGCAATTTTATCTGCAGATATATTAGGCTTTAAACTAACAAAAGTAAGGAATAACAAGGATGGCTACTTCATATTTGTTAAGGGAAACACTCAACATGATGAGATATTAATTATTAACATTTATGTGCCCAGCCAAAATGCTCCTCAATTTATAAGCAAGACCCTAACAGATGAACAATTTGATATTTTCCAACACCATAATCATCAGAGATTTTAACACCCCTTTGGCAGTGTTGGATAGATCCTCCAAGAAGAAATTAAGCAAAGAAATTATAGACTTAAACTTCACCATACAACAATTAAATTTAATAGACATCTACAGAAGATTTCATCCTAACAAAATTGAATATACATTCTTCTCATTAGCCCAAGGAACATCCTCCAAAATTGATTACATCTTAGGTCACAAGGCTAAACTCAGCAAATTTTAAAAAATAGAAATTATTCCTTGTATTTTCTCAGATCATCCTGGAATAAAAGTTGAACTCACTAATGAAAGGAATCTGCATACTCATACAATGACATGGAAACTAAGTAACCTTATGCTGAAAGATATCTGGGTCAAACAAGGAAATTACCAAGTTTTTGGAACAGAATGATAATGAATATACAAATTATCAGAACCTCTATGATGCCACAAAGGCAGTCCTAAGAGGGAAATTTATAGCACTGCAAGCCCTCCTTAACAGAATGGAAAGAAAGGAAGTCAACAACTTTATTTCAAGCAACTGCAAAAGGAAGAATACTCTAACCCCAAAACCAGCAGAAGAAAAGAAATAACCAAAATTAGAACTGAATTAAGTGAGATTGAAAACAAAAGAACTGTTCAAAAGATCCATAAATCAAAAAGTTGGTTTTTTGAAAAGTTTAACAAAATAGATAAACCCTTGGCTAGCCTAACTAAAAATAGAAAATTAAAATCCCTAATTTCATCAATCAGAAATAACAAAGGCAAAATAACAACAGATACCTCAGAAATTCAAAAAAATCTTAATGAATACTATAAAAAACTCTATTCTCAGAAATATGAAAATCTGAAAGAAATTCACCAATACTTGGAAGCGTGCCACCTTCCTAGACTTAACCAGATTTAGAAATGTTGAATAGACCTATTTCAAGTACTGAAATAGCATCAACTATATGAAGTTTCCCAAAAAAGAAGAGTTTGGGACCAGAAGGCTTCACATTAGAATTCTACCAAACCTTTAAAGATGAAATAATACCTATATTACATAACCTTTTCCAAAGCACAGGGGAAAAAAAGGAATAATTCCCAACACATTCTATGAAGCAAGTATCACCCTGATCCCCAAACCATGAAAAGACCCAACAAGTAAAGAAAATTATAGTCCAATATCTTTAATGAATATTGATGCAAAAATATTCAATAAGATCCCAATAAATAGAATCCAGCAACACCTCGAACAAATTATATACCATGACCAAGTGGGTTTCATCGCAGGGTCTCAAGGCTGGTTCAATATACATCAATCTATAAATATAATTCATCACATAAACAAAATAAAAAACAAAGACCATTTGATTCTCTCAATTGATGCAGAAAAAAAAGCTTTTGATAATATCTAGCATCCATTTATGATCAGAACACTTAAGAAAATAGGTATAGAAGGAACATTTCTTAAACTAGTAGAGGCCATCAACAGCAAACCAATAGCAAATATCATATTTAATGAACTTAAATTGAAATCATTTCCACTCAGATCAGAAACCAGGCAAGGTTGCCCATTGTCTCCACTGCTTTT
>NW_003852473.1:7707402-7724159 GCF_000181295.1 Otolemur garnettii
ACATGGATGGAGCTGGAACATATTATTTTTATCAAAGTATCTCAAGAATGGGAAAAAAAAGTATCCAATGTACTCAGTCCTACTATGAAACCAATTTATAAACACCCACACTTCCATATGAAAGCTATAACCCAACTACAGCCCAAGATGAAGGGGAAAGAGAAGGGGAAAGGGACAGGAGGGGGGAGGATAATTGGTGGGACCACACCTATGGTACATTTTGCAAGGGTACATGTTGAGTATACTAAGTGTAGAATATAAATGTCTTAACACAATAACTAAGAAAAGGAGGTAAAGGTTATGTTAACTAGGTTGATGAAAATATTTCAAATTGTATATAAAACCAACACATTATACCCCATAATTGCATTAATGTACACAGCTATGATTTAATTTAAAAAATTAAAAAAAAAACTGATCATGGTGAGATGAAACTCCTTGTCATTCTTTTTCTGAATTTCCATTAGTGTGACCTTGCCTGATCCAGATTCTATAGCTATAAAATGAGGAGTGTGATACCCAAGGCTTGCACCAGTGAGTCAGGAGTGCAGCAGTAAAGCTATCATGGTATCTTCTAGATTCAAACTACACAGAGACCATGTGAGTTAAAATAATCTCTATTTTCTGGGATTTTGAGTGCATTTGATGAAAGAGGTTGAAAGTGATGCCTTATTATTTTTAAAAAGTACTTACTTGCTCACTTCCAGAAAACTGGAAAAAACCAGGTTACCTGAAATAATAAGTCTGAGATTATGACAATGTTATCTGGAATCAAGATAATAGAAATATATCCTTGTTTATTATATAAAACATTCTGACTTTTAACAATTACTTCTCTTTTTGTAGAAAAGGAGAGCTTTAGTCCTGTGCAACACATATGATCCATACTCAGGGGTGGAGATGAATGCTGAAATGTGTTACAATTAGACCCTATGTCCCAGAAGGTTAATGGGGGGGGGGGGACACACTCAAATGCATAGCAGTCCATAGTTGACAGTCTCTCAGGAGGAATATTGCCAAATCAGTCTCTTGTCCTATTAAAGCTTAGTCATAGCTGTGATACACGGAGTCTGCTTTGGAATGAGTCTGCTTTGCAATCGTCTCAAAGTTGCTTATCTCAAAGGCCAGTGCTTTTTTAACCTTTATACGTACCTTGTTCTTTCCTCAGATCTCTAATTTCATAGTACAGATGAACAGGGCTAAGTTTCCTTCTCAAATCCTTCCTGGACTCCAGGCAAGGTGCTAGATCTTGGAGCCAAAAAGCAGGTTTCTGGTATCTGTGTGTGAAAGCAAAGCTGTGTGTGACATGTTCCTTTAGCGTGCTAGCTCCCCTTACTCCTGCTCTCTCCAGTTTCTCAGCCTTCTAACGAACGCTTCTTAAGCACTGTTTCTTCCTTGGATATAATCCTACTAACATGCCCTCTACAAATTCATAACGTATTGCTAATGTAAAAAAAAAATGACATTTATGATCTCATAAAAGTACAAAGTAGAATCGTGGTAACGAGAGGCTGGGAAGGGTTAGAGGGACTAGAGAGAGGTTTTTTAAAGGATACAAAAGTACAGCCAGATAGAAGAGGAACGTTCTATAATTCTACAGTGCTGGAAAGGACCACAGTCAACTATAACTTATATGTTTTCAAGTACTGAGAAGAAAAGACTTTGAATGTTCCAGATGCAAGAAATGATGAACATTTGGGACAATGGATATGCTAATTGCCCTAATTTGATCACAACACATTGGGTATATTGAAATATCACTATGTACCCCATATATGTACATTATGTGGCAGTGAAAAAATAAGTTAACAAAAAATTTCAGTGTCTAGAACAAAAATTATTGCTTTTGTGGCCAATTAATTATCTCTAGCTTAATATTCTTTGCCTTTTTGAAATACAGATTCTTTCTTCTCTTCTCTAAAGTGACTGGTGTTTACTAAATTGTTATAGCTCTCCAGTGTTCTTCACTAGAAAAGATCCTTTGCTGCAGATAAGTTACTGAGATCAATAATCCTTAAATAAAAGTGCAGTTGCTGTCTGTGTAGATAAGGTGGAAAAGTCAAGTGAGAGTGATACAGAGTCAGAGAAAGCAATAATCAGAGGAAGGATGAACATTTCTCCTATTCACATATTTTAAAAAATTGTTGCAGTGAGTATTCAAGCAAGGGACGAAAGGACTCCTCCTTCTGAGGTCCTCTGACAAATGTTAACGGAAGCCTCATTGTTAGATATTTTACCTCTAGAATCCAGAATTTAAGACACGGTTGTGTTTTCAGGCTACAAAAATGAGTATTTCCAGATTTCTCTTGCCTCATCCATTACAAATTGAATTTTAATACACTTAATTTAACTCAAATGGATAGCAAGTTATAAACAAGATCTAAGGCCATACAAGGCAAAGATTAAGTCATACCTTACAATCCATAAAATCTAGGTCTTTTTTTACTGTCATGATATCATATGATAGATAACAGACCCCCTTAGCTTAACTTCAACACTGCTTTCTGCTGACTCCAAGTTTTAGGTAGAGCCTTGCTCCTTTCACCAATTTTCAACACAAACCAAACAAACTCTAAATCCGCCTATGACCTATGAGTCCCCACTTCAAGGCACCCCCCATCGAGGAAAGACCAAGGCAGCCTTCCATGTACTGAGTCATGTCTTTGCCTGTAACTCCTGCCTCTCTGAAACGTGTATAACACCAAACTGTAATCTCACCCCTTGGGGCCGTTCTTCAGGCATCTAGGGTTTGTGTTTTCCCCAGCTTGCAGTCACTCATATTGGCTAGGAATAAACCTCAGTGAAATACCGCACTTTACAAGAGTCTGTTTTCCCCATCAGCACACCATGTTCTAGGCCACGGAGACCATCTATGACCTATGTGCTCCCAGGTCTCCCGCTTTTCCCTGACCAGCTCTGTGCTGCACGGGCACTGGCACCTGCAGGCTGTCTGGCAAGTAAGAACTACTGGCGGAAGATTAGGAGGCAGGCAAAAAGAGAAAGACCAGGACGGCGCTGACACCCGGGGCTACTTCCCTGCATGGCTGCAGCTCCCACCCGCAGCCCCACCGTCATCGCAGCTCCCGGTATGTGACACGGCCCAGATTCTGGGACCACTGCCTCCTCCAAGTCCAGGAGGTGATGGCCTTCTGATATTCCTAATCTCTAAGGAGCCTTACAGCTCGTCAGTGTGTTTATCGCCTATATAACTAATTTCCTGTATCACACTTTTCATAACCAGTTCTTTATTTTGGATTTTTTTTCTATTAAATCATAGCTGTGTACAATAATGCAATCATGAAGTACAATGTGCTGGTTTTATGTACAATTTGAAATTTTTTCATCAAACTGGTTAACATAGCCTTCATGGCATTTTCTTAATTACTGTGTTAAGACACTTACATTCTATACCTAGTAGATTTCACATGTACCCTTGTAAGACATAATCTTCTTTATTTTGGATTCTTAAAGGAGTTTCCTTCTGTCTGTGGGCCTGATGGATTGCACCCTATTCCTGAGTGGACACTAGGGTAACAGGGGTGAAAGTGGTGAGTGCCATCTTCATCCAAACTCACAAATGTGATCTCATTCCTTTCCTCCTGTCCCTGGATGATACGGACTTAGAAAGGAAGAGTCCTTACCCCACTGGTACTCACTATATTGTGACACAAGCAAGAAATGAACCATTTATTAAGTCTCTGCATTTTCAGGATGTACCAGTTACACTCTGCACTGTGTCACCTTGTAACAAGTGCTTCCTGTTTCTCCCGGGCCTGATGGGTCTTGGGTCTCTGTAGTCACCTAGTAATAATTCTTTGTAGGATTTTTTCCTATAATTTTAAAATTATAATTCAGTAATATTTCCTAGGTGATATAATTTTGGGGTAGATCCTTCGTAAGTCTATTCCCAGGAAAAATCATTAAAAGACAAAGTTAAACTTGAGTGTGTCACAGGGCTTGAGAGCAGCTGTGAAGCTACTCTAAGCTAATAGAGAAAGGTTATTCTCCCTGAAATACGTTGACTTAAACAAAATAAAATATTTTCCTCGTATTTCAGCGAGTGTAGATGATTCAGTACTAGCAGGATAGCTTGGTGATACCAGGGTGTTCTCTTCCATCTTACTTTGCAGCCCCCCTTTTTTTGTCCTTGGGTACATTGTTAAAGATGGCCTCCCACCAATTGCACTTCAGCCTCAGGGAAAAGACAAAGAAAGAAGATAAAGGGAGAGAGGTGGAAGAAATTCATTTTAATCTAGATACACAAACCAGCAATTGTGAACATGACTCCTGCCTACTTCACATGGGGAAACCCAGTCATGTGGCCCCACCGTGCTTCTAGGGAGGTTGAAAACATGTCCAGCCCAGCTTCCATCACTGCGGAAAGGGGTTGAAGAGGGGTAAGACAGCTGCTGCTTCTGTCTTAGGGACCTGCATAACAAATTAGATCAGGCTATTGCAGGGTTTTGGGCAAAAACTTAGAAGAAAGAGAATTCCCTATAATGCTAAAATGAGGAAGCTTGAAGATCTTACTGAAGAGGTAAAGGCAAATTATAAAATATATATTTAAAATTTGTATTCCATTCACTCTAAAAATCTATCAATTAGCTGGTACACTAATATTTTTAGCCACTAAGGAAGAAGAGATGTTTCTAATTAAACTACAGCACCATGCTCTGTTATTATTTAGAATTTTTATTTTATACTCATTGCAGTAACTCTGCTAGATCCAGTTACACATACATTTGAGCACATTCATACTGTTCTGTTTCTTGTCTATGTATACAATAACACTGTAATGTTGCTGGAGCATAATGCACTTTTCCTGATCATGTTTTAAATGGCAATTAAACTCAGTCTATATAGTGGGGACAATGTGTATCATTTGATTGCAATGATGATATAATGAGCATCTACAGTCAAGTTTTCACATGAGCAGGCAGGAACTATGAGATCATTACTCCTTCCTGGCCAGCAGTATTATAATATGCATCCCAAACTCAGAAATGTCCAAATGTTAAAAACAAAAAGTGCATCTTTGAATGAATGAGATGCAGGAATTATGGTATATTACATGTACCCTGCCATTCTCTCCTCACCTCCACTTATTTCTCTTAGCTGTGTTTCTTTCTGAGAAGCATAGATTTTGTGATGCAGGCTCATATCACCTTCTTTTGAAGAGTTAAAGTCACTCTGGTTTGCAGTGAACACCTGTATAACGTGATTTTATATGCCAGCCACTGTTTCTATTTAGGTGTCATTCAATAAAAAAGCATAGCAAGGAAGACCAGTAACATTGGAATAGAACAGAAAGTAAATAGTAATAACCTTGACAGAAAAATATGGTCATCAGCAATTGAGAATTGAAGGAAACAAGGGAGGATGACAGACAATGTAAGGAAACGAACCCTCAACTTACCCTGTGGAAATGCAGACGGTGCTGTCTAACATGGCCAGATTGGTGGAATAGAGACTTAATGCATTAAAGGAACCCTTAATTTAACCAAGACACTGAAATGCAGAGGTGTGGCTAGCAGAGACCTGGGGACAGGGAGACAGGGGAAAAGAAAGTGTAGACCAAGTGAACTGAATTAATCTATAATGGCAGGAAATCAACAGATACGATATAAAGCTCTTCCTTCTAGGAATTAGATAGAAAAGAGGAGGGAAACATACACTGTTATTATAAGGGTAAAAAAGTTACCATGTGTCTGTATCAGTTTAAATGACTGCATTTTTAATACTCTTTTTCATTCTTTTAAAAGAACAATGGATAGTTTTTAAGGATTATTTATTGTTTGTTCACTTCATATTCCAATTTTAATTTATTCACACATTCTGTAAATGTATAACTTGTACACTTTTTTGGATAATTCCAATAACTGAAGTCCTTGATAATTAGTATCTGTACTTCACTTCACCTTATGGTTGCCTGTTCTTTTGGTTATTGTTTTTACGTTAATTGTGAGTTCAAATGTTTACTATTGCTTTTATTTTAATTGTTAAGGTCAAATTTTTTCATCTATTATTTTTGGAGGAAGATCCTACAAGCCTGAACTTGGGTATGCTTTTCAGGGACACTGTGGACTTGTAATTTCCTTAGCCCACTTTAAAGATCTCTTACCTCCTATGTCTCAGTGAAATCCAGGCTCGGTCCACTATTCCCAAGAATGGGTCACATTGACCGTAGGGTAAGTTTTCTATTCATAGGCCTCAGTTTATTTCATTCTGGGAATTCTCTTCTATTTTCCATGATTATGGTTTTTGTAAAGCATTAAAAAGTATATTTTATCTTGAATTTTGTTGTGACAGTGAAGGTGTTAATCATAGTATTCGGTCAGCTATACTGATGACAGCAGAAGAATATTTAGTTCTGTACTGATGCATTTATTGTCTCTTGGTGTGTAACAACTTATTTCAAAACTTTGGCTTGAAACAATAATCTTTCCTTAGCTCAGAGTTTCTGTGGGGTCTAGAATCCGGGCGTGGCTTAGCTGGGGCCTCTGGCTCCGGGTTGTGCACAGGGCTGCTGGCTTCAGCTCCAGTCACTTCCAGGCTGGACATGGCCAGGGGGCACCTTCAAGCTCATGCTCTCACGGAGGTTTCCTTTGCCTGTTGACCACAGCCATTTGTTCTCTGACACACATGCTTCTCCAGAACAAGATGCAGAGCAAACCGGCAAGACAGCCAGGGAGGATGAAACAGAAGCCACAGTTGTTTTGGTAATGTAATCTCAGAAATGACGTCTCTTACTGTTGCACAGTCTCTTTGTCAGGAAAGAGTTTGTGAGTCCAGCCCATGGTCAAGGGGAAGAAGCCACACAGGGCTGGCAGGCAGGGTCATTAAGGACCATCTTATAGGCTGGTCACCACAATGACAAAGCTAAGCTACTTTGGGGGAGTAAGTTTAGCATTTATGCAAATCACTTGCCACTATCATAGTATATATTTCCTTGAGTCATTATTATTATTATATTATTTTACTTGAGTAACTATATTTAGGAAATACTATTACATTATACTTTTTATCTTACCATCTAGATAAATAAATACATAGGCCCACCTCACTGGTTTTGTTCGCACCTTTATTCTTACGTAACTATTACAACTCCCTCAGAACTGGTCTTCCACGAGCCTCTTCTATCTAGTTTATCTTGTATATATTTTAAATTATTTTTTCTCCATAAAAACATTTTATTGGGCAATTTTTCTTTCATGAAGCTTTCATTGGCCCCTTATTTGTGCTTTCTCTGTCTTGGCAATCCATCCTACCTGACCAGCCTGGGAAGCGTTTTGTCCCTGGGATGCCCCTTCTACTTGGACTGGTCTGGTCCTTGCCTCTTCTCTGCCTTTACTCAGGTTACAACGCAGGCCTGCGTGGCGCTCCCGGTGTCGAACTTCTTCACAAATGCTCTCTTAGGCCCTCGAGGTCTACCTCACAGATTGTTTTCTACCCAGGCTTGCTCTGCTTCCTAGCTAAGGGAATGACGTTCTATTACCAATAACCCTCCTTTGATAGTTAATCACACACTGTTTTGTGACAGCTCTGATATGAATATAGCTTTTCATATTCATAGTGAATAACTTTCAACATTCACTAACATTTAATATAAATGTAATGTTTCTTCAGACTCAAAAACAAACAAAAAATGGTTTTCCAGAAAACTTAAATTATTTGCTATGCCCCTAGCATATCGCTATCACCCAGAAAACTATCCGAAAGGTTGACATCCGCAGAAGTAAAACCAAAAGTTTTGCTTTCAAATCTACTCTTAACCTACAAGCCTCTGAGTTTTCACTCAATCTATTAATGCTCTTTTTTTTTGTATTCCAGTATAATAAAAGTTTCATTGAGTATTCAAAAACATTTTGTGTCAAAAGAAAAATAATAATTAAAATCTATAATGAATAAAAATCAATGATAACTAAGCCACAAAGTTCACGTGGAATTAGAAAGAAGTTTCAAGAGAACCAAATTTAATGACCAACTTTGCGATCTCAGCATTCACAACTGTGAATGTTGAATTATCTAACTGCAGATATTCCTAAAAGAGGTGAGCAAGTTAGTCACAACGGAGGAGGAACATGAGTAGGAAAATAACCATAGAATGTTCTAAATCATTCAAAAATCTTAAAAATGAAAACTGTGATTCAATCCTATGCCTACTTATGAAGCAAAGCTTAGGTAAAAGATTGCAGTAAAGTTCCCTTTGCTGCCCAGGGAGCCAGGGCTGCAGCCCCACACAGCATCGGCTGCATATCACCTCGTAGGATGACCCAGGATAAGAAAGTGATGGTTAGCCATGCTCCAACTTCAGAGATGCTTTTTGAGGAGAACCTTGCACTACATCTAGAAACCTTTCTTATTTCTGTCTTATTTCTGTCACAGACTATGCTTGAACAAGCCCCAGCAGGAGACCCAGGATCGGAAGTACCACCTTCAAGAGAAGAAGCATCAGTGAGGAAACTAAAGTTTCCTCTTTCCAAACACAAGTCTTGTTTATAAAAAAGGAAAACCTTGCTAGGTTACAGGGTGTTGACTGAAGTGTCCAAGGTCAGAGAATGACTCAGTGGCAAAGCTAAGAATAAAATACAGGCTTTACACCCTAGAAAACTTGTATTTAAAATAAAAATTAAGAACTCACGTAACTGAAAAAGTGTTCTTATAAATTTCGAAGTGTCTATGAAAATCTCCCCTTTCCTTCTTTCTTCTTCCTCTCTCCCTCTCTCTCATTTTAAAGTAAGCACTTCCCAAAATCTCACATTAAGTAAAATGGTATTAACCTCAAAATTAAAAGGCCTTAAATACACAGAGCTGAATGAAGGAGACATGAAAGTGGAAAGGAGAATTAAATGAAGTTCAAATTTGTGACTTTGCTGTGGTTGGATTAACAGGGATTTCCTTGAAAGGACATTGTCACTTTGCAGAAAGAGTCTAAATTTTAAGAGCAGATACAAATCTCTGTATTGCTCCTGAAGACCTGGGCAAGTCACTTAAAAGTCCTTATCTGTAGTTTGGGTTATTTGTGCAGCCCCCAAAAGATACTGTATTTCTAAACTCTAAAGCCTACATAAATGCTAATTCACATTTGACTCCCACGCTTTTTCACTGCTCTCCCCTGATGGTGAAAGAGTAGACACTAGTGGCCAGGCATGGCGGCTCACACCTGTGATCTTAAACTCTGAGGGGCTGACGTGAGAGGATGGCTTGAGCTCAGGAGTTCAAGACCAATCTGAGCAAAGTAAGACCCCATCTCTACTAAAAACAGAAAAACTAGCCAGGTGTTGTGCTGGCACCTGTAGTCCCAGCTACTCGGGAGGCTCGATCACTTTATCCCAGGTGCTTGAGCTTACTGTGAGTGAGGCTGACCCACGGCCAAGGCACTCCAGCCCAAGCAACAGAGTGAGACTCCGGTTCAAAAGAAAAAAAAAAAAAGACAATAAAAGAGAGGCTATCTGTAGGCAAAACTATAAAATAGACCCAATTAAATATCACCACTCCTCCATTTCCCACATTTATCTACTTCATGATTTCTTATCCACATCTGCCAAGATCTTGTCTATAACAGAAACACAAATTCCCTCTCCCTGCTGTCATCTTTTTCCACACTCAACCAAGAGGAGAAGAAAGCATCCCTGTCTCTGGGGGTGAAGGTTTCCAGAAGAGCTTCAGATCCCCCTCTCTCCTGGTAGCATTTTATCAGTGCGCTCAGAAAGACAAGGTCTCCGTCCCATGTCAGACATGTGCTACTATGATGTGGACTATAGGTCATGTGAGGCAGGGACATCTCAGCAGAACAAGAGGTATCTGGGGAAAGTGACAGGCTTTGTAGTAGCACTCATGGAGTTGGACACCCACCACTGGCATCATAGGTCCTACATTTACTTTCTGCTTTCCAAAACTGCTTATAGATAATTTCTGGGCACATGGTTTCATTAGAAGTTCAACACTCGTTCATTAAGGCATTCATGAAACAAAGCTGCCCAACACACACAGTAGCCATATCATTTTCAAAACAGTATCATGTCGCATCCTGGAGGTGGTCAGGGAACATTTGTTTTCACACGTCCCTGACCCCTCCCCCCCATTGCCATGCAACTTAAACATGGAATTCCATGTGGTATTAAATAGCAATTTGAACTAAAATATAATTCAGATAGATTTACATTCATAGATAAATGACTGGCAAGGTGTGTTTTCAAGTATTTTGTCCTGAACACATTCCAAATGTTTGAAAAGAACTTTTGTCTGCAATATGAAAAATAATTAAGTGAAATGGTGAAAAGGAGCCCAAAGTGGCTTATCCTAGTGGTGCTGAGACATAAGCAACTGCAGATCCTCTAGTATTTTTCAATCACCATTTAAAATACATTTTAATATTCAGCAGAATGACTACCCTCTGCAGCTAGGGCTTTTGTGCTGTTCTTGCCCCGAGAAATTTAATACTAGTATTTATATAAACTAGAGGATTTAGTGATTTGTCTTTGTCTTATAACGTGTTATTTCTAAAACCACTTGCTTCTAACCTAGAATAAATATAATCTTGACATTAGTGACCCTGCTTTTGTGTGGATTGCTATTAATACCATATATTTTAATATTGTCAATGTTTATTTTTTAATTTTTCATGTGCATGGAGTAATGTATTTTCATCCAACTCCATAGATCCCAGTAAACGTTTATGCATACAACTAAAGCCTATACACGATAAATGACTTTAACATTACATACGAATTATCATTCATTTATTGACTTTTAATAATTGTTTTGTATAAATTCAAAAAAATCTGTTTCCTATTGCTTGTAAGATATGCCCTTTTATTATGAAAATGCTCCATCTGTACCCTTCTAAAAGATATTTATGTATAATAAATTCCCTTTGACATTATGACAGTGTTCATTTTCAAGTAATAATCTATAGTCATGTAATATTTCAAATACAATGAATTGTCATACTTTAGAATTAATTGATTTCTAACGTTACAAATTTCATAACAAGTGTTTGCAGACCAAACTGCATCTTATTTCCAGATATGGAGGTCCTCTTCTCCAAGTCCCTCAGCCTCAACCCTCAGTTCCTCATCTTGAGATGCAGGTTCTTCTCCACATCCCCTCAGATCTGCCTCTCTGGCCTGGAGCCCTTTGCCATTTGTGAGGTCACCTGGCACACACAGCCTTGGATCCATTTCACTGCCTGCTTTCTCGGCTTCTATATCAGTATTTCTGTGCTCTGATGGAGAAAATCACACAACTGCTTGGACAGATTCCAATTCCAATTTATGGCTTCCACATCTGCTGGGCACTCACAACTGCCTGGCAGGCCATCTGTGTCTCCCTGGGCAGCCTCTCCCCCAGTTTCAAATTGGAAATTGCATCTCCCCCACCCTCCTGCCTCCTGCACTGTCCCCTAATCTATCACTCTGCACACTAGGCCTCTGCTACTCAGTGAGACTGTACCTCTGCCCACCAGTGTCTGGGACCACAGGACTCTGTCCCCTCGGAGAACTCGCTGTCGCACTCAGCCCATCTCTCTCCTGCTTCTTCAATGCCCTCTTCTGCCTGTCATTTCCTTTCCACCAGCACTTACCCTTCCCAACTCTCGCCCATGTTAAAATAAACATTCTTGACCTTTCCTCCACTAGTCCCGTTCACTTACTGACCCTGCACATCCCTCACTTCTGTGAATCTGGCTTCACCTCCGAACTACTAAAAACTGTTCTTGTCAAGCCACAAGTGATCTCCTTTCATTGAATCCAATAAATACTTATTAATCCCATTCTTGACCTTGGGTCCACCTGAAACTAACGATTCATCTCCTTCCTTGTTAAAAGCCCCCCCCCCCCCCAGGGCATCCTCGAATGCTGCACTCTGCTGAGTTTCTCCGCTTGGTGTCCCTGCTCTTTCTTGGTCTTCAGTAAAGCTATTCTGCCTCCTCGTTTAAAGCAGGCACGGAGAGGTCTACCCTTATCCTGCTTCCCTTTGTATGGTAAAACTTTTCCTTGGATGTTTTTATCTACCTCCAAGATCATTTACTATCTCTGTGTTCATAATCTCCAGAATTACAGCCTAGACTTCAGTGCTCAAACTCAGAGCCATGTAAACAACTGCTCATGGGATTTCTCCACTGGGGCAGGCAGTGCCCCATCTAGCCTCTCCTGGTTCTCCATGATTTTCTCTAGCTTAGTAAACAACATCCCAAATTCTCCCAGCTTTTCAAGCCAGAAACGTAAATGCATGTGTGTCTATAATTATGTACAAATCGAGTGAGATAGGCACACTGGTATGTGTACATGAGCATAGATACTGTTTTTCCAACAGCGTTTCACTTTAAACGCAAAGCTGTATGATTCTTCCCCCTCAGGCATCCTCTCACCTCCATGCCCACTGCTCCTGCCTAATTCTTGCTACTGCAAACCACTCTCCCAGGTTTCTCTGACCCCTCCTCACTGTCCCCCTGCCTGCATGATGGTCTTCCACACTGCATACTGTAGCCACAGTGCTCATTTTAAAGTACAGATCTCCTTTTCAAGTGCTTCAGCATCTCCTATCACACTCAGAATTTCTAACCTCCTGAGCATGACCATCAAGACCATGATGGTCCAGTCCCCTCTGAGCCCTGCCCCTCATCTGTGCCACTACCAGCTCCTTTGCCCACTTTCCCAGTCACATCAAATTTCTCAAAATCCCTGCAAGAGCGTGCTTTCTTCTGAAGCCCAGCACGCATTGACAACTCTGTCCAGAATGCATGTGTACACCCACTCAGCCTGCCCTCTCCCTCTGCTGAGCCTCCTACACCCACCCAGTCTTAAGTCAGAGGTTAGCACTGGCAAGAAACCTTTCTGCTAAGCCTTCTGCCTTCGGTAGTTTCTCTTCACTGTGATCCCTCATTACCCTGCACTTTATCCTTTAATTACTATATATACTGCATCACGATTTTCCATTAACCTGTGTTTTTTTCTCCTGCAATGCCAGAGGAAATGCTAAGTAAACAGTTTTGAATGAATGCAAGTCAAGTTATCCCACAGACAGGCATTTGCTGTACAAGTGTTTATGCCTTATACATGGCTCCTTTCCAGGAAATATGGAAGAGAAGGAAAAATTACGTTCTCCTTAGGTGAATGAGTACGTGTTTTAAATAAGGAATCAAGCGTGATAACCCCTCAGCACCTGGGGCAGACAGGGTATACTATGTATCATGGACCCTGAGTGTGATTTTAAGACTGCTGTACCCCTTTCAGCAGGGCAGGGGCTGGAGCACCCCTTTCCTCTGGTCAGTAATGAGGCGCACCACCAGCGGCCTGACAGCAGGAGCGTCAGCAGGGCAGTTCACGAATGTAAGGCTCATGCTATCTCATCCATAGACTTTATCTGAGCAGTGATGCATGACGTTATTTTTGCAAGTAGCTGAAAATTAATGCTAGAAATAGCATCCCAATTAAATGTTGCGCTTAATGCTTATTAAACCTTTAAAAATCTTTTATGAGTATTTTTCTTTCTCCTTTGTAACATAAAAACTATAAAGTTATTCATTCAATCCTAATCCAGATACAGTTTTAATAATTTTTGCTTTAAGTAAAAAGCCCAATAGGCTTCTCTTGTGTCATTTTCTTCTTCTGGTAACCTACCTTTCCTGTCTGCAACTCCACACAGCATCCTCAGGTCTATTTAGGGATTAGCCTGATGATTTGTGTCAATATAAAAATGTCACATAACTTTTTTATCATAGAAGTGGTATTACAACCTGAGCAAAAAAAAGATGTGACACCTTTTGCACCTCATGCTGCATAGTTAGCAAATAAACTACCTAGCCTCTGTCTTTACAAACTGATGTTCCATTTTCCACTAAGATGCCCTACTTGTCCAGCCCAGCAAGTCAGGAGAGAAGAGATTATCTACCATTATGTTGGGCTGCTGAATAAAATACAGAACATGGATCAAAATCTGAATTTTAGATTAACAACAGATAATTTTTAGTATTAAGTGTGCCCCAAATATCACATGGAATATATTTATACTAAAAATTACACATTGTTTATCTAGAATTCAAATTCAACTGGGCACCCTACAATTTTATTTGTTAAATCTGGCATCCCAGCTGTGAAGGTTCAGGATGTATTATCTCAAAAATCACTTTCCCTTCCTAGTCAGCAACATCCACCCATTCTTAGCCCGTCTCATTTTTACCTAAAAAACTCTGGTATGAGAGTTGCTACTCAGAGATGCAACAAAACATGCTTAGCTGTCAGAAACAATTTAGATAATTGTCCTCTCCAAATCTCATATTGAAACTCGATCCCCAGTGTTGGAGATAGGCCCTGGTGGAAGGAAGGAAGGAAGGCTTTTGGCCATGGGGTCATGGTGGTGGGCCTCCCATGAATGGCTTGCCTTTATGGTAATGAGTGACTTCTTGCTCTATTAGTTCCTGCAAGATCTGATTGTTACAAGGAGGCTGGAGCCTCCTTCCCCTTCTCTTCCTCTTTCTCTTGCCATGTGTCACACCTGTTCCTCCTTCTTCTTTCTCCAAGATTGGAACCTCCCTGAGTCTATCTCCAGAAGCTGGTGCCATGCTTCTTGGACATCCTTCAAAATTGCGAGCCAAATAAAATCTTTTCTTTATAAATTATTCAGGCTCAAGTATTTCTTTATGGCAATGTAAAGGAAATTAAGACACAATTTAATCCAAGTTCAAACTGGATCTCCTCATTTGCTGTTGAGGAAAGAAAAGATCAGAGTTCAGTGACTTGAACAAGATCACACAGTAATGGGATAGGGGAATGAAGGGGGTTTCAGTTTTGCTGCTGATATTTATTAGCTACATGCTCAGAATTCAATTCACAACTTAAATGTCTGAAACAGTGAAAAACAGGATCATTTTTTTTTTTTAGGATGCCACTGACAAAAAGTACCTAAGCTTGATTGGGTGGGAAGTGGAGCTTGGTCTTCTCTCAGAAGTCTAGCAGTCATGCAAACACCAATTCAGTTGAAATGCATACCATAAAATACACACAACTCAATGCTGAGCAAATGAATGGCTCACCAAGAAATGAGGATATGGGCACAGATGTGTGGCAAGAAGATATGAAAAGGCAAGCTATTAATAGTAGCTAATGATCTACATTTCCATGAAACCAGAGAAGCCCCTGGTAACTTTAGTGCATTATCTTCAGGACAATACAGAAACCTCTCTACCCAGGGACAGGCTACGTGCTCCTCTCTGGTCCCTGTGTAGAGGTGCAGCTAACAGTGGTCCATGTAAAAAAAAAATGCACGTGCACCCACACATCCAGCTTCCTTGTGCTAGAAGACAACTGCCTTGATGGGGCCAAAATCTGGAACTATTCTCCTCAAGGTCACTCATGCTGCTTCTCCATGATAACGAAGGTAAAGCCTCCATTATGTAAGGTTTTATTGTTTGTTGTTTTAGAACAAATGATTTCCATATTCCAGAGTGATCGTTTCTGCCATCTTTACTCTGCTTCAATATTCCATAAAAGGTGCTCCTTTTCCCCCCTTTTATACAGTTTTCTTGTTCAAACGTGTATTGTGAGTAGAGAAGTTTCTGAACAACTTTTTTTGGAACATTTTCTATCTATATCCCAAAGCATGTAATATATACTTAAAATGGTTTGTTAAAATGGTCCTTGGTCATTTGTATCATTAGAAATGAAATTTGGGGGAAAAATTTCAAAAAAGACAAGCAAAAAAATAACTTATTCCTTTTCGTATATTTGTATAGACTTCTAGAAACAGAAATACACTTTGGCATATTCTTTTACTGCTCTGACTTTTTAAGACCTATTATTTTTATATAGGTCAATAAACAAAAGGTGTGCTACTGAAAAAATAAAAGGTAACACCTCCACCTGCAAGACACCTGTTCTCCTCTCCTCTCGTGTAATGTGGTTTTAACGTTGTAAAGTTGCCATTTCTGATAATTATCTTGGTGTGTCAACTTGACTGAAACCCTCACGAATTTAATTTAAGATTGTCTGGTATGTCTGTGAGGTTCTTGTGGATGAGATTAACATTTTGAATCAGTTAATGAATAAAGCAGTTTGCCCTCCTCATGTGTGGAGGGGGCTCATTTAGTCTGCTGAAAACCTGACTAGAACAAAAGGCCAAAGGATAAAGAGTTCTCTCCACTTGACTATGTCCAAGCCAGGACATGGGTGGCCTTCTACTTCACTCCCTCAGACTGGAACAAAACCATTCTCATGCTTTAAGACAGCAGATATAAGTCTCCATACTCATGTGAGCCAATTTCTTATAATAAATCTCTATCTATCTATCTATCTATCTAATCTTCCATTGGTTATGCTTCTCTGGAGAGCTCTGACTAGTACAACTTTCCTTGCCCTCAGCTCCTTAAGGATAAAGTTACCAAGTAAATTAATGAAAATCATACCTGAGCAAAAGAAAGGCATTGTCAAGTGTGAAAATCAGGACTTGTTTGCTGTCTGTCCTAAAAGTGAGCTTAAAACTGGTGGCTTTCCTTAATCAGGAAGTGGAAACCTAGCAGGTGGCCATACTCTTTGGAACCAGAAGGAGCAATAGGTGTGCATTGTGTTGGTGGATACAGCTGAACAAAGGTAAACACGTGCAGGAGAAGGATGTCATCACAAGAAAGGCAGCGTCGCGAGAAGTGTGGTAGGGTGATGTCATGAGAGGAGTGGTAGGGTAGTGTCATGAGAAGGGTAGTAGGGTGGTGTCATGAGAAGGGTGGTAGGGTGGTGTCCTGAGAAGGGTGGTAGGGTGGTGTC
>NW_003852473.1:7724339-7729082 GCF_000181295.1 Otolemur garnettii
CATGAGAAGGGTGGTAGGGTGGTGTCCTGAGAAGGGTGGTAGGGTAGTGTCATGAGAAGGGTGGTAGGGTGGTGTCCTGAGAAGGGTGGTAGGGTGGTGTCATGAGAAGGGTGGTGTCCATAAAAACAGGGACCCGGGGACCACACAGACTGTGTGGAGAACCTGACTTGGGATTAGAGACCCAACCAAAAAGAAGGTTCTGTCTATTTGCAAGTGTAATTTATAAAAATTAAAGCAGACAGACAGAAATGAACTAGGAGCACAAGCCATAGAGACATTTAAGATTGAACCCAGGTTTCCATAAAGACAGATGTGTGTGGTGTGCTAAAACCAGCTTTTGCCTGCCCTGGAGAATGAACTGTGTACCTCTCTCTCCTCACGTCTCCATGTGCAGTGACCTCGTGGCAGCAGCTTGAAAGTGGCCATAGTAGTAGATATACACAGAAATTGGCAAAGGCTGCAAATCAGTGTTGCTTCTTCCTCTTTTTTTTTTTATAAAGCTTGTGTACAACCACACCACTGCCCACTGCCTAAAACCCAGGAGAGGAAACATGACATGGCAGAAACAGAACAGGACTCACTGGCCAGGCCCAGGATGGCTTTGGGGAGGCACAGGGAGCTGGCCCAAGGCCAGCAGATGTGTTCTTTGAAGCAACAGAGACAGACCCAGAAAGAGAATTGGAAAGAAGGGTCTGACATAATTTCCCCAGTCCTAGAAGCCCTATCTATCCAAATCTAATTCAGAATAGAAACCCAAAACATTACTCTGAAATTACTTTGGGGCAGAGGAGAGGAAGGAAGTATTCTCTCTGCTGTAATGTTAAAGATCAATGTTCTCTACACATGTTTATTTTTGTTTTCACTTTCTTGCTTTCTGAATTTTCTTCTGAAAAATTCAACTTCTAACTTTGCTTTTCACAGGAATATAATTTCTAAAGCTTGGTCATGATAATCCCAAATGGGGTTGCCGAAGTAGAAACAGGGAAAAAAAGAGTCAAAAGAATGTAGTTAAACTTTGCTCACTTCTAAATAGAAACTAATAGCTATTTCACCAAGAACAGCTATGCCTGAAATTTGCAAAACTGCCTCCAGAGGCTCCATGGGACAGCCACACAGCAGCGAAAATCCCAAATGTAATAAGTAAGGCTTCAGACCGCACCCTCAGGGACAGCCCCTGAATTTGCTCAACAATATCAGAGTTGCCCATTAATTTGCTTTCTCTGTACCTTCAAGACAAGGACAAACCTTAAACAATCTGTGTTTGCACGGGCATGGGATAATTGCTTTAGCACTTTACAGGAGGTAATTGCTAAACTTTATTCCAAAGAATAGAAAATTTCTTGCATTTTCTGAACCAGTTTTGCTGACCCTGATAAAGAACTTTGATTATGAAATTGCCCTGTATGTGCAAGACAGAGCATTCATCACTTTGGCTTTGATAAGAAACTATTTCATTTACTATTGCAAATGTAATAGTCATTTTACAGGATATATAAAAGACTGATTAGTGATAATATCAGAAATAAACATATTTGTGTATGTTGGTTTTTCTCCTTTAGCTTATGTAAAAGCCTTCTTTGGTATTTGTTCTAAAATATCTATAGTTAATCATAATTCAAGAAACTATTGATTTTAAAGTAGTTATGAACAGTTTTAGAACAGAAAAGTTACCTTAGAAATCAATTAGTTCAAAGCTTGAATGCTACAGATGAAGAAAAGACCAGTTTATTGATAGAAAAGCTCAAGTCCAATGTCCTGGAATCCAGTGCCGTTTCTCATGCTATGATACACGTTTCTCTAAAAAAAAAAAATTAACCTACTACCAATTGACTCAAGTATATAAAATATTAAAGTATATGCTACAGTTAGCATATCTGGTGAAGGGAGGGCAAAGCAGGGTAACTGAAGCAAACACTGTGATTTCTAGATTATCCTATCTTCTATTTTCATTCAGCAACCCAAGAGAAGCTTAGCTAGGAATCTCAATTAGGGCCATGGGCAGTAACCTCCAGTCCTTCCCCCAAAATTCATGCTGAGTAACTTGGACCAAGTAATTCCAACTGGCAATTGCAAGACAAAGTGGTTTCTAAAATGCCTTCCACCTGTAAGGTGATCATTTCTAACCTTCCATCCATTGGAGGACTTTACTCTTCACTGGCTCAACAGATAACTCTGCTGCCCACGTTGGAGAATCTGAGGCGTGTTTGCCTATTTTAAGTATATTCCTACAAGTGAAATCTTGCTTTAAATTTCTTGCCCTTAATATTATTTCATGTTATCTAGAACATTGACCCTTGCTTGGTACATCAAATTTTTGTATCAATTGTTTTGACACTAAAAGCAAACTTCAGAAGGATTCTAATCCAATATCACTTATCCTATTTCTAGTTCACACTGCCCTGCATCTGAAAAACATTTGCGATTATGTATATTAAATCACATAAAGAAGTTGCTGCCTGTGATTATTCAGGGTGGCTCTGCCAACTCCCAAGACCAGTCATGCCATACTGGATGTGGACAGCACCCACTGAAGTCATGCCACGCACAACCACATGGCTATGAGTAGTGTCATCTCCCTTCTGGCCTCATGTTTCTGCAAATATTTAGGGAATATGAGAGCCTAATCTCATGTGTTTTGCTGTCTTCAGCAACCACTTGCTTTTTTTGAGACAGAATATCACTTTGTCACCCTCCATAGAGTGCTGTGGGGTCACAGCTCACAGCAACCTCCAACTCTTGGGCTCAAACAATCCTCTTGCCTCAGTCTCCCGAGTAGCTGGGACTCCAGGCACCTGCCACAACACCCAGGTATTTTTAGAGATGAGGTCTCCCTCTTGCTCAAGCTGGGTCTTGAATTTGTGAACTCAGGGCAATCCACCCACCTCAACCTTCCAGAGTGCTGGGATTACAAACATGAGCCACCATGCCCAGCCAGCAACCACATACTTGCTTCTCTTTTCCTGAGTTTTTGCAAACTCTTCTCTTGAGTTTCAAATATACAGATATATAACCATTTTATCTATAGTGACAGAGGGAAGGATTTTGGTCCAAGACTATCAAAAAGAGAAATCTCTTACGTAAAAATGTTAAGTTCAAAATCCCTGTTGGGTAATCTGAACAGATCATTTACTGATGCTGAGCCTCATTTTCCTCAGTTGTAAAACAATAGCAGTAGAGTCAGACTTACCTCACTCAGTTACCACAGTGATGTCATTAAGTTAAAATCAGCCAGCACAGCTCCTGCATCTCCAGGGCTAAAGACCTAAGAAGGGACCCTAAATGGATTCCTATTATAGTCCTAAGACCTTGTCCAGTCATTGACTTAAGGATTACTATTTGTTCATGTTAGCCTAAAGGAGGCTGTCCACTCATGGAGAAACCGAAGTCAAAATGTGAGAAGACTGGGGAAAAAAAACACATAAACTATTCACAGCCAGAGAAACACAAATTAATAATAATCATGTATAATCAGCCTCCTCTATAATAAAGGAATGCAAATGTAAACAACAATAAGAAAACATTTCTCACCTATCAAATTAACAAAGATGAAAATAATTGATCTTGAGGATATTAAAATGAGATACCATCACACACCTTGAATAGTACTGTCAGTTGGGATTACTTTGGGAGAAAATAGTAAGACAGCAGGACACAGGACTGTTAAGAAGTTAATGCTCTTTGACTTTGAAATTCCACTTGTAAGAATAATCCCAAAGAGTCGAGAGATGTACATGAAAAGGTATACATGAAAATAAATACACATGGAAAATTTGGCAAAAAAAAAAAACCCTAACACTTTATACATCCAATAAAATCATAATGCATCCATTTAATAAAAATGTAATTCAGAAACTAAAATAAATTTTAGCAGAATGTTAATTGACAGGCAAAAATGCATCCTCCATAAGTTAAGTGAGGAAAGAAGAGTAGATTTCCAATGTGTACAATATGGCAGCCTAGGCTTTCAGGAAAAATATCCCTAATCCAGCACACCTAAAAATGCTAGATAAAGTAGAAAAAACATATCATTTAATGCATGGCTGAACTGGCAAGCAATTAAGGGGATTGATTAATAAGAAACTAGAAAAAAGAAGCAAATACAACCCACTAAGGCAGGTGAGCCCTGAGCTTACATTTTCCTGGCTATCTCTACTATGTCTAGAAACTGTTCTACTGGGCCATGGATATTCAAATCAGGGAAAAAAGCCTGGGTCCTCGCAGGAGTCAGAGGCAAATAAAGCCTGGGTCCTCCCAGGGGTTGGGGCAAACAGAGCCTGGGTCCTCACAGGGGACAGAGGCAAACAGAGCCTGGGTCTTTGCAGGGGTCAGGGGCAAATAGAGCCTGGGTTCTCACAGGGGTCAGAGGCAAACAAAGCCTGGGTCCTTGCAGGGTCAGAGGCAAGCAGGAGACTTCTGCATCACCTAAAAGATTACATTTTCAGGGAATGACCCAGAGAAAAAAGTGTCCTTCAAAGAAGATTAGTAGAAAAATTTACTTTCTTTCCAAGAACAGGGAGGAAGAAAGGAGGGGATGTGTTGTGGGGCACACAAGCCTCACCCACCTTAAACACCAACAATAGCAAATGTTGTGTGTTCTGACTGCTCCATGAACAAGGTCCCCACCTCTCCCCCTCCTCAGGCCTCACTACACCCTGAGATGCAACAACACTGAAATCAGGCCAGTTAATAGTTCCATGAAGACCTTTCAGTGTTCAAGTGAATGGAAGAGTTGTACTCTCACTT
>NW_003852473.1:7729150-7737367 GCF_000181295.1 Otolemur garnettii
CCTGTGCCAGTCAGTCAAGCTGTGAATGAAAAGAACAACTTCTTGAAGGAAGCTAAAAGTGCTGCTCCAGCAAACACAGGAAAGTTAAAGCAAAAGAGCTCGCTGAGGTGGAGAGTTTTAGTGTTCTGGATGCAAGATCAAATTAGCCATAATAGTCCCTTAAGCCAAAATTCAACCCAGAGCAAGGCCCTCACTCCCTGGAAATCTGTGAAGCTGAGAGAGGTGAGGAAGCTTCAAAGGAAACCCTGAAGCTAGCAGAAGCTCACAAGGTTTACAGGAAGAAGCCATCTCTAACAAATGCGCAAAGGGCGGCTGGGTGGTGGGAGGGTGACCGGAAAGATCACCTATATATCTGTCTAACAAGGGTACAAGTGAACTTTTCTGGAAGTAGAATGTAAATGTTTTGACCCAATGACTAAGCAAATGACATGAAATCTATGTGAACCAGCTTGATGAAAGTATTTCAAATTGTATATGAAAACACTACACTGTACCCCATGTTTGCATTAATGTATACAGCTATCATTTAATAAAAAAAAGAAAAATCAAACAAACAAAAAAAAAATGCACAAAGTGAAGCAGCAGGTGCCGATGGGGACACTGCCTCCCGAGTCACCCAGAAGACGCCTCTGAGATAATCAGCCAAGGTGGCTGCACTCCCAGGACACTGTCAGTGCAGATAAAACAGACTTTTGTGAGAAAAGATGCCATCTAGGACTCCGTAACCAGAGAGAAGTCAGTACCTGGTTTCAAAGCTTCAAAGGACAGCCTGACTCTCTTATTAGGAGCTAATGCAGATGGTTACCTTAAGGTGAAGCCAGTGCTCAGTTAGCATTCTGAAAAATCTTAGACTCCTCAGAATTGTGCTAGATCTATTCTGTCTGTGGTGTATAAATGGAACAATTAAGCCTAGATGACAGCACACCTCTTCACAACATGGTTTAATGAATCTTTTAAGCCCACTGATAAGGCCTATTTCTCAGGGTTAAAAAAAAAAAAGATACCCTTCAAGATATTACTGCACACCTGCTCACCCAGGAGCTCTGATGGGGATGTGCAAGGAGACTGAGGCTGTTTCTGTGCTGCTGACACAGTACCCACTCTGCAGTCCATGGATCAAGAGTAATTTTGATTTTTTATTCTTATTATTTAATAATATATTTTGTAAGGCTATATCTACTATATAGAGTGATTCATCTGTTGGATGAGAAAGTAAACTGAAAACCTCCCAGAAAGAATTCACCATTCTAGAACTATTAGGAATGTTAGAGATTCATGGAGAAAGTCAAAATATCAACATTAAAAGGAAGTTTGGAAGAAGTTGATTCCAGTCCTCATGGATGACTTTAAGGGTTCAAACTTCAGTGGAAGAAATAACTGCAGATGTGGTAGAAACAGCAGGAGAACCAGAATTAGAAGTGGGCCCTGAAGACATGACTGAATTGCTGCAGTTTCATGATAAAACTGGAGTGGCTGAGGAGTTGCTTCTTACAGATAACCCAAGGAACTGTTTTTTTGAGACTGATGGAATCCAAACCTGGTGAATATGCTGTGAGCATTGTTGAAATGACAACAAAGGCCAGGCAAGCTGTGGTCTCAGCTTAGGAGGCTCTGGCAGGAAGATCATGTGAGCCTAAGAGTTTAAGACCAACCTGGGCAACATATTGAGACACACTCCTCCATCTCTAAAAAAATAAAAGTAGAGTTTAGATGGTAAAGCAGTGGTAAGGTTTGAGGGGACTGACCATAATTTTTAAAAAAGTTCTACTGTGGGTAGAACTACAGAGACATCTTTTATGTAAGCAAGAGTTAACCCCTGGGGTGGACGTCATTAGTGTCTCATTTTAGAAATTGCCACAGCCACCTCACCTTCAGCAACCACAGTTCATCTGTCAGCAGCCATCAGCACTGAGGCCAGATCCTCCACCAGAAAAAAAATTATAAGTCTCTGAATGCTGAGAAGATCATTAGCATTTTTTAGCTATAAAATATCTTTTAATTAAAACATGTATATGTTTAGACATAATGCAGTTGTACACTTAATAGACTATGGCACAGTGTAAACATAACTTTTATATGCACTGGGAAACCAAAAATTTATATGATTTGCTGTATTATGATACTCACTTTATTGCAGTGGTCTGGAACCAAACCTGCAAAATCTCACTATGCCTGTGTGTAATAAAATGGATTGGAAGATTCAGTTATTAAGATGTCAGTCTTCCCAAAATTGATCTATAGATTCCAACACAATTCCAATCACAATTCCAGCAAGAATTAAATTAAATTAAATTTTTAAAAAAATATCATTAATCATATTCTACAATTTACATAGAAAAGCAAATAAAATATAATGTACAAAACAGTTTTTTTTATTAAATGATTGCTGTATACATTAATGCAAACATGGGGTACAGTGCAGTGTTTTCATATACATTCTGAAATACTTTCATCAAGCTGGTTCACATAAATTTCATGTCATTTGCATAGTCATTGTGTCAAAATATTTATATTCTAGTTCTAGAAAAGTTCACTTGTACCCTTGTTAGACAGAAATATAGGTGATCTTTCTGGTCACCCTCCCACCACCCAGCCACCCTTCTCCCCTCCCCTCCCTCACCCCCTCCCCATAATCTAAGAATAGAATTAAGAAGTATCTTTCATTTGAGAGCTATAAATTAGTTTCATAAAAGGGCTGTGTCCATTGGATACTTTTTCTTCCATTCCTGTGATACTTTGCTAAGAAGAAAACAGTTTTGAAAAAGGACAAAGATGAAGGATATATACCATCTGAAATTAGATAACGCTGTAGTAACCAGGACAGTGTGATACTAAAGCAAAAGTAAACATTCAGATCAATATAACAGAATAGAGTCCAGAAATAGTCCCATGCATCAATTTTTCAACAGAGGTACAAAGGCCACTCAGCCAAAAAAGGATAGTCTTTTTGATGACTGGTGCTATAATAACTGGACCTCCATTTGAAAAAAGAAATTAACCTCAACCCATAGTTTACACCCCTCTACACATAAATATTAACTCAAAAAGTTAATTAACTCAAAAATATCCTAAATGTAAAACCTAGAACTATGAAGCTTCCAGGTGAAAACTTAGGAGAAAATATTTGTGACCCTGGTTTGGAAAAAGATTCCTTACATACAAAATCAAAAGCATGAGCCACAGGGAAGGTAAGTGAACTTCATCAAAATTAAGACCTTCTGCTCTTTAGAAGGCCCTGCTAAGAATGAAGAGACCAGAAAAAGCTGGAGGAAAATACTTGAAAAACATATAACTGATAAAGGGCTTAAACTCAGAATAAAACAATTCACACAGCTCAGGAATAAAACAATCCATTTGTTAAATTAGTAAAAGCTTTCATTAGACCCATCACCAAAGAAGATAGGAATGGCAAATAAGCACATGAAAAGACCTCAGCATCATTGGTTACTAGAGAGATGCAAATTAGAGTCACAAGTAAACACCAAAAGGAGGTATTACTTTTCAAATGAGAAAAAGGCAAAAGAATTGGGGGTAGAGGCAAGATGGCCAACTGGACCCAGCTTTCCACAGAGGCTCCCATCCAGAAGAAGAGTTAAGGACAGAGGTTTAGCAAGTAAGCTGATGGTTTGGAACTGAGCAAAGAGACAAGGTTGAAGAATGCACTTTAACCCTGCTGAGACGAGCTGCGACCCCAAGGAAACAAACAATAGGTACAAAATCCATTGCCAAGTGGACAGGAGTCCACTCCCCCATGAGAACAGCTCACAGTACACTCTATATCAACAAGTGAGCAGAGTTCAGGTCCCCTCTCATTATATCCCCAGGAGAGACCCTCTAAAAACTGGAACTACTTCCCTAAAGAGGACTTACAAATGTGCCATGGCACTCTCTCACCAGGCATAAAACTGTACAAAACTGTATATATTCTCTACCTGCAATTCTGAACTCCCAGCACTCTCCTCCACTCTCACCCTGAGGTCTGGAGGCCTGTCCCACATGGAGTCCAGATTCTTGGGCTCTAAGAAATTCTCAACAAATGTGGACAGGGCATGGGCTGTTGCTTGTCTTTGCTGATTCTATGGCCTAGGAGTAAGGAGAAGACAGTGAACTGAGGGAACTATATGGGAGAGGGAGAGGTGGTGCCCTGTAGCACAGAACAGCAGCAGCAGCAGCAGCAGGAACAATAGGGCTCACACACTTGGGGATATTTTTGAGAGGCACTCTCTGCCTTTCTGGGCAACCAGAGGAAGCCAGGCATCTTCTCCGGTGTCCACCACTGGCAGAAAAGATCTGGGATGGAAACCCAGGCCCCATGAGTAAAGGTATGCCTGAGGTGGTACCTGCCTGGGCAGGGCATGGCAGGGACACATGCAGAGACAGCATACTCCCAGGGTATGAGCTAGAAGGACTGCTTTAATGAGCCTAAGAAGCACCTGGCCCTCAGGGGATCATAGGTGAAACAAAGGCGTATGGGCAGAGGCTGGAACTGATAGCTGAGTGTGAGCTCTAAGCCCACCAGCCCCAACACAGACTGCAGCCAAGACAGACACAGCAGCTCTGGGCAGCAGCACAGACTGGGGCTGAGTGGCAGTTTCTGTGAACTCAAACAGCATCTGATCCACAGGGGAATATAGCTGGGACAGGAACAAATTCTGTGAAATTGATCTGTACTGTCGGAGACATCAATCAGGTGCAGGGCTGGAACTGAGTGAACCACCCAAGCCTCCATTAAGCACCCGAGGTTGTCAGGCCTCAGCTACCCCCTGCAAGATAGTGGCAGAGAGCGGGGGCCTGGCTGAGGAGACATAGACTCCTGTGACTCAGGCAGCCACAAACCCCTGGAGCATCTACTCATTAGAAGGAACTGGGTCACAGCCCTGCAGGGTTACCAGTGACTGGGTGTGACAGAGGTGCAAGGAGGGGAAGGAGGCATCAGCCTTCCTAGACTAATTCATTTGCTGGGGGGGGGAGGGTCCTTCTGACCTCACAGAGCACCAGAGAGAGTCATACTTGTGGTGCCAGCAAACGCTTGCTATCTGGTTGCTGGACACCTTTTGAACTCTTCCACCTGAGAATGGTGCTGACTGGAATAATTGATTTGGACCTCAAACTAGGCCAATCACCCAAGGACGGTCAAAAGTGGTACCCCGGGTGTGTGGTTGTGGGAAGGTTTGATTTTCCTTTTCCAGTTGTTGTCTGTGGGGGGCAGGGTGACTAAATTGCTGATATTCCTCCACAACTGAGACATCAACCCAGAGTAACTGATTCACTAGGGTAGGACAGAGACCAACTGAAAACAACACAGAGCCACTTAGCCCCACCATACCAGGCAGGTCCCCAGTGGCTCAGGCTGTAGCACTCTATGGGTCCTTTGCAAAGCTCTAGGTGAAAAGGTACAGATACCAGTCCCAGCTCTTGGGCAAAAGGCTGGTTAATCACTATTCCAGGAGCATCCAACCCAACTTTACCTTATCTGCCCATCAGCCAAATGGTGTAAAATAATCATGAGGCAGAATCAGTGGAAACATTCTGGTAACATGAATAACCACAGTAGCTCAACTCCCCCAAGGAAAGACATGGAGAACACAACTGAAGATCCCATTCATAAACAGATGGCTAAGATGTCAGATATCGAATTCAGAATTTTAATTGCAAATAAGATTAATAGAATGGAGGCAAAGTTGGAATTAGTAACTCAAGTAGCATTTCAAAAGTTGTCTCAAGAATTCAATGAATTCAAAGACAAAATCACCAAAGATTTTAACATGTTGAGACAAGAATTTGCAGCCCTCAAAGATCTGAGAAATACAGTAGAATCCCTCAGTAACAGAATGAAGCAGGCAGAAGAAAGGATTTCTGATGTTGAAGACAAAGCTTTTGAATGCTCCCAAACTCTCAAAAAGGAAGAGAAGTGGAGAGCAAAAATGGATCATTCTCTCAGAGAGCTCTGGGATAACTCTAAGAAAACTAATATTCGCCTTTTAGAAATTCCTGAAGGCAACAAAGTGTCTTTGAAAGGCACAGATGCTCTTCTTCCTGAGATGATGCAAGAGAACTTTCCAGATATTACAAGAGATTCTGAAATTCAGATAGCAGACAGTTTCGGAATCCAAGCATGACTAAACCCGAATAAAACATCTCCTAGGCACATTATAATTAACCTCGCCAAAGTTAAAATAAAGGAGAAAATTCTGCAAGCATCCAGATGTAAGAAAACCATATCCCACAAGGGGAAGAATATTAGAATGACTGCAGATCTCTCTGCTGAAACCATTCAAGCCAGAAGAGGGTGGTCATGGACTTTTAATGTCCTAAAACAAAATAACTTTCAACCCAGGATCCTGTATCCAGAAAAATTGAGTTCCATGTATGATGGGGAAATTAAATACTTTAATGACATTCACATGTTTAAGAAATTTGCCATAACTAAACCAGCTGTCCAGGATATTCTCAGATCTATCTTACATAATCACCAGCACAATCCTTGACCACAAATGTAGACTCACTCAGAAACTTTTGATTAAATTCCAACTTCCACAGTGGCAAAATGAATAAAAATGTCCACTGGGCTTTTGAAAAACTTGATACCCAAAATTCTAGCAGGCTTGTCAATATTCACAATTAATGTGAATGGCTTAAATTGCCCTCTAAAGAGGCACAGGTTGGCTGACTGAATACAAAAACTCAGGCCAGATATCTGTTGCTTCCTAGAATCTCATCTTATCTTAAAAGATAGTCTCAGGGTGAAGGGATGGACATCTACACTTCAGGCAAATGGAAATCAGAAAAAAGCAGGTGTTGCAATTTTATTCACGGATACAATAGGCTTTAAACCAACAAAAATAAGAAAAGATAAGGATGGTCACTTCATATTTCTTACATATAACACTCAATATGATGAGATTTCAATCATTAACATTTATGCACCCAACCAGAATTCACCTCAATTTATAAAAGAGACTCTAACAGACATGAGCAACTTGATTTCCTCCAGTACCATAATAGTTGGAGATTTTAACACTCTTTTGGCAGTGTTGGATAGCTCCTCCAAAAAGAAGCTAAGCAAAGAAATTTTAGACTTAAACTTAATCATTCAACATTTGGATTTAATATGTATCTACAGAACATTTCATCCTAACAAAACTGAATATACATTCTTCTCATCAGCCCATGAAACATACTCCAAAATTGATCACATCTTAGGACACAAGTCTAACCTTAGCAAATTTAAAAGAATAGAAATTATTCCTTGTATCTTCTCGGACCATCATGGAATAAAAGTTGAACTCAATGACAACAGGAATCTGCATACTCATACAATAATATGGAAAGTAAATAACCTTATGCTGAATAATAGCTAGATCATAGAAGAGATTAAGAAGGAAATTACCAAATTTTTTGGAACAAACCAACAATAAAGACACAAATTCTCAGAACCTCTGGGATACCACAGAGGCAGTCCTAAGAGAGAAATTTAAGCACTGCAAGCCATCCTCAAGAGATGGGAAAGAGAGGAAGTTAAAAACTTAATGGGACATCTTGAGCAACTGAAAAAGGAAGTATATTACAATCCCAAACCCAGCAGAAAAAAAGAAATAACTAAAATTAGATCAGAATTAAATGAAATTGAAAACAAAAGGATTATACAATAGATCAATAAATCAAAAAGTTGGTTTTTTGAAAAGATCAATTAAATAGATAAAACATTGGTTAACCTAACCAGGGAAAAAGTGTAAAATCTCTAATTTCATCAATCAGAAATGGTAAAGACAAAATAACAACAGACTCCTCAGAAATTCAAAAAAATCCTTAATTAATATTACAAGAAACTCTATTCTCAGAAATACAAAAATCCGAAGGAAATAGACAAATACTTAGAAGCACATCACCTTCCTAGACTGAGCCAGAATGAAGTGGACATGTTGAACACATCTATATCAAGTTCTGAAAAAGCATCAGATATAAAAAATCTTCTTAAAAAAAAATCCCAGGACCAGATGGCTTCACATTATAATTCTACCAAACATTTAAAGATGAACTAGTACCTATATTACTCAACCTTTTTAAAATATAGAAAAAGAAGGACTACTACCCAACACATTCTATGAAGCAAACATCACCTTGATCCCCAAACCAGAAATAGACTCAACAAGGAAAGAAAATTATAGACCAATGTCACCAATGAATATTGATGCAAAAATATTCAACAAGATCCTA
>NW_003852473.1:7737861-7744438 GCF_000181295.1 Otolemur garnettii
TCATGCTGAAAAAACAGTCAAGGACTCTATTCCATTCACAGTAGTGCCAAAGAAGATGAAATATTTGGGAGTTTACCTAACAAAGGACATGAAAGATCTCCATAAAGAGAACTATGACGCTCTAAGAAAAGAAACAGCTTGAAGATGTTAACAAATGGAAAAATATACCATGCTCATGGCTGGGAAGAATCAACATTGTTAAAATGTTCATATTACCCAAAGCAGTATACAATTTTAATGCAATCCCTATTAAAACTCCACTGTCATACTTTAAGGATCTCAAAAAAATAATACTTTGTTTTATATGGAATCAGAAAACCTTGACTAGCCAAGACATTACTCAGAAATAAAAACAAATTAGGAGGAATCACGCTACCAAACCTCAGACTATACTATAAATCGATATTGATCAAAACAGCATGGTACTGGCACAAAAACAGAGAGGTAGATGTATGGAACGGAATAGAGAACCAAGAGATGAACCCAGCTGCTTACTGTTATTTGAACTTTGACAAGCCAATTAAAAACTTTCAATGGAGAAAAGATTCCCTATTTAACAAATGGTGCTGAGTGAACTGGCTGGCAACCTGTGGAAGACTGAAACTGGACCCACACCTTGCACCACTAACTAAGATAGACTCTCACTGGATTAAAGATTTAAACTTAAGACATGAAACTACAAAAATACTAGACGAAAGTGCAAGGGAAAAACACTTGAAGAAATCAGCCTCGGTGAATATTTTATGAGGAATACCCCCTCCCCCAGGGGGCAATTTAAGCAACACCAAAACTACATTACTGGGACCTGATCAAACTAAAAAGCTTCTGCACAGCCAAGAACACAGTAATTAAAGTAAACATACAGCCCTCAGAATGGGAGAAGATACTTGCAGCTTATGTCTCCGATAAAGGTTTAATAACCAGAATTCACAGAGAACTCAAATGTATTAGCAAGAAAAGAACAAGTGATCCCGTCTCAGGGTGAGCAAGGGACTTGAAGAGAAACTTCTCTGAAGAAGACAGGTGCACGGCCTACAGACATATGAAAAAATGCTCATCTTCCTTAATCATCAGAGAAATGCAAATCAAAACCACTTTGAGATATCATCTAACTCCAGTAAGATCAGCCCATATCACAAAATCTGAGAACCAGAGATGTTGTTATGGATGTGGAGAAAAGGGAACACTTCTGCACTGCTAGTGGGAATGCAAACTAATACGTTCTTTTTGGAAAGATGTTTGAAGAACACTTAGAGATCTAAAAATAGACCTGCCATTCGATTCTATAATTCCTCTACTATGTATATACCCAGAAGACCAAGGATCACATTCTAACAAAGATATTTGTACCGGATGTTTATTGAAGCCCAATTCATAATTTCTAAGTTATGGAAGAAACCCAAATGCCCATCGACCCATGAATGGATTAGTAAATTGTGGTATATGTACACCATAGAATATTATGCACCCTTTAAAAAGATGGAGAATTTATCTCTTTCATGTTTACATGGATGGAGCTGGAACATCTTTTTCTTAGCAAAGTATCTCAAGAATGGAAGAAAAAGTATCCAATGTACTCACCCCTACTATGAAACCAATTTATAGCTGTCATATGAAAGTTATAACCCAAATATAGCCCAAGAACATGGGGAGAGGGTAGAGGGGGATGATGGGTGGAGGGAGGGTAATTGGTGGACCACACCTAGCGTGCATCTTGCAAGGGTACATGTGAAATTTACTAAATGTAAAATATAAATGTCTTAATAGAATAACTTAGAAAATGCTGTGAAGGCTATGTTAACCAGTTTGATGAAAATATTTCAAATTGTATATAAAACCAGCACATTGTACCCCATGATTGCAGTAGTGTACACAGCTATAATTTAATTTAAAAAATGCAAAATAATTGTTTCAAATTTAAAAAAATAAAATAAAATAAGAAAAAAGAAATACTGCCAATGCCAAGTGCTAATGACTATGTGGGAGTAACTGAAAATAATCAAGACTTGTAGAATTGCTTACTATATTAAAAAATGTAAAGGAGACAGGTTTGGAGGCAGGCCAGAGACATGCCAGTGATGGTGGCTGAGGTGAGCTGGTGTGGAGAACATCACTGCTGCAGAGAGACCGGAAAGCCTGCTTGTTACACAGCAGATACTCCACACCTCGTCTCAATTGATCCTTACACTTTACCTTGAAAGGTAGTTTCTCCATTTTTGCAGAAGGGTAGGAGAGAGTGAGGATGGGAATATTTAGGTTGGTACTTTGTTCCCCTTTTTCTCCTAAAGGTGAAATTTAAGTCACATACCAATGCAGGGTGTAAGGGATGTGCAGAGAAGAGTCTTTGACCTGTTCCCCTTGGTATACGGCTGCATTAATCATTTTGTATGTATTTTGTAAGATAGCTGTAATCAATGGCAGTGTAAAGTAGTAAACTGTGGCAGAACAATTTTTATAAAGCACAAAAGGAGACAGAAATAAACTATGATGTTAGAAGCCATGAAAGAGGAGGGGTAGAGATTAGAAGTGGCTTTTTGGATGACAAATGTTTTATACTTTTACTGGGGTGGACAGGATCCTGTTGGACAGTCTGTGATAGTTCATTGAACACACCTGCAGCTTATTTGCCTTTCTGTATGTACACCATATTTCAACAAAAGTGATGCATACATGACTTGTTCCACTGTAAAGGAAAGCAAGGGACGTCTGTCATACAAGTCTCAATAGTGGTCGGGAGAAAGATACAATCCTTATGGGGACAGACGTTTCTTCAAATTTATCAATTATCAGTAACTTTCTGCCTAAAATGTGTGAAAGATATATGGTTATTCTTTTTTAAATGTTTATTTTAAAATATATGTAAGATTTATAACCCCCTACATATGTATGTTTTAGAGGGAAAAAAAGGTTTTAAAATATTTTCCTTTAAGAAAGAAAAGATAAAAAACGTTTATAAAGTGTATCAATAAGGTGGGTATTCTGTCTGTGTATTTGTGAGTGAAAGAGGCAAATAAGATGCACGATCTATTTATTTTGTAATATTTATTCATAGTAAAGAAATGGCAAGGTTATCCGCTAAAAGGTTCTTCATGATTCTCTTTGCAATACAGGTAAGTTTTGTTTTTATGTGCATCTTTCCTTATTTTCCAAATTATTTTAACTTCCAAATTACTTTTCAGTACCAGAAAGTAAAAATTAAAACCTATCTTGATTTTATGATGGCAACCACCAGGTGCAACACAGGAATAGGGAGGGGTCCATAGCCTAGCGACCTGCAGCGCGAGTGGGTGCGGGGTGAGGCCCCACCGCGTGCACAGGGACCGCGCGCCTGGGCGTTGGGACGTTTGGAGCCGGTGGGCGGAGAGACCACAGGGAAGAGTTGGATCTGCGCCCACCCTGCCAGGCTGAGCAGCCACTTCTAGGTAGGAGGAGAAGCAGGTCTGCGTGTTTAAAACGTTTTCAGCTGAATGGCTGGTGGGAAGGAAAGGAGTGGACCCTTGGGGGGAAGCTCAAGTAAGTTGGGAAAACAGGAGCTCCTTCCTGAGGAACCAGGAACGTTGCTGGTAGATCATCCCAGTAAGTGGTCGAGAAATGGTCTCCTGAGGGCAGGTAGAAGGCAGCGGCTCTGGGTGCTCTGTACCTGCAAAGCCTGTCCCAGGGCCACAGGATGAGAAAGGAAAGGGTCAGATCCCACTTGGTTTCCAAGTAACAGATGTTTTTTGTTTGTTTTGTTTTTTGTTGTTATACTAACTTGAAATTTTTTAATAAAGTGTATACTTTGAGATCTACTTCTGCTCAAGTGAGAAAGGATGACAATTCAGGATTCAGATTTTATTTATCACTCGTCATTTAAGCTATTGTCTCCTTAACTCATGATATTACAGTGGATTGAAGACCCTGGGTGTCACAGAGGAGGGCTTTAGGGAAAGAGAAAAAGTGAGCTCCTCTGCGGAGGACACAGACTTTGTCATCACCTTTATATCCTGAGCTCTTGCCTGGCATGAAATGTGTGCTGGAGCAATGTTTGATGTGTGAATGAATGAATGAATGAATGAATAAAGGTCTTTCCACGAAGACCCTGCCTTTCAAAGGTGCCGCAACATGAGCACTGAAAAACAGCTATAGGTTGGTTTGAAATTTGCATTTCCTATTTCTTACTCCTCCCAAATATAGGCACAGTAAGAATCTCTATTTTCAAAACACCAGGAAGTGTTTGCCATTTTTAGTATGCCACTAGTTTGAAATGTGTATAAAAACTTATTTTGTATTGATAAGTATTTTTAGTTAACCTCTTACTATTAAACTTAGGAGTCTGGAGCTTATAATAACGATATCATAACAGAAACTGTCCTGAGTTCATGAAGTTGTTCATCTTCTGAGAGTTGAAATGCCTTCTGGGCATTGAAACCAGCATCTTATAAATTGATTATAACTTAAAAGAAGACAAAAAATTAGCATGAATCATGAAATAAGAACCTTAAAATCTCCAGTATAAACCCACAGTTTATTCCTTATTGCAGAACTTTGTATAATTGAGATACAAAATGACTAAAGCTATATCCCTTCACATAGAATCTGACTGCAAATAGTTACTTTTTTTCTCATTTTATATGAAACATCAGTTTAAAATAGATGAATAGGTACCTGAACAATGGTAAGACATAGTAGCAAGAGTAATACAAATACCATATGCTCAAGGGTTTTTAAATCCTTTTACATTAGGGAGCTGGGAATCTTGTCTCTCAACTAGTGTAGCATATATTGAGTCATCTTCTTGGAAAGGAACATTCAAGTTATAACACTTTGCACTCATGAAGAGCCTTGCTGAATTTTTTCAGAGATGTTATAAAATAATATATTACAACAGTCTAGCTTAAAGAGCGCCAAAATCGAGATTCTAATTTATCACAGCTCTGGCTAAATATCAAAACATACACAATGAATGAGCATGAGCCATCTGTCCAACAGAAAGAGCATTTTCCTAATTATATTAAATTGCTGAGCAATAATAAAAATAATGATGGAATAATAGTTAACATTTATTGAGCTCTTACTGTTATCAGGCAACATTACTCTATTACTCTTCCCAACAGCTCCATGAGGCAGATATTTTTAGACACATTTTGTAAACAACAAAACTGAGTAACCAGTGGCTGTAACTGATAGCAGCAGCATTCCAAATACTCTGTGTGTTGATGAAAATTATAATAAAATAACTTGAGGGTGAAGATTCAGATTTATCTGTACATTTTAGCATGGCTTCAGGGGTAAATTATTTACATTTTATATAATGTGGTGTAGCTCTATGTCCATATGTGTATAGCTGATTTGAAATGTACAAAATGTATTTGAACCCCTAATCTTTCACAACTGGGCAGTTTTAAAAGGGAATTGAGCTGATTTGACACAAAATTAATTGTTAGAATATGTCTTTTTAACATTCATGAGTAGGAACTGAAGCTAAAGTCACACTGCAATCTAGAATTGCATGACAAATAGAAAATTGATGTGGTTTTAATTAAGACCATATAAAAGGAAATGTGGTCAGGAAGATTAGTATTTCATGTTCTGATTACTGAATACAAACCAGCCCTTCATTTCAAGTCCTTTTCACAGATTAGTTAGTTGGTCTATCTTACTATTTATTTTAGATTTACTTAAATAAGTTGTACATCTGCCAAAATTTAAAAAAAAAATTCCCTTGTACAAAGGAAAGGAATTGCATGTAATTATCTGGTATTTTTTAAATGTATTTCAAACTATAGGTCTTGCTTTCTTTCAGACACCTTTGCCTCCCTTTTCATTAGGATAATAGCCCCATGTACTAATTTAAAAGTTACTGACACTCAACCCACTATCTGTTTCTTTGCTATAATAACATTCCTTCAGAAATTCCACATTGGGAGTATTCACCTGATTACACATGGGTGAATGCTTCAGTGCTCTCTCACCAGCTCTCACTTAGATTCCTGCAGTGCTCAGGCAGAAGAATGCAATGCTGTCTTAAACTTGTTTATAGCTTGAGAAGACATTGTATTGTCACCTCCCTTCCAAAAAAAAAGTGTGCATTTAACTTGTTAGTAATCAGCTCAATTTTGTTAACTTAAAGGTATAAGGAACAAACCTTGTGCTTAATAACCACTTCACATCCCTGTTGAATAGACAATTGGAAACTAAGTTTAAGATGTATGTCTGGAAGCCTACCCTCTGCAGAACATGAAGTGTCTGGAAGTTTCTAGCTAGACCTGGAGATCTCATGGGCTGTAGTGCAGGTGCATTGAAACTGTAACTCTAGTAGAAGCAAGGAACTTGTCCCATACTGCAAAAGAAAGTGCATAGCACAGGGACCCACTCATGGCACTTCCGGCTGGGGACACCACACCTCTGACCCACCTGGGCTGCACCTCCCACCTGAAGCCGTACCTCCAACCCACAGTGCCAACCCTGACTATGGTGATGACTCCACAGACCCTTGGCAGCAGCCTCTCATGGGGGTCAAATTAGGGAGAGGCACCTCCCCAATTCTTTGGACCACTGGAGGGAGCCAGAGCTTACTTGCAGGGGTTCCAGAGGAGGA
>NW_003852473.1:7744653-7762768 GCF_000181295.1 Otolemur garnettii
GCAGGTGCAAACCCCTGGCGCATTTGCTTATTGGAGGAAACTGGGCCATAGCCCAATGGGGTTACCAGTGACTGGGCATGATGGAGGTGCAAGATGGGGACAGAAGAACCAGCTCCCCTGGACTACCCCTTTTGCTGGGCAGGCCTTTCTGACTCCATGGAGCACCAAGTACCAGAGAGCGTCACACTTGAGCTGCCAGTGGACCCCTGCTGTCTAGTTGACCTTTTGATCTCTCCCACTTCATCTGTGTTTGTACTGATGGGGACAATTGGTTTGGAACTCTTGACCTGGACCCATCACCCTGGCTGTGTTATAGTGGGATGGTCTGATTCTTCTCTTCCAGTTGTTGCCTGAGGTGGGGTGGGGTGTCTCAGTTGCTTGTATTTCTCCACAACTAAGATTTCATCCCAAAGCCAATGATTAATGATTCACTAGGATTGGATAGAGACTAGCTGAATGCAAGACAGAGCCACCTAGTGCCATCACACCAAGCAGGACCCCAGAGTCTCAGGCTGCAGTACTGAATGGGACCTTTGTAAAGCTGTAAGGGAAAACCCACAGTCACCAATCTCAGCGCTTTGGTAAAGGGCTGGTTAATTACAACTCCAGGAGATCTCAATCCAATTTCACCTTACCAGGTTCTCTAGCCACACCGTGAAAAATAATCGTGGGGCAGAATCAGCAAAAAATCTCTGGCAACACGAATAATAAAGTAGATCAACTGCCGTAAGGAATGACAAAGGAGACACAACAGAAGATCCCATTCATAAACAAATGGCTAAGATGTCAGAAATTGAGCTCAGAATTTGGATGGCAAATAAGATTAATAGAATGGAAGAAAAGTTGGAACTAGAAATTCAAGGAGTAATTCAAAAGTTGTCTCAAGAATTCAATGAATTCAAAGACAAAAATATCCCCACAATTTTGACATATTGAGGCAAGAAATTGCAGCCCTGAAAGATCTAAGAAGTACAGTAGGATCCCTCAGTAATAGAATGGAGCAGGCAGAAGAAAGGATCTCTGAAATTGAAGACAAAGCTCTTGAACGCTCACAAATGCTCAAAGAGGTAGAGAAGTGGAGAGAAAAAACAGATCACTCCCTGAGAGAGTTGTTGGACCACTCCAAAAGAGCAAACATTCAATTCACCTTATTTAGGAATTCCTAAAGAGGAATATGTTCCTAAAGGCACAGAAGCTCTACTCCAACATATAATAGAGGAGAACTTCCCAAGCATGCAAGAAATACTGAAATTCAGATATCAGATAGTTTCAGAACCCCAGCAAGACTCAATCCAAATAAAGTATCTCCCAGACACATTATAATTAACTTTGTCAAAATTAACATGAAGGAGAAAATTCTTCAAGCAGCTGAATGTAAGAAAATTATAACCAACAAGGGGAAGAATGTTAGAATGACTGCAGATCTCTCTGCTGAAACTTTTCAAGCCAGAAGAGGATGGTCATGGAACTTCAATCTCCTACAACAAAACAACTTTCAGCCCAGGATCCTGTACCCCACTAAACTAAATTTCATTTGTAATGGAGAAATCAAATACTTTAATGACATACACATGCTGAAGAAATTTGCCATAACTAAACCCACTCTCTAGGATATTCTCAGACCCAACCTCCACAATGACCAGCACAATGTTCTACCACCAAAGTTAGCTCACCCAGAATTTTTTGAACAAAACCCAACTTCCACAATGATGAAGGGATTAAAAATTTCCACTGGACTTTAGAAAAAATTGACCCCTAAAACACTACCAGCCTTATCAATTCTCTCAATGTAAATAGTTTAAGTTGCAGTCTAAAGAGGCACAGGTTATCTGAGTGGATACATAAACTCAGACCAGATATCTGCTGCATATAAGAATCTCATCTTACATTAAAGGAGAAAAATAGACTCAGGTTGAAAGGATGGTCATCTGTAATTCAGGCAAACAGAAATCAGGAAGAAAACAGGGGTTGCAATTTTATTCACAGATATAATGTGCTTTAAACCAACAATGGTAATGAAAGATAAGGATGGTCACTACATATTTGTCAAGGGATACACTCAACATGAAGAGATTTCAATTATGAACATTTATGTACCAAACCAGAAAGCTCCTCAATTTATAAAGGAGACCCTAACAGACATGAATGATTTGATATCTTCCAGCACCATCATAGTCAGAGATTTTAACACCCCTTTGATAGTCTTGGATAGATCCTCCAAGAATGAACTAAGCAAAGAAATTTTAGACTTAAATCTGACCATAGAACAAATGGACTTACCAGACATCTGCAGAGCATTTTATCCCAACAAAATTGAATACACATTCTTCTCATCAGCCCGTGGAACTTCCTCCAAAATTGATCACATTTTAGGTCACAGTCTAACCTCAGCAAATTTAAAAGAATAGAAATTATTTCTTGAATTTTCTTGAACCATCACAGAATAAAATTTGAACTTAATAAGAGCAGGAATCTTCACACTCCTACAAAGACATAGAAGCTAAATAATCTTATGCTGAATGATAGCTGGGTCATAGATAACATTAAGAAGGAAATTACCAAATTTTTGGAGCAAAACGATAATGAAGAGATGAATTATCAGAAACTATGAGATAGTGCAAAGGCAGTCCGAAAAGGGAAATTTATAGCAATGCAAGCCTTCCTCAAGAGAACAGAAAGAGAGGAAGTCAACAACTTAATGGGCCATCTCAAGCAACTGGAAAATAAAGAACATTCCTACCCCAAACCCAGCAGAATAAAAGAAATAACTAAAATTAGAGCAGAATTAAATGCTTGCTTTAATTATTGTGCACTTGGCTGTGCAGAAGCTTTTTAGTTTGATCAGGTCCCAGTAATGTATTTTTGATGTTGCTTCAATTATCTGGGGGTCCTCCTCATAAAGTATTCACCCAGGCTAATTTCTTCAAGTGTTTCCCCTCCAAAATATTTATAGTTTCATGTCTTAAGTTTAAATCTTATATCCAGTGAGAGTCAATTTTTATTAATGATGAAAGGTGTGAGTCCAGTTTCAGTTTTCTACAAGTCACCAGCCAATTCACCCAGCACCATTTGTTAATTAGGGAATCTTTCCCCCAATTTATGTTTTTGATAGGCTTATCAAAGATCAAGTGACCATAAGTAGCTGGATTCATCTCTTGGTTCTCTATTCTGTTCTACCTCTCCATTTTTGCGCCAGTATCATGGTGTTTTGATCACTATAGATTTATAGTATAGCCTGAAGTCTGGTAGCATGAATCCTCCTGATTTGTTTTTGTTTCTTAGTAATGTCCTGGCTATTCAAGAATGGGAGAAGATATTTCCAGGTTATGTTTCTGACAAAGGTTTGATAACCAGAATCCACAGAGAACTCAACCTTATTAATGAGAAAACAAATGATCCCATTTCATTGTGGGCTTGAATAGAAGCTTTTCTGAAGAAGACAGGTGCCTGGTCTACAGACACATGAAAAGATGCTCATCATCTTTAATCATCAAAGAAATACAAATCAAAACCACTTTGAGATATCGTCTAAATCCAGTAAGATTAGCTCACATCACAAAATCCCAAAACTACAGATGTTGGCATGGATGCGGAGAGAAGGGAACGTTTGTACACTGCTGGTGGAAATGCAAACTAATACATCCCTTCTGGAAAGAAGTTTGGAGAACCCTTAGGGAACTAAAAGTAGACCTGCCGTTTGATCCTGCAATTGCTCTACTAGGTATATATCCAATGACTAAAAATCACTTTACAACAAAGACATTTGTACAAGAATGTTTTATGGCAGCCCAAATCATAATTGCCAAGTCATGGAAGTAGCCCACGTGCCCATCAACCCATGAATGTGGTTAATAAATTGTGGTACATGTATACCATGGAATATTATGCAGCCATAAAAAAGATGGAGACTTTACCTCTTTTATGTTTACATGGATGGAGCTGGATCATATTCTTCTTAGTAAAGTATCTCAAGAATGGGAAAAAAATACCCAATGTACTCAATACTATTATGAAATCAATATATACTACCCACACTTTCATATGAAGGATAAAACACAATTATAGCCCAAAAAGAAGAGAAGAGGAGGGCAAAGGGAAGAAGGTGGGTATGGGTAGAGGGAGGGGAATCCATGGGATCTCACCTACTGTGTACATGCAAGCGTACATGTCAAATATATTAATAGTAGAGTATAAATGTCTAAACACAACAATTAAATAAGTGAATTAAATGGTAGGTTAACCAGTTTGATGTAAACATTCCAAATTGTATATAAAGTCAGCACATTGCACCCCATAAATGCAGTAATGATCTAATAAAAAGAAAAGAAAACAAAAAAAAAAAAAGAAAGAAAGAAAGCTTCTAAATCCCAAACACTGAGTCTGAGGCTTAATTAGCAACTTTCAAAAGTTCAGACATCTCACTTAATTTCCTCATCTATTATAATTACTAATGTAGTTAATATCACATTATGTATGAGAGTCATTACAAGACTGGGGAAAAATTTGAAATACATTAAAATCAAGATCATTTATGAATTTAAACTTTTCAGCCCAAGAAACTACTTACAGAATGCTGTCAAGATGCGCCCAGTGCATTCATTGGCCAATTCCATGAATATAAAATGCAGAATAATCTGCGTAGAAGCTTTATCTGCTGCAGTTGCCATGTCTTTTCTCACGTTCTCCCCCTCTGTCTATTGTCACAGAATTTGTTACCCCAGCAACTATACTAACCAGGTCATCTGGTTTTGTTTTTATCTTTCAATGAATGGTAGGTAACCAATTCTGCTCCCTCCCTAACTCTTCACATTTTTCCTTCTTCCAGAAGTATCACATCTACATGGGCTCTTAAGATAATGGGGTGAGGTTGTGTTATGAGAGGAGGCAAGGTTATGAGGCAAGTGCCACTTGAAAAAGCCCTTCCAACAGTGTGATTGGTCTTCCACCCCCCTGACACCTGTGCCCAGGCTTGAGAGTGCTGCTTCTGTGCAGGACCTTTGCACCTGGAGATACTGCCCACTGGTAGTGTTGGCAGAGGCAGACAGAATTTATTTCTACAGCAGAATTCATCAACCTTTGGCTCCTTTTCTACTAATGTTGGAACGTGGAAATGAGGAGAGGGAATAGTGAAACTTTCCAATCAGAGATAACTCAGTAGTGATTTAGCTATTTTTGTTAAATATTTAATAAAAGTGAAGTAGAAATTCTCTGAGTCTAATTTCCCCTGTCAGATAGTCCTCTTTTTTTCCCCTCTGCCCAAGAAGGAAGACAAAAAAATTTTTATTTATCCATAAGTCTGCAGGGCAAGGAAGGCGCCACCTTGCATCAATTTCTTGGCTTTGGCTGGCCTCTACTGAAAATATCTTTCCCGTCACCTTTTCCCTAGTATGGGTTGACTGAGGTGAAGTTCAGCCTGAAGCCATTTGTTAGGTAGAGACCCTCTTGTAGTTGTGTCCTGCACCCAGGAGGTGTGCCATATATGCTTACATTGTACCCAGTAGGTGGGAGCCCACCAGACCTCCCCTTCCTGCCTACTCCTTTGCTCCCTCCTTCCCATTCTCAGCCTGAATTGAATTTTTCTCTTATGTGGGTGTGTATTAGTTCATCTACTGGCTTCGTAGTAGTATTGATACATTGGATATCAGTTATCCATTCTTGTGATACTTTACTAAAGAGAATGTGTTTCAACTCCATCCAGGTTAACACAAAAGAAATAAAATCTTTATTGCTAAACAGTACTCTATGGCATACATATACCACAGCTTGATAATCCATTCCTGGGTTGATGGGCACTTCGGTTGTTTCCACATCTCGGTGATTGTAAATTGAGCTGCTATAAACAATCTGGTGCAAATGTTTTTATGATAAAATGACTTCTTTTCTTCTGAGTAGATGCCTGTACTGGGATTGCAGGATCAAATAGGAAGTCTAATTTGAGTTCCTTGAGGATTCTCCATACTTCCTTCTAAAGAGGCTGTATTATTTTGCAGTCCCACCAATAGGGTAAAAGTGTTCCTCTCTCTACACATTTGTGCCAGCAACTTTAGGTTTTTGTGATGTGGGCTATCCTCACTAGGGTTAGGTGATATTCATGGTGATTTCGATTTGCATCTCTCTGATGGTTAGAGATGATAAGTATTTTTTTTTTATATATTTGTTAGCCATTTCTCTGTCTTCCTCAGTGAAGGTTCTATTCATGTCTCTTGCCCAGTGGCAGCTGGGATTGTCTTCTTTTTTTGTTAATTAATTTGAATTTTTGATAGATCCTAGTTGGATCCAACTTTTGTTGGATTTGTAATATGCAAATATCTTTTTTATTCTGAAGTTTGTCTATTTGCTTTTATTGTTGTGTCCTTAGTTGTGCTGATGATTTTCAGTTTAGTTAAGGGCCATTTGTTTATTTTTGTTGTTGCAATTGCCACTGAAGTCTTCTTCATAAAATCTTACACCAGGCCAACATCATCAAGACATTTCCCCTATACTTTTGTCTAGGACTTTTATCATTTCAAGTCATAGATTTAAATATTTTATCCATCTTGAGTAAATTTTTGTAAGTGGTGAAGGGTGAGGGTCCATTTTTAGTCTTTTATGTATGGTTATTGAATTCTCACAGAACCATTTATTGAATAAGGATTCATTTCCTGAGTGTATGCTTTTGTTTGGTTTATCAAAGATCAGATAGCCACAGATATTAGTTTCATCTCTTCCTTTTCTATTTGATTCCAGATATCTATATCTCTATTTTTGTGCAATATCATGCTGTTTTGATCACTGTGGACTTGCAATATAACCTAAAATCTGCTATAGTGATGCCTCAGGCTTTGTTTTTATTACTAAAAATTGCCTTTGTTATACAAGCTTTTTTCTGGTTCCATAGAAAACAAAGAACTATTTTTTCCAGTTCTTCAAAATAATGTTGGTATTTTAAAGGGGATTACATTGAATCTGTAGATAGCTTTGGGTAGTATAGACATTTTAACAATGTTGATTCTTCCCAGCCAAGAACATGGAATGTTCTTCCATTTGTTAATGTCTTCTGCTATTTCTTTTCTTGAGTTCCATAATTCCCCTTGTAGAGATCCTTCACAGTTTTTGTTAGGTGTATTAGTAAATATTTCATTTTCTTTGAAACTACTGTAAAGAGAATTTTATCTTTGATTAGCTTTTCAACTTGGCTGTTATTGGCATATTTGTGGACATTGATTTTATACCCTGAGATGTTACTAAATTTCTTGATCACTTCCAGAAGTCTTGTGGTTGACTCTCTGGGGTTCTCTAAGTATAAGATCATGTCATCAGCACAAATCGAGACTTTGACTTCCTCTGCCCCCATTTGGATGCCCTTTATATCCTTCTATTGCCTGATTGTACTGGCTGGAACTTCCAGCACTCTGTTGGATAGTAGTGGCAATATAGGTCAACTTTGTCTAATTCCAGTTCTAAGTGGAAAAGCTTTCAGTTTTACTCCATTCAGTATGATATTAGCTGTGGGTGTGTCAAAGATGGCTTCAGTCAGTTTAAGAGATGTGCTACCTATGCCTATATTCTTAAGTGCTCTTGTTAGAAATGGATGCTGAATTTTGTCAAATGCTTTTTCTGCATCTATTGAGAGGATCATGTGGTTTTTGTTTTTGTGTCTATTGATATGGTAAATTACATTTATGAATTTACAATTTTTTTTTGAGACAGAATCTCACTATGTCACCTTAGGTAGAGTGTGGTGGTGTCACTGCTCATAGCAACCTCAAACTCGGGCTTCAGAGCTCCCTTGAATTCTCCTGCCTCAGCCTCCTAAGTAGCTGGGACTATAGGTGCCTGCCAGAACACCTGGCTATTTTTTTGTTGTAATTGTCATTGTTGTTTGGCAGGCCCAAGCTGGGTTTGAACCCACCAGCAATTTGTATGTAGCTGGCACCCTTACCATTGAGCTATAGGCACCAAGCCAAATTCATATATGTTAAACAAGCCTTTCATCCCTGGAATGAAGCCTATTTGATCATGATGTATAATTTTTTTAATGTGTACCTGTAATCTATTGGCTAAGATTTTATTCAGTATTTTTGCATCAATATGCATTAGTGAAATTGGTCTGTAGTTCTCCTTTTTAATTGGATCCTTTCCTGGTTTTGGTATTAGGGTGATGTTTGCTTCATAGACTATGTTGGAGAAGGTTCTTTACTTCTTAATGTTTGGCAAAAGTATCTGCAGTATAGATACAATCTCTTCTTTGAAGGTTTGGTAGAAATTTGGTATAAAGCTACCTGGCCAAGACTTTTTTTTTTTTTTGTTGGAAGATTTTGTTTGTTTGTTTCTTCAATTTCAGTGCTTGATATTGGTCTGTTCAAGAGTTCTATTTCTTGGTGATTAAGTCTAGAGAAATGGCATGATTCCGGATATTGGCACATTTCCTTTACATTGCTATATTTCCGGGCATAGAAAGTATTCAGAGATAATCTCGGTATCTCTGTGGTATCTGTTGCTATTTTCCCTTTTTAGTTTCTGATTGAGGTTATTAGAGATTTTAGTTTTCTGTTTCTAGTTAATCTGGACAAAAGTTTTCTATTTTATTTATCTTTTTGAAGAACCAACTTTTTGTTTCATTAATTTTCTGAATGACTCTTTTGTTTTCAATTTCATTTCTTTTTTATTTAATTTTGGTTATTTCTTTTGTTTTGCTAGATTTGAATTGGATTGCTCTTCCCTTTTCATTTCCTTAAAATTATTCATTAGGTTGTCAATGTGCTCTATGTTTTTTGGATGTAGGCACCAATGAGATACATTTCTCTCTTAAGACTGCTTTTGCAGTATCCCACCTGGTAATTTGCAGGTTGGTAATTTGTAGGTTCATTTTTCTTATGTTTCAAGGAATTTAATAATTTTCTCCTTTATCTTGTCCTTAAAAAAACTGTCATTCAGCATAAGGTTGTTTAACTTCATGTCTTTGTGTGGTGATGAAAAGTTTTGTTGGAGTTAAGTTCCACCTTCATTGCCATATGAGAAGAAACAAGGTATAATTTCAATGTTTTAATTTTGTTGAGGTTTGATTTGTGTCCTAGGATATGACCTATTTTGGAGTAACATATATTCCTTGGTTTTGGGATGATGCATTTTGTATACATCTATTAAACACAATTGTTCTTGGATTGTATTTAAGATCCCTTGTATCTTTGTTTAATTTCTGTTTAGAGGATCTGTTCAATTCTGTAAGAGGGGAGTTAAGGCTCCCACCTCTTATGATAGAGGTCTGTTTCATAAATTTGGGAGTATTTAAGTTGAGTGCATAAATATTTAGAATTGAAATATACTTTGTTGTATTGTTCTCTTGATCAGTATGAAGTGACCATCTTTGTCTTTTTTAACTTTAGTTGCTTTAAATCCACATGTATCTGAAAATAAGATTGCAACTCCTCCTTTCTTCTGATTTCCATTTGCCTAAAATATTGTTTTCCAACCCTTTATCCCAAGTCTTGTGTTGTCCTTTGAGGTTACATGTGTTTCCTAGGGACAACATATGGATGGCTTCTTTTTTTTTTTTTTTTTAATCCAACTGGCTATCCTATGCCTCTTCAGTGGGTAATTCAAGCCATTAACAATTATTAAAAGAATTGATAAATGTCATAGAGTTCTATTCATCTTATTTTGTGAAAGTCTATTACTTAGTTTTATCTTTTGTGCCATTGTGGAAGCAAGGTTTTGCCCTTTAGATTGTGGGTATTTATTTTGCTAGTTGTCCATTTTGATGTCCAGGGTGGAGAATGGATCAAAGTATTTCCTACAGAGCTTGTTGTGACAAACTTTATCAGTTTTTCCATATCAGTAAAGATTTGATTTCTCCATTGATTTTGAAGCTTAGTTTAGCAGGATACAGAATTCTGGGCTGAAAACTCTTTTGATTAAGAAGCTTAAAGGTAGATGACCATTATTTTCTAGCTTGGAAAGTTTCAGCTGAAAAGTTCACTGTCACCCTGATGGATCTGCCCCAGTAGGTTCATTGGCACTTACTTTTGGCTGCTTGCAGAATTTTCTCTTTTCTTGACTTTGGACAAGTTCATGACAATGTGTCATGGAGATGCTCTGTTTGTTGAGAAGACCTGGGATTTGATATCCTTCTAAATGGAATGTTTCAGAATCTTTGGAGATATTTGGGAAATAATAATTTTTTATATCCTGAAGTAGGACTTCTATTCCTTTAGGACTTTTTTCTCCCTCAAGGATACCCATAATTCATATGTTTGAATACTTTGTGAAGTCCCATAGTTCTTTGAGTGAATGTCCTGCTTTGTCTCTCTTCTTTTATGCCTCTTTAACTGCCTGGGTTAGCTCAAGAGTTTTATTCTCTAGTTTTGAGATTCTTTCTTCTCCATGATCTAATCTGTTGTTGATACTTTCTACTTCATCTTTAAGTTCCCTGATTGACAGCCTCAATTCCTTAAGGTCCACCATATCCTTTCCATATTCTTCATATCTTTCATTCACTTTTGGTTCTATTTTTGGATTTCCTTTTGATTATTTTCTACTTTCCCCTTAATTCTCTTTATTGTTTTTGCCATCCATATTTTAAATTCCCTTTCTGTCATTTCCATTAAGTCTTTATAGGTGGAGTCCTCTGTGGTAGCTAACTCATGATCTCTTGAAATTGTTTTGAATTTCTGTTTTGAATTTCTGCCAGAATTTCTTTGGTGGTTCTTCCTCATGTGTGTTTTCTTCTTGTTTACTTCCTTCTCTTGCTTTTCCTCTCAGTACCTCCTTTGCTTTAAATTACCTTGTCTCAGAGCTTAGGTGTTAAAATGGCCTTTTGGTATAAGGCCAAAAGGAAGAGAGGGGTAAACAGTGAGAAGGAAGAAAGGAAAGAAAAAGAGAAAGAAGAAAAAAATGGAGGAGGTGAAAGGAAATAAATGACAAAAGGAGAAGATGGACAGAAAGAGAGCAACAGGAGAATGATATTCAGCAGGGTGCTTTGGCCCACACCCACAACTCTAGGACTTTGCGGGTCCAGGCTGGGTGGATCCCTTGAGGTCAGCCTGGGAAATGCACATCTGCCAAATATAGAAAAATATCAACAGTATGTCACAGTGGGAATCTACCATTACCATCTTTCCTAATGCCAAAGCTAGAAGGACACCCTAGACCCTGAGCTCATGGCCCCCTGGAGCAAGGCCAATGCTGTGAACCCCAGACAGACCACTGCTCTGATCCTGCCAGCACTCAGAGGAAAGGAAAAAAAAAAAAAAAAACATTAAAACAGAAACAGAAAATTAAAAATACAATTATATAAGATGAAGAAAAAAATTCTTGTATGAGAAATTTATGTGGGAAAGATTAGAAAGATAGGAAAATTTCTACCAAAAGGGAGAAAAAAGGAGAGAAATAAAAGCAAAGAAAGAATAAACAAAGAAAGAACTAAATGGAGGAAACTTTGCTATTGAAGAAAGTAAAAATGAAAATGTAAAAATACAATAAAACAAAACAACTACAACAATGACAACAAAAACAAAGAAAAATATAAAAATAAAATGAGAAAAGGAGCAAAAATGGAAAAAAAATACATATATATTGCAATCTATTGCCTGGTCACTAGATGATCCTGTGGTATTAGGAGACAGAGAACACTCACACTGGTTTTGCTGTATGAGATGTGGGCCAGAATTTACTCTCTAGTTGCAGAGGAGATCAGTCCTTTCTTCCTGACTTATGTGCCCTCAATCAGGGGCTGGTCATTTTACCAACATTCAATCTCTGTGGGATTAGGGTACTGAAACGCTCACCAGATTTCTCAGGAGGCACATTAAGCAGTGCCTCTGACAACAATGTGGTATTCCTGGAGTGTGATGCCTTTCATCTCACCACAAGGATGGCTGCTTGAGTTCAGCAGGTGTTCCAGAGCCAACTGTGCACTATGATCCTATGGACTGTTCCTCCCATGTGGCTTTCCCACAGTGGTGGTGCCTTGCCTGTAGCCAAGCTGTTAGGAGTTCCCCTCCTCCTGACACTCAATCCTGGCCACCACAGGCTGTTTGAGTTCATTGGATTGTTCATTCCCCCTTCAAGGCAGCTTCAGAGAGCAGATCAGACCAAAATCAAAAAAATGCAGGATGGTCCCTTCCTGTCCCTAGCCCTCTGTGGACTGGCTGGCTGGCCTCTGCCCATACCCAGATACTTGGCTTCTATTGCATTTTTCCTCAGCTCCACATTTATTGATTGGCTCCTGGAGTCTCTTACTGCTTTACTGTGTCCCCCAGAGTGATATTTCTGTGTAGGTTCCCCCAGCCAGAGGTGGCTGGAGTCCTGTCTCTTATCTCACAGTAGGTAGCTGGTAAGATGTCTCTACTCTGTGCTCCACCCTCTGAACAGAGCCTGAAGTCATCGATCTGGTCATTAGGGCACTGTATTTCCCAATTATTATGACAAACAGCTACAGGGAGGTCAGATCATGAAATAGAAGGTTTTCTTTCTCCCTCTGCTGTAACTAAATAATTCTCACACTGAAAGCGAGCAACTTCTGCATGTCCATTGCTATTTTGGAATCTTCAGTAAGGTAGTCAGGGAATCTCTTCCAGTCTTCCCACCATATACCATCTGGTAATTTCCAAGACATTCACATGAACTACATTTCATCTGTTTTATGTGGCTTTTCCCTCCTGTGGAATTTTTTTTTTTGGAGGAGGAGAACCCTGACTTTCAAATTCTTACCCTGTCTTCTTGCTCATATTCTCAGACAATGCAAAGACTACAGCAAGGGACATGTGTTTAGGTAGGACCTGACTTAGGTAAATGCAAAGTCTTTGATATGTGAAATTTCAAGTTGTTCTAATGTGATTTTTTTAAATGTACATCTTTTTGTGTGTGTATAACATACATTTAGTAAAATACACCAGTTGTAAGTAGATAGGTGAGTGATTTTTTAATCAAGGTAACACATTTGTGTAACCAGCTCTCAGATTCAGAAGTGGTGGAAATTGGTAATGTGTAAAAGTTCCGGTTATGCCTTATACTTGCCACTATTATATGTCTTCTTAATTTTAGACATTCTCCTGTGGTTTCAATTTGCAGCCCCTTGATGACAAGTGAAGTCAATAATCTTTTTATCAGTTTACTGGGCCATTTGGAGATCCTCTTTTGTGACTATTACAAATTTCATCTTATATTGGCCCATTTCTTTACTGGGTCTTTTTCATCTGTCTTCTTTCTGTATTCTGTATCTGCGTCCTTATCAAATACAGTTATTATAGATATTTTCTCAAATTCCATCAATTATCTTTTTATATTTTGGTTTGTTTTGGTGAACAAAAATTATTATGCATAATATAAACCAATTTATGATTTTTTATGTTTAGCTTAAGAAATTTTTGCTAGGTTATAAAAACATTCTGTTTTCTCCTTAAAGTATTAACTTTTTATATTTAGTTTTACAATGCATTGAAATTGATCTTTTTCATATGCATTATTTCTTTTTAATATTATTATTATTATTTGGCTGGGGATGGGTTTGAATCCACCACCTCTGGCATATGGAACTAGCAACCTACCCTTTTGAGCCACAGATGCCGCCCATTTCATATGCATTATTTAAGGTAGGCATCAAAATTCATTTTTGCATTTGACTTAGACCAGCACCATTTAGGTAGATCACTGCAAAAGTTTTGAGATACTTGTATTAAAAAGAACATAATCCTATTTGCTGACTTAGTCTGATTTTTGTTGCCATAACAGAATACCTGAGACTGGGTAATTTATAAAGAAAAAAGATTTTTGGGGCCTATGATTCTGAAGGGTGGGAGATCCAAGAAGCATGGTGCTGGCATCTGCTCAGCTTCTGTAGGGACCTTGTACTGTGTCACCAAATAGAGAAGCAGAAGAGGAAGCAGGTGTATGAAAAAGGAGGGCAAACACAAGAGCATCTTTGCTTTATAGTAACTTGTTCTTGTAGTAGCTAATTCAGTCCAACAAGAACAAGAATTCACTCGGTATTCATCAGATCACAAGGAACCCAAATGCTTCCCCATGGCCTTCACTCCCAACACTGCCTCACTGAGGTGAGGATAGGCTTTCTCCACATGAACTTTTGGGGCACACACTCAATCCATAGCACCCCCACTGCAGGGCAAAGTAACTTGTCATAGATACAATTATGATTTACATGTGGGTCTATTATTGGACTTTTTAATCTATTTGAGTGGTTTAATTATTTATCCTTCCATAAGTTAAAAAACATGCTGCATCTGTATTTATAATAATTCTCAATATCTGGCAAAAATCCCCCTGCTTTGTCCCTCTTCAAGATTAGCATGGCAATTCTCAGCCTTTGTATTTATATATGAATGTGGAGTTTGTTGTGATTTTACTCATGAATGAGTCGTGGCCAACTATGGTAGAAGTTTCAGGTGCACTTGACAAGAATGCACACTCTGATGCCGTCTGGGGCAGCATTCCACACAGGTCACAAAGTTGGGTTTGTGCCTTGCATTATACAGAGCTTCTGTGTTCTCAAAGGCTTTTTTTTTCTTTGTTTCTTTCCTTTCTTCCTTCCTTCCTCCCTTCCTTCCTTCCTTCCTTCCTTCTTTCCTTCCTTCTTTCCTTCCTTCCTTCCTTCCTTTGTTTCTGGTCTGAAATTCCATCAGTCATCAACAGAGGTGTGTTAAAATTCCCCACTGTGACTGGAGATTCGTCAATTTTTGCTTTATGTATTTTAAAGCCATGTTATAGACTGAATACAGGTTTTAAATTGTGCTATCAGGATGGGTACAGCTGCTCATGCCTATAATCCTAGCACCCTGGGAGACTGAGGTCAGGTAGTCACTTGAAGCTAGAAGTTTGAGACCAGCCTGAGCAAGGATGAGACCCCATCTCTACAAAACAATGGAAAAATTAACTGGGCATGGTGGCACATGCTGGTCATCCCAGCTACTCAGAAGGCTGAGTCAGGAGGATCTCTTGAATCCAGGAGTTTGAGGTTGTTGTGAGCCGAGCTGACAGATGGCACTCTAGCCTCTCAAAAAAGAAAGGGAAGACAAGGGAGATGGAAAGGGAAGGGAGGGGAGGGGAGGAAAGAAGGAAGGAAGGAAGGAAGGAAGGAAGGAAGGAAGGAAGGAAGGAAGGAAGGAAGGAAGGAAGGAAGGAAGGAACAAGAGCAATATTTTCCCTTTATAGAGCCCTTTTTACTATAAAATATACTTCTACATTCATTAAGGTATAGCCAAAAAACAAAAACTAGATTAAGTAGATTTATAAAGAATTGTTAACTGGTTAAAAATTAGCTAACTACTTACTAAAAGGGATAGAGAGGGATTGGAAGGCTTATAGACATAGAGCCTGCAGCACCATAGGCATGAGGAGATATGGACAGGGAAGTAACCTGAACTTCAGAGGAGTCATGCGAGGCTAGTCAAGGAGAGATTGTGGCCACTGGGGGAACTCGCTAAAATGGGATTCACAGAGCTAAGAACAGGGAGTGTCTGTGATGATACGAAACTTGACTTAAGTCACACCTCCCCTGGTCTGTGCAGGCCACCACTGCAGTGGGTGGATTCTACTTGGGCCCCTACAAATTGACACACTTGCTGCTGGCTTGAACCGAATGTTAAAAGAAGAAAAAGTCTCTTCTTGTTCCTCCAGCTTTGCAGTGTGTCTCCAGTACCCTCTATTGGCAGAGTCAAAATTTCAGCCAACCAGAAGAGTAAAGAATGTAGTCTGCAGAGTGCAGCTCCAGTATCACAGTACAGAGGGATGAGTAGGCTTGGAGCTGAGGACCATAATTAATAACTTGCACACCTTCTTAATTACTATAATGCTTCCTTCCATACAGTCTACTTTTTCTGATATGCAGGCTATTGTCTCAGTTGATTTTATTTATTTATTTATATGAATTTATAGGGTGCAAGTGCAATTTTGTTATATGTGCTTGGTGGTCAAGTCAGGGCTTTGAGAGTATCCATCATTAAAATCACATATGTTATGCTCAATAAGTAATTCCCCCACATCCATGCACCTCCTGTGCCCCCACCTTCTGAGTCCCTGTTACCTCTCATTCTTCTCTCTGTACCCATATGTTCCTCTTTAAGCTTCTCTTGTGGGGTCTTTCTTTGCCTGGCTTGTTTCACATAAGATAATCACTTCCAGATCCACCCATGTTGCTGCAAAAGACATGATCTCATTCTTTTCTATAGCTGAGTGTTACTCTGTTTTGTATATGTACCACATTTTCTCTATCCAGTCATCTGTTGGTGGACACTTAAGTTGATTCCCATACCTTAGCTCTTGTGAATAGTGCTGCAGTAAACATGAGAGCAAGTATCTTTTTGATGTATTTTCTTTTCCTTTGGATAGATAGTGGGATTGCTAAATTAAATGGTAGTTCTATTTTCAATTCTTTAAGAACTCTCCATACTGATTTCCATTGACATTGTACTAATTTGCATTCCCATCTACATTGTATAAGCAATCCTTTCTCTCCACATCCTTGCCAACATCTTTTATTTTTTATCTTTTAATAATCATTCTGACTGAGGTTAGGGGATATATCATTGTAGTTTTAATTTGCCTTTCTCGGATGATTAGTGAGCATTTTTCTCATATAACTCTTGGCCATTTATATGTCTTCTTTTGAAAAATGTCTGCTCATCTTCTTTGCCGACTTTTTAATGGGATTATTTAGGGTTTTATTATTGTTGTTATTGTTTTGTGTTCCTTGTATATCCTGGAAAATTGTTCCCTATCAGATGAATAGTTTGTAAATAGTTTCTCCCATTCTGCAGGTTTCCTGTTAATTCTGTTATTTATTTATTTATTTATTTATTTTTGCTGTGCAGAAGCTTTTTGTTTAAATACCCATTTGTCTTTTTTGTTTTGGTTACCTTGTTTTTGAAGTCTTAGTCATAAATTCTTTGCCAGACGTCCTCAAACTACTGCCAGCGGGCCACATGCAGCCCGCCTAGGACATTTATCCGGCCCACAGGATGCTGCCTGTCCTGCTTAGCAGCCCACTCGTCCCGGGGCCTGTAATCTGGCCCTCCAATGGTCTGAGGGACAGTGAACTGGCCCCCTGCTTAAAAAGTTTGAGGACCTCCAATGTCCAGAAGAGTTTTCCTTAGATTTTCTTCAGTATTTTTAGAAGATCAGGTTTTGTTTTAAAGTCTTTAATCCATCATGAGTTGATTTCTGTATGTGGTGAGAGATACGGGTCCAGTTTTACTCTTCTGAAAACAGCAATCCAATGTCCCCATCACCATCTATTGCAAAGGATGTCCTTTCCCCACCATATGTTGTTGTCAGTTCCGTCAAAGATCAGTGAGCTATAAATCTGTGGCTTTATTTCGGAGTTCTGTATTCTGCTCCATTGATCTGTGGGTCAAAGCACCATACCACATTGTTTTGGTTACTATAGCCTTGTAATTTAACTTGAAATCTGATAATATGATGCCTGGAGCTTTGTTCTTTCTGCTTAGGATTGCTTTGGCTGTTCAGACACCTGTTTTGTTTCTTATGAATAGGATTGTTCTTTATATATAATTCTGTGGGAAATGTTGGTGTTTTGACAGAGATTGCATTGAATTTATAGATTCTTTTGGACAATATGGTCATTTTAATGATATTAGTTCTTCTGATCTATGAGCGTGGGATGGGATGTCTTTCCATTTGTTTGTGTCATCCCCATCATCTCTTTTATCAGCATTTTATAGTTTTCCTTGTAAAGATCTTTCACCTCCAGATGGTGCCTACGACTCAAAGGTGTAGGGCACCTGCCCCATATACCGAAGGTGGTGGGTTCAAACCCGGCCCTGGCCAAAAAATGCAAAAAAAGAAAAAATCTTTCACCTCCTTGGTTAAATTTATTCCTAGGTATTTTTTGTGGCCTTTATGTATGGAATTCCATTCTTGATTCTCACCTATATCATTATTGGTATACAGAAACATTGATTTTGTAACCTGCGACTTAACTAAATTCTTTTATCAAATCTAAGGGATTTTTGAGGTTTTTCTAGATATAAGATAATATCATCAGCTAACAGGAATAATTTCACTTCTGCTTTTTTAATTTGAATTTCTTTTTTTTTTTTTAATTGAATGGTAACTGTGTACATTGATGCACTTTGGGGGTACAGTGTGGTGTTTTCATACA
>NW_003852473.1:7777962-7792331 GCF_000181295.1 Otolemur garnettii
GGCCATCTTCCCAGAATTCCCCTTAATTTGAATTTCTTTTGTGTCTTTCTTTTGCCTGATTGTTCAGTCTAGAAATTCCATCCTACATTCAATAGGAGTGGTGAAAGTGTACACCCTGTCTTAGAAAAAAATACTTCCATCTTTCCTCTATTAAGTAAGAAGCCGACTAGGGTTTTGTCCATAGTTTTCATGGTTTCAGGTCTTACATTTAGGTCTTTAATCTATTTTGAGTCAATTTCTGCATGTGGTGAAACACAGGGATTCTATGTCATTGTTCTGCATGTGGCTATCCAGTTTTCCCAGCACCATTTATTGAATAGGGCTTCCTTTCCCCAGTGAATGTTTTTGTTTGCTTTGTCAAAAATCAGTCATGACTATATACTTTTATTTCTGGGTTCTCAACTCTGTTTTATTGATTTATGTCTGTACCAATATACCAGAACTGTGCTATTTTAGTTACTGTAGCCTTGTAGTATAATGTGAAGTCAGGTAACGTGATGTCTCTGAATTCTTTCTGCTTAGAATGCTTGGATTATTCAGGCTTTTTTGTTTGTTTGTTTCCACATGAAGTAGTTTAGGATAATTTTTCTGAGATCTGTGAAAAATGACATTGGCATTTTGATAGGAATTATGTTGAATCTGTAAATCACTTTGGGCAGTATGGACATTTTAACAATGTTGATTTTTTTTTCCCATTTGTTTTTGTCATCTATGATTTCTATCATCAATGTTTTGTAGTTCTCCTTATAAAGATCTTTCACCCTCTTAGGTATATTACTAGCTCATTCATTTTCTTGGCAGCTATTGTAAATGGTATCATGTTCTTGATGCACCATTCACCTTGACTGTTATTAGTATATAGAAATGCTACTGATTTTTGTGTACATTCATTTTGTAACCTGAGACTTAACTGAATTTATTTATAAATTCTATAGTCTTTTGGTGGAGTCTATAGCGATTTCTAGCTAGAAGATTATATCATCAGCAAACAGGGATAGTTTGACCTCCTGATTACCAATTAGAATTCCCTTTATTTCTTTTTCTTGCCTGATTTCTCTAGGCAAGGACTTTCCCTATTATGTTGAATTGATCCATTTATCATAATATAATGACTGTCTTTGCTTTTTTACCATAATTGATTTATAATTTATCTGATAAGAGAATAACTATTACTGCTCACTTATTTTTTTTTTTTTTGAGGTAGAGTTTCAATGTATCCTTCTCAGCACAGTGCCATGGTGTCATAGCTCACAGTAACCTCAACTTCTTGGGCTCAAGCTATCCTCTTGACTGAGCCTCCCAAGTAGCTAGGACTACAGGCATCTGCCACACCACCCAGCTATTTTTAGAGATGGAGACTCACTCTTGCTCAGGCTGTTCTCTAACCTATGAGCTCAAGCAATCCACCCACCTCAGCCTCCCAGAGTGCTGGGATTACAGGTGTGAGCCACTATGCCTGGTCTTACCTGCTCACTTTTGGTTTCCATTTGCATGAAATAGTTCTTCCACCCCTTTACCTTAAATCTATAAAAATATTTGTGATTTAAATGGGTTTCATGAAGACAGAATATATTTAGGTTGTATTTTTTATCCATCCAACCAATCTGCATCTTTTAAGGCTGTTCAGCATTAGTATTGATATATGAGATACTTTTCTGGTCATAATTTTGTTTGTTACCTAGTTGCTTTGCTCTCTCCCTTATGTTTCTGTTTCAGAAGAGGTATGAGTTTTAACTTTCAAGTATTTATCTTTCCACTGGTGATGGATATTAATTCTATTCCACGTATAGAACACTTGTAAGTATTTCTTCTAGGAGAGGTTTAGTTGTGACAAATTTTCTTAGTGCTTGCTTTTCTGAGAAAGACTTTATTTCACCTTCATTTACGATACTTATTTTAACAGGAAGAAGCTCCTATTTCACTGGAGACAATAGCTTTTGGATTTGTGAGGGTAGATAAGCTCTCCAACAGTTTGGAAGCCTTCAGTCTGCCAGAGGTGTGAGGAGACATAAAAGAAGAACCCACACACACACACACACACACACACACACACGCCTACACTTTCCATGGGGCTTCAGATTCCTCAGAGGTTGATCTCTGCCAAAATCTTGCTGCTTCTTGTTCTGCTCTGCAACTTTTTCCCATGGAATCTCTAGTAGGTGCTAGCACTTTTCCCTCAGAATTACACCAGAGTTGTAGTGGTTGTTTTTTTGTTTGTTTTTGTTTTTTGGGGGGAGTGGTTTTTTCTCATCTAAAACTGTTCCCTTTTCTCTGAGATGATCTGGTGACTGACATCTCTAGCCAGCCATCTTTCAGTTTGTATTTTTTAAGTGGAACATTTAATTTCTTTACATTCAAGGTCAATATTGATGTGTGTGGTTTTGTCCTGTCATATTTTTAACTATTTTCCAGTTGTTTTATAAATTCTTTCTTTCCTTTTCTCTTTGTGGTTTGGTGGAATTGTGTAGTCGTGTAATTTGATGACTTTCTCTTCCTCCTTTCTGTGATTGCTTTATCAGTGAGTTTTATACTTTCATGTGTTTTCATAAGGATGAATATTATCCTTTTGCTTTTAAGTATAGGACTCCCTTAAACATTTCCTGCAGTGACATTCTAGAGGTGGTGAATTCCTTCAGCATTTGTTTGAGAATGAATTCATTCTTCATCTAGGATATAGAATTCTGGGCCAGCAGTTTTTTCTTTCAGCAGTTTGAATATGGGCTCCCACTCCCTTCTCACTTGTAAAATTTCTGCTGAGAGGTCTGTTGTTACTCTAGTGGGGTTTCCTTTGTAGTTTACTAGACGTTTTTCTCTAGCTAATTTTAAAATTTGTTCTTTCACTTTCATACAAAAAGTACTTTAAAGTAGCGAAGTCCTTTTTGTGTTGTGTTTTCCTGGAAATCATTAAGCTTCCTGCATCTGAATGTCTAAATATTTTGCTAAATTTGGAGATTTTTTTCATCTGTTATTTCTTTAAAGACTTCTTGAGGTCTATGTTCTTTGGTTTTTGTTTGTTTGTTTGTTTGTGTTTTGATGACTAACTGCATTATTTCAAAGGACCTGTCTTCAAGTTCTAAAATTCTATCTTCTGGTTGGTATAGCCTATTGTTGAAGCTTTCAAACAGATTTTTTATCTCCTTCATGAATTTTTCAGTTCCAGAATCTCCATTTAAAATAAAAAAAATCTATCTCCTTCGTAAATTTCTCATACATGTCCTGAATTGATTTTATGAGTTCTTTGCATTGTTTTTCAGCATTCTCTTGCATCTCATTGAACTACTTTAAAATCAATATTTTGAATTCTTTGGAATTTCAATGATTTCTTTTCATTTAGGATCTATTGCTAGAAACCTGTTGTGTTCCTTTGAGGATGTCATATTCCCTAGGTTTTTCATGTTTCCTGTGTTTTATGTTGGTTTATTTGCTTCTGGTGTAAGAGTCACTTTTTCCTTATTTTTGAATTTAATTTTATGGAGAGGTACTTTTTTCTTGAAGATGTGACCATGATCTTCAGATCAAAGATGTGGCTTTGCTTACAGGTGTGTGCAGTAGTGAAGACTCGATATGATTTCCTTGGCCACCCTCAACTCCTCAGGCTTCATTTACTACTAGGGGCAGTGATGAGGTTGTACTGGGGACTGGAATACCAAAAGGTCACATTGTCAAGTTTCAGTGCTGACAGTGATGGGTAAGTGAATCTATTCTTGTGACCTGGCACATGTATTGGTAGTTTCAGTCAGGGTCTTTCTTGGGCTTCTAGGTGGCCTTCTCAAATTCTAGGTAGGAGTGTTGTAGTGTGCTGTCAGCTGAAGTGGTGAGATGTTTTCCTAGTTCCCACATGCTGTGCTCTTGTGTTGACAATGGTTGCAATGGACTGTGCAAGCTGGCCTCAGGCTAACAGATGACACTTCCTAGTAGGAGCCAGTTGAAGTTAGAGTAGTGAGGTGCTTGTGCCCAATCTCTTATCCTCTTAGAGAAGCACTTAGTGTCCTAGGTGCTGGATTGGGGTATGGAACAGAGGAACCTCTGTCCTTCTTGTTGTCTCAAGGAGTAAAGGGGAGCAAGCTTGCACTCACGCCCCACAATGGCAAGTACATGGACCAGCCATGAATGGGGGGAGTGGTAGTTCTCAGGACCCTGGAAAAATACTTGAGTTAGAGTTGACCACTACTATACTGAGGTCATGTCATGGTGGGGGAGAGATGAGGCTAGTGAGCAACCACTACTCTGGCTGGTGAAGGGGAGTCTTGCATCATTCTCAAGCCCCAACCCAGCTACATCAGCCCACCCAGGTGCTTAGTAGGTCCTGACACTTTATACCCAGTCTATAATGTAGCCCCAGGTTACAGGAGTCACCACCTGGCTCAAGACCAAACCTCTACAGCAACTCTTGTCCTACTGAGGTCCCAGGTAGAGGTATTCATATCAGTGTCAGAGGCTGGAGTTCATGCCACACTTCTCACTTGTGCTCAAGCATCAGTTTCCACAAGCCACAGCCCAAGGATTCCTAGCACCACTGGTTCCCAGGATAATGCGGAGTTTAGTAAGAGCTTGGATTGAGAACAGCATCTGACTATAACCACTTAGATTTGAGGAAGGGCATGGGACACTCTACAGAGAAGTTCCTTCTCATGGCTTCTCTCTAGATTAAGGGTTGAGAGGGTCAAGGTGCTCTTCCATGGCCTGTGCTGTTCTATTCTTCATTGGAAAGATGGACCACAGATAGACCCTCACTCACTCTCTCCCATGTTGGTGATTCACTTTTGGTGTTTAGCCAGTCCCAGCCACACAAGCTGCCTTTTTTCTTCTCCTTTCCAGACTTTGGAGTTTCTGTTTTCTTTTGCTGAACTCCTGTGTTCCCTCTGACATGATAAATCCCAGATGTGGTTGTTCACAGTGGATTTTCATTGTTCTAATGTATGCAGTACACTGGAAATGCTTCTAGTCAGCCATCTTGTAATAAAAATCCTTGGTTAATATGTGAATGCTGTGTTTTTACACATGGTTTTATTTTAGCTTCTCTGTGTTTTAATATTTACGGTATATATTTCTGAAGCAGATTATAGGTGGTTTTGTGACTTTTTCCAGCATAATAATGTTAGTGTCTTAAATAGAATATTTAGCACTTTTAAATCTAAAGTATTTAGATTTAATATGCTCACATATTTTGGCTTGTGTCTACCATATTGCTATTTATTTAAATAGCAATTTATTTGGTCTCTTTTATCTTTCAAACTTTTGGTCTCTTTTATCTTTCAAACTTTTTAGGTTAATAAAATATTTTACTTTTGCTATATTAATTAATTAGTTATGTACCATTTTATACTCCTCAGATTTTATCCTATAAATTACAACATGAATCTTTGAATTATTACAATCTAATACAAATGATTTTTCCCAAGCCCCTAATAGTTTTAGAACATTAGAATACTTTAACTACATTTACCTCTTCAGATTTTTGTAACATTACCGCCATTATTTTTAATTCTACATATATTTGAACTCTGTAGAAATATTTTTATTATTGTTTTATGTAGTGAATTTACACCAATTGTATTTATTTCTATGTGCATAATCTCACATATTTACCTTTTTATTACTCTTAATTCCCTTCTGAAATTCTCTCTTGCTTCAGCTTCATTCTCACTTTGTGCTTCCTCTAGGGCTCCAACTAACAATATTTTTCATCTTCACTACATTTCACATGTCTCTAAAATTTTTTTCTGTATTTTCCTGTATTGTATTTCTTTGCTTAGATTCAGATGTTTTCTATTGACTGTTTACTAAATTTGTCTTCTACTGTATCTAAAGTGTTGTTTAATGAGTTAATTTCAAATAGTATATTTCTCAGTTCTAAGATTTTATTTTGATTCTTTTTGTAGATTCTAATACTCTGGTAAAATTTTTTATCATTGCTCCTTCTCTAGTCATGAATGTATTAATTAGTGTTATCTGTAATTACTTAGCTAACTTTCATATCTTGATCACTATCAAGATGTTGGGTATTTTTATTATTTACTTTCTCTTTTGGACTCTAATTGTTATCTTGAGGTGTTTTATGCTTGCATGAGTAATAATTTTCTATTAAATTCAGAATATTGTAGACAGAAAATTGGAGCAGGTCCAGATCATGTATCTTCCTCCATTATGGGTTTATCCCTCCTTCCCTGGGCATATAACATAGTACTTCATTGTGATTGATTCAGAGATTGGTCCATGTCAATGCTGAGCTACAGCCTTCAGAAGAGCCTAACCTTTGTTCATTCTCAAGAGTTTCTACAGAGAGTCCAGGGTTTCTCCAAAGGTCATTCTCAAGAGTTTCTACAGAAAGTCTAGGGTTTCTCCCAAAGGTTTTTCTCCTGCAGGTCCTTGTCTTATAAGGCTGAAAAAATTTTACTTTCCTTCAAGAGACTTTCCATCCTGCCTCATGTAGCCCCAGAAATTGGTAAATTGGTATTCTTTCCTGATGGTAAAATAGCTCTGTGCTCAAGGGCCCCAAAAAGCTGTGTTGGTTTCAACATTGCCCAGAGATGCTCCTTCTTCAGTGAAATGCTGAGATACCCAAGCTCCTTCCATGCCTGCAGCTGGTAAATGCCCCCAGAATGAAATAGCTGTGAAAGTAAGCTTACCTTGCTAAGGAAGTTAAATTCTCTACCTTGCCTCCTGCTCAAACAGAAAATGTAGTATCTTATCCTGCTTTTTTATTTGTTCCCTCCTATAAGTAGAAGTATAACATGTAAGGATTTGAATGATGTATATTTTTCAGGTTCAGTTTGTCAAGACAGTTATTTTTAAAGTATGGCTTTCTTTTAATTACACATTTATCAGCACTTTTTTCCAAACATTTCATTCACTTTATGGTTCTCTTTTGCTGAGATCAATTGGAAAAATATTAGTGAATGAACGACTAGCTTTCAAATATTTTTCAACTCCATAAACGTGTAAATCTTCATTAAGTATAATTGAAACATGATTGAAAAAGAAAAAAAAAAAAAAAAAACTCAACTATTTTAAAATATCTTCTATCTTAATTGCAAAGTTAATTTCTTCCACTGACAAATGCAATGGAATAAGTATCATTACTTACAGAATGATACAGAATAAGTATCATTACTACTTGTCCTAGAAAATTATTCAGAAGAATCTTTGAAATAATAACATTAAAAACTATAAAAGTAAGAAATTTTATTTTCTTTTTATTGCTTGGGTTTCATTGAGGGTACAAAGAATTAGGTTACACTAATTGCATTTGTTAGGTAAAGTTCCTCTTATAATTGTGTTCCACCCCCAAGAGGTGTGCCATACACCCTGACCCCCTTCATCCCCTTCCCTCCTTCCCTCTCCCTCATCCTCCTGCCCCCACCTTGCATTAGATCATTGACTGCCTTCATATTAGAAAGAAATTTTATTATTTTTATACCGAGGATAATGTATACAAATTTGAAATAGTTCTGTTTGAAAGTACTTCATAATTATCTTTAGTAAAATATCAAACCAAGAATCTTGCAAAGAATCAAGTGAGGCCTGCTTTGGACTTAGCTGTTAATAATGTGAAATGGCTTGGAGTGCACATGTAGGTAAATATCTCTCCACCCCCAAGGTTCTGTCATAAGTTTCACAACATTGCTTCATCCATCCTTAGGAAAGTTATGGAAAAATCATATTCAATGGTTTCTCAAATGTTAAAATTGATCTTTTATTCTTCACCTTTGAAGGGGAAGGATAATTCAGGCATAAAGATGCATTATAAACATAATATAAAGTATTAAAATGACATTGGTGAAAGTTTTATTATGCAGCATGTTTGGAGATTTTGGGATTACTATGTTCTCTCTCTGCCCGTCTCCACCCCACTTCAAAAGATACTTTATAGTAATTTATAATGATCTCAGATAAATTAAACTTCTAGTTCAACCTCAAAGAAAAATAATTTAGGAGCAGTCTCTTCGTAATGCCTCAGGTTTTGTTTGTGAGGTAACAATGGAAAAATATTAATTATTCATTCATTACCCATGGTGTTCCCATTCCAATGGATTGTGCACCATTTGATAGATATGTATCATAATACTTAAAACTATTTAATAGATCAGCTATCTCTGTTTATGATGGATGTTTCTTCTGCAGACTACCCTCTAGGGTACAAAATCCTCAGAAAAGAAATATATTAATTTAATTTTTATGTAAATATTAATTGCCAACTCATTGAAATTTAAGAGGAAGAATTACATACAAGTATAAGTATGTAAACAGAACTTCACAGTATAAAACAAAGCACCAATAATTGAACATCATTATCATGTTTTATGTATGAATATTATCCAGAATATATAATTTATATATTAAATATATAAAAACTTATACCTGAGATATTAAACACTGTAATAGTTGCCTCATGTGACAATTTTAATATATGTTGTTTTGTCAATCCTTCCAACATTTCTATGAGGAATGAGTTAGTATTCATGTTTTTTTGGATGAGGAAACCAAAATCCATGAAAGTTAAGTACTTCTGAAAGTTTTTTCAACAAAGAAGAGACAGAGTTAGCATTTGAGCTCATACCTCTCTGGGTTCAAAACCTGTGTCCCATCTTATGTGCTACTTGGATTCTAGGATACTTTGAGCTTCAAACACATACCCACCCCCCAGAAAGACAGATGGCATCACTGAACTCTTACTCCCAAGCTCCTATGGATTATGCTTCACATAATCCATTTTGTTTAGTTTTGTAATTCCCCCAGGAATTATTTTTACCTAGTGGGAACTCAAGTATTTATTGACTAACTGGATGAATGAATGTCTACCAATAGTGCATCTTTTTAAGCTTATTTTCCAAAAAGGTAAATATGCTGACTTTAAAGTGTCTCTTTAGCACCAATAGCTCAGGCAGTCTCTGTCTTCCTGGCAGATTGCCTCACCAGAGCCAGCCTCAGTGCCAGTTTACCCTCAGCAAAATAAAGCAGGTGAGTGCATTGACCTGGGGCCAGCATGACCACCAAGTCCCAAATATCAAAGTAGGCTAACCGTGAACATACTTGTGTCCCCAATAAAGTAACATTGCCAAAAAATAATTTTCTATGAGAATTTTCTCTAGTGTTTAGTATTTCAAAAGAAGCTTGAAAATATAATAACTATAATGAAAGTGTCTGAACCTTGCCAGTTTAAAAATTTATTTCTTGGTTTGGTGTTATTTTTTACTAATATTTTTAACATGAAGTGGTGGGGGCTGGAGAGGGAGGGTCAGCAAGTGGTGCACACATCATAATCATTTGAATGCTTTGGCCTCTGGTGTTTCCATGACAACCCTCCTCTGACCTCTAAATGCAAAAATTCCTGTGCATCACCCCAGACCTGTTGAATCAAAACATATGGCATCTGAAATCCAGGTGATCTTGGGGGATTTTGACACATACCCATGCTAACGAAGGATCTCCCACAGAAATGTAAGCTTCTGGTGGGTATAAGAATTCCAGTACTGACATAAGTCATGGCCAAGAAGTTGCTTAGTAAATTGTACATGACTGATTGATATGAATTGATAAATCCTTTTTTCTTCTTTTTGAGACAGAGTCTCACTTTGTGACCCTCAGTAGAGTGCCATGGCATCGCAGCTCACAGTAACCCCCAGCTATTGGGCTTAGTCAATTCTCTTGCCTCAGCCTCCTAAGTAGCTGGGACTACAGGTGCCTGCCACAACACCCGGTGATTTTTTTTGTTGGCCAGGGACAGGTTTGAACCCACCACCCTCGGTATATGAGGCCGGCATCCTACTCACTGAGCCACAGGCATCACCCTGAATTAATAAATTCTTAAGAAAAAAAGGATTTTTTAAAGTTACTGCTATATATAATCCACCCATATCCCACCTACTCTTTGTGACAAATTTTTGCTGCTAACTGCTGAGGACATTATGCTTTTAACAAATAAGGTTTGATTAACTTTTAAAACAATGTCTGATGAAAACCTGAGCTACAGGCCAGCCTTCACACCCGCCACTGCCACCAACCAGGATGTGCTCCTCTGCTGTCATCTCTATGCCCCATTAATACCTTCCAATGCTGAAAATTTTACTTTCTATATTTAGCAATTTGTTTCAAAACAGTAGTGACTATTATTTAAATGTTTTAGTGTGATTTTACTTAATTTGTGTTTCCTGAAAGCACAGGTTTTATGAGAATACATAAAGTCAAGAAACAGTAAAATATGACCCCCCCCCCAAAAGACAGACTATACAGGTCTTTAGCAACACTTTAATGGTGGCCATCCCTCCCTCTGAGCACTCTAATGAGGTCTTGAGCTCAGAAAGGGAGAATCTCCATTTTTGAATTATCTGAGCTTAGATTGGTTCAGGCAAGAATTATGAGGGTTGCAAAATCCAGGGAGGAAAGTGTGAAGAGGAATCAGGATAATTGCATGGTTTCAATGTGTCTACCCACAGACATTCTGTAAGTTGCAAGGGGAAAGTCTGTAATTCTGGTGGAACTAGATAACATCTTGATCGAGTGGTCAAAATTGACATCATCAAAAAGAAAAAAGAGCAAGTGGACCTTGTGTGCCTCTGAGTGAGGTGCTCTGAGGAAGACATCTCGGGACACCATCTTGTAGGCCACTCAGACAAACCCAAATTCAGATAGGTTCTATAAAATAGCTGGCTCATATCCTTCAAAGCTGGCAATGCTCTGGAACAAAAGAAATGCTGAAGAACATTCCAGAGTAAAGAGACTAAACAGCAATGACAACTATTTGGTCTGTGTTATCCAGGACTGAGTATTGTCCTGGAGAAAAATACTAAAAGGACATAACTTAGACAACTGAAAAAATGGCAATCATGTCAATGTTGACATACTGTGTTATGTTACAATAAGGAAATAGGCTTGATCTTGGGAAATGTGTGCTGAAGGGTTAAGGGTTCATAAGGCATGATGTATGCAGCTTACTTTCAAGTGGCTTGGAAAAATAAATATTATATTCTAAATGTATATGTGCATGTGTGTGCATGTCCAAACATTCCTATACACATACATATCAGGGAAACCAAATTATAAACGTTATTAAAAATGTTTAGAATTGGCAAATATGGATAAAGGAAAGTTATGAGTTCTTGACATTCTTACGACTTGTCTGTAAATTTAAAATTATTTAAAATAAAAAGTTGTGCTCTTTTTTAAAGATGAATTTCCCACCCCTGGGGTATTTACTTTAAAACATGTTTGAGGCTAATTAGTTAAGTAATGTTAAGGGTAGTTAAAAAGATATGTCTTTATAGTTACTGTTCATTGTGAGTCTCTACAGACAAAATGCTAAACTGTCCAATCTATGCTTCTTCATTTGGAAATAGCAACTGTGAGAACCATTTACCTTATAAATTGTGATGGGAGTTCACAAAGGTGTGGTTACAGAGCACTGATTTAAGACGTGACAACAATCAAATCATTTCACCTAATACTCTATTTATTCATCCCCAAAATAAAGAGATTAGAATATCTTGGGGAGCAGAGCCAAGATGGCGGACTGCAGCCAGCTTTTTACAGAAGCTCTCGTACAGAAGGAGGCTTAAAGGACAGAAGTTTAGCAAGTTAGCTAATGGTTTGGACCAGAGCCAAGAGAGAAGATTGAAAAGCGTACTTCAACCTTCCTGAGGCAAGCTGAAAACTCAAAAATACAACCAAAAGGTACAAAATCCACCACCAAGCTGAAGGGAGTCCCCCTCCCCCACAACAAGGGCTCACAGTTTACTCCATGCAAACAAGCGAGCAGAGTTAAACTGCCTCCCACTCTATTCCACTGGAGAGACCCCCTAAAAACTGGACCTCCTACCCCCACTGGCATGCCATGGCACCCTCTGGCCAGGCATAAAACTATAAAACTGTACAAAACTGTACATATTCACCACCTGCAACATTGAATTCCAAGGAGTCCCCACCCACTCACTCCGAGGTCTGGAGGTTTGTTGCCTATGGAATCCAGATTCTTGGGCATCTCCTTGAGAGAATTGGAGGGGGAAAGGGCTGGTGCTGTTCTGTGCTGACTGTGGTACAGGCATGAGGAGAAGAAAGTTGGCTCAGAGGAAGCCATAAAGCAACAGTGGCATCCTGAGCTGCAAACTGACACCATTCCAGCCCTGCCTCTCTGGGCAAACAGAGGTTCGGGACAGCAGCCACAGGCAAAACGCAGAGAACTTTCATAAGTAAAGCACCAGCACTCAGGGTATAATCCCCCTCAAACAAAGGCAATTGGCGGGCAGAAGCTAGAATTGACACCTAAGTGTAAATTGCTATTTGTCTGCTGCCCAGAGCTGAATGCAAGGACTTGCAGAAAAATCTAGCTGGACAGAAGCCTAATTTAAAAAACGCAAGGCTCCCCTGCTGAACTCAGATTCCGGGCTGATTATTCCAGTTGTAAACCCCGGGAGCAGTGGCTTACTGGAATGAATAGGGCCACAGACCTGGGGAAATATGAAAGACTGGGTGCAAGGTGGGGAAGGAGGTATTAACCTTCCCAGACTAACCCATTTGCAAAGTGGGTCCCTTCGCCCTCACAGAGCACTGGAGCAAGTTATATCTGAGCTGCAAGCAGACCCCTCTTATCTAGCTCCCAGACATTTGAACTCTTCCATCTGAAATGGGTGCTGACTGGGACAACTGATTTGGACCCCTTAAACCTGGCAGACCACCCAACGACTATTCAAAGGGGCACCCCAGGTATATGGTTGAGGGAAGGTTTGAACTATATAAAACTGTATATATTCCCCACCTGCAACATTGAACTCTAAGGAGTCCCCACACACTCAATCCAAGGTTTGGAGGTTTGGAGTCCAGATTCCTGGGCATCTCCTTGAGAGAAGTGGAGGGGTGGTGCTGTTCTGTGCTGACTGTGGCACAGACGTGAGGAGAAGAAAATCGGCTCAGAGGATGCCAATATAGTAACAGTGGCATCCTGAGCTGCAAACTGATGCCATTCCAGCCCCGTCTCTCTGGGCAAACAGAGGTTCTGGACAGCAATCACAGGCAAAACGCAGAGAACTTTCATAAATAAGCACCAGCCCTCAGGGTGTAATCCCCCTCAGACAAAGGCAATGGGCGGGCAGAGGCTAGAATTGACACCTGAGTGTAAATTGCTATTTGTCTGCTGCCCAGAGCTGAATGCAAGGACTTACAGAGAAATCTAGCTGGACAGAAGCCTAATTTAAAAAAGCAAGGCCCCCCCTACCGAACTCATATTCCTGGATGATTATTCCAGTCATAAACTCCGGGAGCAGTGGCCTACTGGAGTAAATAGGGCCACAGACCTGAGGGATTATGAGTGACTGGGTGCAAGGTGGAGAAGGAGGTATTAACCTTCCCAGACTAACCCATTTGCTGAGTGGATCTCTTTGCCCTCATGGAGCGGAACAGGCCCAAAACTGTTTGCTAGAATCACATGCCTCACAGGCGACAGAGGAGATCCCTGCCCTAGGCTCCGGCTCTGGGCAGGCCCAGAATTGCTTGCTTGCTAGTGCTGCAGGCATCCCATGGGCAGTGGTAGAGGAGTACTCCATTCCAGGTAGACCCAAAACAGCTTACTAGAGACACGCATAACCCACGGGGGCCAGGGGAGGAGTTCCCTGCTCCAGGGACCCAAGCTGGGTGGGCCAAGAACTGCTTGCTAAAGCCACGGGTGCCCTGCAGGTGGTGGTGGAGGGGTCTACCACTCTGGGCAGGCCCAGCACTGTTTGCTAGAGCCACATATGTCCCACAGACGGAGAGCTCCGGGCTCCCGCAATGGGAGGGCACAGATCAGCTTGCTAGTGCTGTATGCATCCAACAGGTGACGGTCAAGGAGTCCTCCGCTCCCCCTCCCCAGCTACTCTGGCAGGGCTAAATTAGGACTGATCTGGTTGCTCACGTACCCTGCACTACTGCTGCCATTCCCCCACCCCCTGGCTGCTCCAGGGTGCTGAACTAGGACTGATCTAGCTACTACAGTTCCCCTGTTCCACCAGTTGCCCTGGAGGAGCCAAACTAGGACTGATCTGGCTGCTGCCAGTCTCCTGCCCCCACCCCCCAGTCACCCTGGCAGGCTGAATGAGATTTAATACAGCCACGCAAACTCCCATGCAGCTGCTACCGTTCCACTGCACCCCAGTTGCCCCAGCACGCAAGAACTGGGAAAAGACAACAGACACACTTGGCCTGTCTCCCTGGGCAACCAAAAGAAGCCACCAACTGAATGGTTCTGATAAGGACTCCAAACAAGGTAAACTCAGCATGGGGCGGAATCAGCGGAAAAACTCTGGCAACTCTAACCAGAGTAGATCAACTCCTCCAAGGGAAAATGGGGCAGACACAATTGAAGACCCCATCCACAAGCAAATGGCTGGGATGTCAGAAAT
>NW_003852473.1:7808045-7825395 GCF_000181295.1 Otolemur garnettii
TATGTTAACCTGTTTGATGGAAGTGTTTCGGATTGTGTGTGAAAACCCCACCCCAGAAGTGCATTAATTAATTACCATTCAATAAAAAAAAAAAGATATAAGGTTTCAAATAAGATGTACCCTATGTTAAGATACCTCATCATTGAAGCTGTTTTTTCACTTGCAACATTTTCAAAAACCTTTAAAAATTTTTCCAAGATTAAAAGCAAGTAGAAAATAAAAAAAAAAGAATATCTTCAAAGACTTTTCATCTCTAGTTTTCTATAATTCTGAGTTACAGTCTAAGAAATGAAATGTAAAAGACTAGGAATTAAGAAATTTACCAATAGAATTAATAACTTGACCAAAGTTAAAGGAAAATTTATTTTTACCCATTTATACAGCCTCTTAAGTAAATAGAAACTTGGATCACTTTTATCGAAGGACACAGCCATGTTTGCGGAGAAACAGAACAAGATTTGAACTTTCTCTCTGGATGTGCATGAACTTGGCAGACTGGTTGCATTTATGTTTCAAGCAGAAATGTAACCAAATATGTCTAAAGTACAGTGAAACATTATTTCTCCTACTCTCATGTCGCCGCCACAGCAAATGAGTTGTAGTTTTTACAAATTAGATTAAGCATTTTGGAGCAGTATAATTGTATCCTTATGGGCCACACTTGAAATGATAGCAAGAAGTGCCATTTTCCCCTCTCTTATTTTTCTGAAGTTTTGGTTCTGGCTGAGCCACACTTTATGTCAATAAAGAATCATGGAAATTATTTACTCCCCAACAAAGCCTAAAATAAAAAGACCAGGGTAGGTGCATCATAAATACTGTTGACTTGGCTTGGAGTAACAAACAATAAAAATAAGGAAGCAAGGACAGGACACCAGGGCCCCTGGGATAGCTTTCCATGGGGAAGCCGATTCGTAGAAAGCTAGCCTAAGTTCAGGAGACTCCCAACTACACCGCCAGATTTTGTAAAGTGATTTAACAACAATAAAGATCTTTTTGAATTTTTCATTAATTCAGATACAATCATCCATTTGTCCAGTCAACGAATACCTGCTGTGCCCCTCCTCAGAGCAGGGAGGGCCCTGAAGACACAGCGAGAACCAGGCACACAGGTGCCGTTTCTCACATGCCAGTGGAAGGATTCAGATCGGAATGAAGTATAGATGAGTAAATACTCCTGTGATAACCTGTATGGAGAGATTTAAAGTAGGTGTATGACTGGATGGGGATGGTTACTCTAGTTCATCAGAGAAGGCTTCTTTGGAAAGAGACATTTTAGCTGTGATCTGAACAATGCATCTTCTACTCTAGATGTTACGGGCAGCCACTAGGAGATTTAAGCAAGATGGAGTGGGCCTGACCTTCATTTAGAAGCGTGACGTGGGCTGTACATGCGAGGAGCTGCTTTAATAATCAGGCGAGAGACTACGAGGCCTGCAGGAGGGCGTTCCTCAAGGATATGGACAGAGGCAGACCTCGGAGTGAAAGAGTGAACAGGACTAAATGCTGAATTGTAGGAGGGAAGTTCAGTTAAAGAAAAGAGTCCAGATGGTTTGTTAAGCCTGGTCCTGGCCAACCGGGTGGCTGTGGGGGTGTGAACTGGGATAGGAAAGGGGAGAGAGGGGCAGTCTTAGAGAACAGGCTGAAGAGATGTTTTGTGGAATTTGGCAGCCCAAGTGGGGATGATACATAGAAAGTTGAGCACACAATTTTGTTGTTTGGGGCGTATATAAAGACAGGAGCTGTGACACTGGGAGTTAGGAGCGAAAGGCGAGATCTGGAGCCATAAAACAGGGTCACCTAGGGCGAGGATGTCGCCAAGCAAAAGAAGGAGTCCAGGACTAGACTTCAGGGTGAAACAGAAGAGGACAGTCCCGGCCCGGAGACTGAGAATGAGCAGTGAGGAAAATTGGAGGAGCATGGTGTCATACAAAGTGCGGGGACATGGTCCCACTAAGCAGATTGTGTCAACTGCAGAAAGCGCTGCCAAGAGGCCTGGGGGATAGGATCCCCAGGGTGACCACTGGCTCTGCCAATATAAAAGTCATAAAAGGTTTTTTGTTTGTTTCTTTTAAAAGGAAAGGGCGTAGATCAGCACGTGCATCTTAGGGTCAATCTAGTAGCCGGGGAAGAGGGTGAGGAAAGGCGTTGACTGCAGCAGCACGGTGGACATGATGGGGAGGCAGGGTCCAGGCAAAAGGATCCAGCCTCAGAAAGAGCAGAGGCACGTTCCCTCCAGGGGCTGCTCTGCAATCGCCTGACTTCCTCTTAAAGTTCTCTTCTCTTACATCAATCATCCCATTCGATTCTCACCGCTTCTCACGTATCCCGTCATTCCCCATTTCCAGAGGAGGAAAATAAAGTTTAGAGAGGTTGCATAATTTCTCCTAGAATATGAAATTAATAATGCATGAATTTAGAATTATAACCTGTTTTTATTTTCAACTCCAACTGAATGTTCTTTATACTATATATGTGATAGTAACACCATGATGAAGTATCCGTTCTAATCCTCTGTCTTTCACAGGGTGGCAAATGTCTACTAGGTACATATAAAGAAGTGTAATTGCTTTGATGCCATTATTTTCATTTGGTGATTCAATGATCAGCAAATGTTTGGCAATTTTAAGTTGGAAGTAAGTCCCTGGAAGAGATTCATATGGAAATTTTGTGTCCATGTCATTTTTTTTTTTTGTCTGAATTGAATGGCTGCTGAAATATAACAGGTCCATAATTAAATTTACAACTAAAGATCTTTAAAAACACAATCTAATGCCTTTCTTAACAAATTTGGTTCATATACTCAGGTTAACCATAAATTACTAGTTTTTTTTTTTCTTTGTTACCATTTTAAAGGGCATCTCACCCAATAAAATGGTAATAAAGTTATTAAATTAAAAAAAATTAAGGTAAGGAAAGAACAAATTCCACTCAACGGGGGGCACAGGCAGAAGGATGTATTATTCTGTGATTCCAGAAGGTATGGAATAGGATGGCAAATGTCCTGGGTTGAAGTTTTAGATTGGTAAACTTTCTTGGTGATCTCTTTGAAGTTGTTTAACATTTTAGTTTTTCACAGTAAAATAAGGCTAATAATACTCAAGCCAAAGAGTTGTGAAAAACAAATAGATTAATCCAATGAGATAATTTTGTAAACAGTGAGCACCTGGTGGTGGTTGTGATGAGTATAAAACACTATATGGTAGGTTTTATTTTGTCATTCTTAACCAGCATTGTAAGCTAAGTGCACCTCTCCCTTTTGCTAATGGTGTACCGTTCTTGTGGATAATTGGATAAAAGAAAAGAGCATTTGCTTTCATAGCAACATTTCTCATCTTCCTCTTTCAAAAAAGCTTCCTGGCCAGGCACCATCCCTCAAGCCTGAAATCCCAGCACTTTGACACAGAAAGGCTGGGGAACTGCTTGAAGCCAAGAGTTTGAAGCCAGCCTGAGCAACATAGTGAGATCTTATCTCTACAGAATAATAAATAAATAAAATAAGCCAGGCATGATAGCATGTGCCTTGTAGTCCTAGCTGCTTGGGAGGCTGAGGAGGGAGGATAACATGTGCTTAGGAGCTATAGACTGCAGTGAGCTATGATTGCAGCACTGCACTCTAGCCCGGGCAACAGAGTGAGATCCCATCTTTAAAAGAATTTTTTAAAGACTTCCTAAATATTTGAAATTGTACCAGTCCCATGTTCCCAGAGAAACATGTCCATTTTTGCTACCACAGTACAGTAGTATACAGTACTCAGCTTCACATTCATTCTTGATAACAAATTAAGGGTCTGTTATATTCCAGGCTCTGAAGGAACTACCCATCAATACAGAAAAAAGGATGGTGTTACATTTCTGCCTCTCCGCAGTCCACAGTCTAGGAAGAGAGCGTCTCTTCAGTATCAAATGATTTGTGTATGCCTCTCCTCTCCTCACCCTCCACCCCTGCCTGTAAACACTGAGTGCCAAGACCCTTGCCTTGGGCATGTTTGATTTTCCCCATATTATCTACCACAGCACCTTGCTCATAGTAAGTACTTAGTAAATGTTTATTGGGTTGGGAAAAATATATTTAGGTTTTTTTAATATTTAAATGTACTGGTAGAGTAACAAGCAGGTGTTTTTCCACATAATGTCTCTCTGGTTACATTTAACAGCAAGTTAAAATTAGATTTTTTTTAAAGGAAAGAAAACCATAGCAACAGTGATATTGAATGTTTCACAGAGCACAGTTTTAAGGATCCTCTTTTCCTGAATTGCCTACGTTTGAGCTCCCCATTTCAATCAAAATTCTAATAAACGATCTGTAGCACTAGTGGTCGTGTAAAGCATGGATTGCATCTATGGAGTAATAGGACTCCCACATAGAATGGAACACTCGAAGGAAAAAGATAAATGTGTTGAAAATCCACTGAATCAATTTAAAATGGTTACCCGCTGGAAATGATTGAATAGTAACCTCTCCTTGTTTCTTGTATTTATTATAAAACCTTGGAGACTGTTCTAATGTTTCATATCAATATTTGCCAGAGATCTTTTTTTTCAGGCATGTTTCTATGAGGAAATCAATTCTACAATCTGTCTTTTAAATTAAAGGATGAGCATTTTTATAGAACTTTATCAGCAAATACTTCTTTGACATACATAATGATTGTCTAATAGTTTTCTCTAAAAGTATTTTTATTGAAGTAATGATTAAAGTGAAGTTCAGTGCCTCAGGAACACTGACTAATGTCATGTTAATCAACTCGATGCTAAAAAAAAAAAGTGAAGAGGTTGATAGTTTAAATCTAGCTGGTGCATGATTCACTTGAACTATCTCAGAAAAAAATGTACCTTACCCAGGACCAAATTTAAAACAATAATAACAGCAACAAAAATCCAGCATCAGAAACAACTTTTCAAAAGCTATAAGCCAAACCTCTAGAAAAGAATCCAAGTTTGTTTCTCTTAAAGTATGTAAATTAGCCTTTGATTCACAGCATTCATATCTGTCAACATCTACTGAATGCCTGCTCTGTGCACAGGACTGAAGTAATGTCAAGATAAGTAGAGTTTATCTCTGTTTTTAGGGAGCATATTAGAACTAAGTCACTCCGGCCTAACTGTGATGTGAAACCTAAGTGCTGTCAATGCCGTCAGCGTTCCAAGGTGGTAGAAATGGATAGCTCCTGGCTAGGTCTGGACAGGTAGAAGGAAGTGGAAACAGGAGGATGGGGGGTTCTTTGTTGATAGACTGAAAACGGGCATCTTTTGGGATTAGCAAATAGTTCAGGAATTTATAAGAAGAGTACTACATAAGGCTCAAAACACAAATTGGGTTAGGTGGTAAGAGGCCTTGAATTCCAGATTATTCAAATGGAGTTTTATAATTTTCAGAGCTGTAAACAGGAGCTTCCATAACTCTTCTGTACATGTACCACAATTTTTATAAATAATAGGCTCTAAATCTGAAATTGAAGTCAGCTGATTTGCAACCAGCACTGAAAACTATTGGTTGGGTTCGGCCATGCTTTTTCAGTCTAGAAAACTTTTAGTCATTGATATGTTTATTCTGATTTTCGAGGGGAAGAGGCTGAGTTATTATCTTTTGGATAAATTTGGAATAATTGATTTTCCAGATATCTAAAAACTAAACATTTGCTTCTGCTGAGGGCTTGCTCTACAAATGTCACATATACTTTTTTCCCTTCCCTATTACTGTTTCTTGTATAAAATTACACTGAAATCTAAAATGCTGTTTAAGGACTGATGCAGAAGTATTCAGAAGCCTATTTCTTAAAGACAATAAAACCTTTCTTCTTGCAGAGAAAGGAAAGCTTTGGGTGGGAGACAACTGAGAGCATGACTGGGGTGAGGAGAATTTGGAGAAAAAATAGGCAGAGGAAGAGAGTAGGAGGGAAGGAAATAAAGAACATTTTCGCTCTAAAGGAACTGGTAACAAAGAAAACTTTAGACATTAATTTGTGTTCAAGAAATGTGAAACATAGGAGATAGCTGCTGCTGCTTTAGGCGCTGGAAACACTACTGACCACAAGAACTGCCCATGCTTTAACGCATCTCACCTCTGGGGCTTCACCTAGAGACAAGAGTCTAGAACCTGGGAGATGCATGAAAATTTGGAAGCAGCTCACAACCCAACATTTCCTGTTTATGTCTTTACAGTCCATTCTGAGCTTTAAACGAGTTTCAAGAGCAGCGGTTCTGCTGCTGAAAGAAATTTCTTGGCCTGCATACGTACCCGGGAGTGTCCATAAGCCGAAGGTCTTAACTGAAGCATTTAAGCTAATTTTCACTCGGTCCATACTCGGCACAAGAGCAAACACAAGATCGGAGTGATGGCGAGGACAGCATTCCCCTTGCCACTCAGAGTAGACACATTCATGATCCCAAAGATAAATCTGATGGCAGCCACGATTCCAGGAGAGGAAAGGGGAACAGGGCCTTGCCTAAATTGAAGCTGTCCTGGTGGCATGTGGTTCACCGTGCCATCTGCTACCTTCATTGCTGAGTGTGACAGGTCCCCAAATGCAGGTTCTGCTGCCTGCCACCCCACCGAGAGCAGACAAAGGGTGGTGCACTCAGCGCCAGCGGCCTGCGGTGGCAGCCGATTGTCTCAGAGGCCATCCCTTCTCTTCTGTTCACTGAGCAACTTAGAAAAGGAAGGGGCAGAGGGGGCGGCGGCAGAACATGCGCTGTGCGCAGCGGTAGTAACTTGCTCCGTCGTCTCCAGCAAGGTCATTGGGTGGACCTTGTCCCCAGCAGTCCGTGCTTGGCTTGCTCGAAACTCTTGATCTGGATCTCCTCAAAGTAGTTTTTTAATCTTATGCCCCTCAGGTATGCAAGCAAGTAGCAGGATGATTGTAAACTGTTAAGAAAGAAGAAACCAAACGCAAACCTTTTTACTGGAAGCAGAAAGCTTCCCCTTTCCCTGCCCGGTGGCATAGTCTGAGTGACCCTTACGCTGCGTTTACACAGAAACTGACAAAAATTTCAACTTTTTAAATGATTCCACTTCATAGAACCACAACTCTCAATATGTTGGTATAAATCGCCAGGGAAATATAATTTTAGTATTTAACTTTTGCAAATTAATAACCAAGATAGCTGTTACTAGAATTACTGGAGTGCGATCTTTCTTTGTGAGGTGGTGAAGACTGTCAAGCTGACCCCTTGACTCCTCCACGCGGGACCTGGACCCTCTTCCCTGGCGCATATTTACACCGGGAGACAGGGTAGAGCCGCCCTACGTACCCTTTCCTTTCCTCCTCCACTTTCCCTGATGCTCTACTGGGTCACAGCGCAGGGTGTTTTGAGCATCTTGGAGGCAAACTGCTGCCTTCCAATCAAGCAGATGAAAATCATCAACAACGGCAATGCGATCGCGAGCTGGGCACTGTCCCTGCCGACCAGAAGCAGTGCAGAGGTTAGCTTTTGTCCCGTTGTTGGCATCATGGGCAGTCCTCTCCCCTGAGGTTCTTTCCTCTCTTTGTGGTTTGAGACAAGTGTGCTGTTAGCTTTGCTAAAGAGCGACTCCCTGTAGAGGGAGCGTCCAGCTCGGAGCTGGGGAGCCGCAGTCCCAGGGAGGAAAGGGCAGTCTGAACAGGCAACTCCCGCTAACAAAGGGCAGAGCGACCCTGGACAAGCACCTCGACCTCTTTGTCCCTTTGTGTCTTTGCAGAAGTGTCATCCTTGTTCCTACATACCCCACGAAGTTGTTTTTAGGACAGAATGTGATGTGATACCTGAAAGAGTCCAAAATGGTAGAAACCAGCCATACGGAATAATTATTAGATTTTAGGACATTTTACTTCTTGAAATAAATGTAGAAGTACGTAAAAGTATGCAGAAAACTTGGATCTAAAAGACTATTAGCTGTATGTTGTGAGCATTAGTGCTTTTGGAAAGTGCCTCATATTTATGTCATACAATGTGCAATGCTGGTACTATGGCTTAAAAAATATTAATGCAGGAGACCCAGCTGAGTATATGGCCATGTCAGGGGGAGGCTGAGGCACGTTCCTCTGCTCTCAAGTCTGTTCTGAACACTAGTCTTTAAAGGTGTCTGAAGTTGAGATTTTCACTTTTAGTGGAAGAAACAAACTGAAGTACATTGTGTCCACAACGGTTTTGGAAGCTTTTCAGGGGAAGCAGCTGTGGTTCCTTTGGACTCCTAACTCTACTTTGCTAGTACTGTATTTTATAAGAGTTCTGGACCACCTGCCTTTCTGAGGAAATTAATATCAAGATGGCTTTGGGGGGGGTATTTTTTTTGTCTATAATAGCTATGTATGAGATTTTTCTATTTAGTGGGTTTGGGCACCATATAAAAATATTCATTCAATGTTGTTCAGCTATAAGTGACTACTTTTTAAGGTAATGTCTAAATGTGTTTTTTAAAAGTTCTTATTTCTGGATTCTGAGATGGAAGCACATCCTGCCCTAGTGAAATGCTCAGCACATGATGGAAATGCAGCTGCACTTCCAAGGCAACAAATACATACAATGAATAAAAGAGTGTTTTAAGGGAATTTGGCTATAGTCCAAACCACTGAGGTTGAAAGTGTTACTTTAATTGTTTCCCCTCTTCTCACCCACAGGAGTGCAGCCAGCATCAATGGATACTGGGAGCAGCAGGAGCTTGGAGAATGCAGGGAGTCGGACCCTTCACAACCAGCTTGTTCTGAAGACAAACACAAGCAAGAAAATGTCCACCTTCACAAATCCACCTCACATCCTGGAAGTGCCACAAGACATCAAGAAGAACTGTGGAGATAAACAGGCAGAAATCACAGTTGAGAGAATAAAAATGACAAAGAGTATCAAAGAAAAACAAAGCAATGATTTAGAGAAAGTGGCCTTTAAACGGAAAGCAGACGGTGAAGAAAAGCCAGCTGGAAAGAAAGAGGCAAAGATAATGGAACCTGACAGTCAGTTAATCAGCATGCCTCTGCCACACATCCCCTTAAAGAACGTAATGGATGTGGAGATGAAGTTGGTCTACGTTGATGAAGAGGATGTGAGCTACGAGTTTGTAGAGTCCTTCTCGTCTGCTGGGACTCAGCCAACATGCAGAGCGGCTGAAGTAGTAGACCCTGTGAGTGCACCTAATTTCAGATTCCTGCCTCAGATTGACAAGTGGCTTCAGGTGGCCTTAAAGGATGCCAGCTCTTGCTATAGACAAAAGAAATATGCTGTGGCGGCAGGACAGTTCAGAACAGCACTTGAGGTATGGGGTTAAAGAAAATACAGATTGGTGACAGAAAGCAGTGAAATGGGAAGGGAAGTTGCAGTTACAGTGAGTGGTTCTGACCGTCCTGTGCTGACCATGATGGTGGTGTCGGGACGTGTATGAGCTGCGCTGCAAATTAACACGTCTGTGAGCACTTGACCTGCAGAAATAACCCAAGAGCACACCTCATGCTTTTTCTCTGTTTACACACCCTCCAGTGAATGGTAACATACATTAAAAATGCAGTTAGTTGTGTAATTTAGATGTATACTGTAAAAGCTATACTGTTTTAGCACAATGATGATGGGTGCAGTATAGATTCTCTAAACATAGGGGGTTAATGAGTGTGTGCACTGTCCGCACTTGGGCATTTGGTCTTCAGAATTGAACATAACCATCTTTACTTTTAAGTATGGGCTGATAATTTATACAGGATATTTATTTAAAACAAAAGGACACTTTATTTCCTCTCCAATTCTAGAATGCCTTATAAATAATTGATTTTCTTAGCAAATATTTTGTGCCAAGGTGAAGTGCCTACCATGAGCACACACTAAGGGGTTCAAATAAATCTGGAATAAAAGCTTGCTTAGTAATTATAATAAAGTAATTTTGATAAAATCCATAAAGGCAGAAACTCTAGTATATCACCTCTTGGTATCCCAGTATTACTTTGCATCTTGCTTTGTGAGAGAAAGAAAAGCATTTGGTATACTTTTAACGGAAATCAATAAATAGTAGATCATTCAAAAATAAAATAAAATAAATAATTATTTTTCTGTTTGTTAAGTAGGTCAATTTGTCAATATCTTGGCATAAGAAGTAGTCCATGGACTGAAATAAACTTGAGAATCACCACCAAGATGCAAACTAGTGGGGGAAATTGCTTTACCACATGACTCACTGAGCACCCAGAACAGCGATTCTCCACCTGTGTGCAGCACTGGTGTGCAGTTGAGAGGATCTTAGGTGTGCATCACATATTTTTAAAGATCATTACTTAAATTATTTTTGAAAACAGTTCAAAGCACATTAAGTATATTCTTTTTTCCACTCTTTTTTAAAATAAATATAATGTAATTGTGCTGCAAAAGTTTAACTCTGGGTTCAAGTGTGCCATGAGATTTAAAAGTTTGGAAAACACTGGTGTAGGAGGACGGACCGATGTAGCCAGAGCCCCTTTGGCCTGGTGTTACTAACTGCCTATTTCATTAATTACCAAAAGAACTTTCAAAAAGCTGTTTGAGCATATGCAACACATACCTGCTTCACATTGGTAAAGACATGATTCCTCCCCTCCAACCATCTGAGGAGGGCCAACCTGTGAAGGTTTAAATGCAGATGCCACGAGGAGTAGCTGACCTGCCCCGGTGAGGGGAGCTGGAGTCCATGTGAGATGTGGTGGTTGAGTAAAGTGTTATGCCCACTGTCACTCACCAGCCAGTGAAAATGACTACATACACCATGAATTATTAATAGACAATGCCAGACAAGGGGGCCCCAAGGTATTGAACAAGAGGCTAAGTACAAAAAAGGAGGCCAGGAGAGATATGAAGAGATTATGTAGCACATGAACAGTAGGTTCACCTGTAGACATTTCCATTCTCATAAAGTGCCCTCTACACTACATGAACTTCATACCATGTGATAGATGCTGAAAAATCTATGTTATTTGTAAGTCACCAAGAGAATCCTCTGCTGTCCTTTGAGCTAAAGCCCAGCAACCACCATCTAAGGCAGTGGTTCTCAACCTTCCTAATGCCACAATGTATTTTCATTGCTAAAAAGGGATCGGGACCCACAGGTTGAGAACCACTGATAAGGAAATGCTAATGAAAGACTCCATGAGCTCCCGTGTCACCCTGGGTGGAGAGCCTGGCATTACAGTTCGCAGCAGCCTCAGACTCTTTGGCTCAAATGATTTGCTTGTCTGAGTCTCCCCTCCAGAGCAGCTGGGATTACAGGCACCTGTCACAACGTCCAGCTAGTTTTGCTATTTTTAGTGGACACGGGTCTCACTCTGCTCTCTCTGGGGCTGGTTGGGCTAGTCTGGGCTCAGGCTGATTGGGCTGGTCTTAAACTCCTGACCTCAAGTGATAATCCACCTGCCTTGGTCTCCCAGAGTGCTGGTATTACAGGCATGAGCCACTGCACTGGGCCTGCCAGGGTCATTTTCACCTGGACTTTTCTTCCCAGTTGGGGGAGGGCTAAATGTAATTTTACAGATAAAGAAAAATAATCATTTTCACAATGAAAAAGAAAAGCATAAAATTTAAAAAAAACTATAAAAGCTTTAAAATACCTCTAGATGAAAGCCAAAGGTATCTGCGCTAACTGAAAGTAATAGACAGTTTTTCATAAAATCCAGTGCTAAAATTTGAATCAAGTTTTATTAACCCCACTACATAATTGTCCTGGAAAGTGTCTGTCTTCTCTCCTCCTTCTCTTTCTTTCTCTTTCCCTCCTGCTTCTCTCTCTCTCCTTCCCCCAGGGTTTTTAGGAAAGTTTCAGATGCTGACACTAACTACCAGTAATTAACAAAGGTAATTATTTAGAGGACAAAACTTAGCTCAGACATCTGGCCTAGCTTTTGTCCAATTATCTTGAGAGTTAACTTTGAAATTTTACCTAAAATGTCTCTTAGTAAAACAAAACTACTGTGAATAGAAAAGATGTGTGGTTTCTTTAACACTTCTTTTTCTGAATTTAACTTCCAAATTTAACTCCTTCAGTGCTGAGTGCTCTCAGGTACTATTTCGTGCATCTCTCCCTTTCCCTTAGGCCCCAACACGGCTTTGAGTGGAGTGATGTAAATGGGTAGCAGAAACTGAGGCATGATGACAATGATCGTGCTTGAAAGACAGATAAAAAGGCAGATATGTGAGAGTGTGTGACCAGGGTTAGGTTTGGCTGCAAGTGTCGGGAAACCTGGACTGAAGGTGTCTGCAGCCTATTTCTTCCTCCCATGAAGGTTGGTGGTCAAGACTGAGACAGTCTGACAGGCAGATGCCACATATTTTGTTCCATAAAAAGTGGCTTTGACTTTTTGATCCAAAATGACTGCTCCTGCTGGTGTCAGCACATCCACATCTGGCCACAAACGGGGGAAAGGAAGAAGAGGCACACTGTGTCCCTATCAGCACACTTCACAAAAGCTGCACCCACAACTTCCATTTTTCCCCATTGACCAGAATATAGTTGGCAGCCACACATCCCTGGCAAGGGGGCAGGGTCCTGCAGCCTTCATTCCAGACTGCCCTGACATTCCTCTGCCTGAGGAAGCAGGAGAGCATAGATGGGGGAGGACATCGTGCCTCCGGGGGGATGCCTACTATTGGGGGAGTGTGGTGAGGCACTGAAAATGCTTGTCAAATAGCTATATAAAGTCAGTTACAGGCATACACAGAAGAGGGGTGTGGCTAAAAGTAAGACCACAAAAAGACACACAAATGTAAGAACTGGACAAGGCCCTAGAGATTTGCAAATACTCATTGACTGGCACAGTGATTGCCAATGTACCTTACAGACCCATTAGGGGTATTCTATTTGTGTGTGTTTTCTGTGTGCTCTTGATAAAATATTAACTCCTTTTATTTTCACAACATAGTCATTACCTAGATGAGTAAACTTATAACATTTCATAATAATTAAGATAAAATGGTGTGCACTGATTCAGAAGACACAGTTTAACTTTCAAAGAATAGTTGACTTTAGTTTTTTTGGATTTCATAACATTGCAGGCATTTATTTAAATGTGCCTGATGAAATAAATTATTTCTGTATCCTTTTTTAAACTAAAGTTGAACCAGGTATGTAGGCAAGACTAATCCTTAGCTCTTTGTCCAAATCATCACTCTTTCTCAAGTTTCACTAAAATTAGTCATTTAAATTCATTTGCTTTATTAAAAAAAAATTGCTAAAATCATTTGTTCTTGTGTTTCAGAAGTCACGCCAATGGGGCAAAGGGTAAAAGGAAAGACAGAAACACAAATTCATAGTATAGCATATTTCATGCCTTGATGCTATTCTCTGTAATTTTTAAAAGATAGCATTCAAATTCACCCACCATAACAACATAACAACAGTAGGGTTTCTAAGAAGAAAAATATAAGACTGACTTCATGCAGTTGTATTTGCATATTAGGCAATACATACTGCTCTTTAATAAATTGTTTGGCTGTCAATAAAAAGTAGAGAAAGATTAATTAATAAATTAGGAAAAATTAAAGGTTGAAGGAGGTAGTATGCCATTTATAGGGAAAAAAACTCAACAATATTGTCAAACATTCTTCTAAGTGTGTGGCATGCAAGCTAAACAATAATACCATCTCAACCTTCATCCCAAATCTTGGTAATTGGGAGGCTTCCATCTTTTGAATGAGAACAAATCTATATGCACCCTATATTCATCATTTTTATTTTTACTTATACATATTTAATTAAAATAGAATAGACATAAATCAAACAGCTTCAAGCAATCCCAAACCAACAGCTTCAAGCAATCCCACTGAACCTATCCCTCACCAAACCCGAACCTGCTGCTTCGCCACGTAACAACCCCTGGAGGTGCTAATCCTTCTCTTATATCTTGTGCTCCAGACCCTGATCTGTGAAGTTAAAGTCAGAACTCACATTTATCGAGCTCTTTCTACGTGTCAGGCACCGTATTTTTGTTCTGGGAATATTTACATTCATTATTCCATTTTGTTCTCACAAGTCTCAACAAGTCTCTGAGGTAGGACGATTACTACTTTGCTATAATGAGAGAACTGAAAGAAAGAGACAGATTGAGTGACTTGTTCAAGGGGTGACAGCTACAAGTGCTGGAGCCGGGGGGTGGTCAGAGCTGAACGCAGGTGGTCAGAGCTCACCAGCATAATTTCTATGTCTTGGCTTTGCTTTCTAGCTGGTTGGAAAAATATGCTGCCAGCTCTGCAGAATCGGAATATGCATTTTAACAAACCCCAGCTGGTCCCAGTGCAGGCTGCAGTTTGAGAAGCACCGTATACTGTGATGTGCCTACACAGAGCAGATTTGCCCTCCAATTAACGTGTTGTCACTTTGTCTCCCTACATTTTATAATTTAAAATGTTTTCTCTCTGATCCTTATTTCATAGGAAAGGATTTCCCTTTACACAGATGTTTCTATTATAATAATTCAGAATTTTTGGATTTCAAGAACCTATAAATTACTTTTTTACATAAGTGAGGGGAGTGGATTGACATTGCATTTGTATTATGGAAGAACAGCATGAAAATTACCATGTGGTAATTCATTAAATATGGAGCAGTTGAACACTGAAAAGGTAGAAAGAAAATAGAAAGGTCATACACTCAGAATGAAGGAAAATTTTAAAATAGATTTTCCTAAAATTTTATTAAAAGCTAAGTTGTTTTACTTTTCATGTCCCCTTGGGTCAGTAAAGCACTGGTCTGAGAACCAGCTTTTGGGAATCACTGTTCTAGAACACATTCCCTTTATGGTAAACATTAGGTATCCAGCACAGTTGAACCTGCACCAGAGCCTTCTTATGAGATTATTTCCAGGATAATGGAATTTCATATGAGGCAAGTCCATTTCGGAACCCATTCAAGGGGGTTTATTTAATGAAGTAGAAAATATATCTCATTATAGGGCAGCCTCACCTATAATTGATCTGCTGAAAATAATTCTGTAGCAAATCTCTAGGGCATAAAAATGTGGATATCCCAGAAAGCTTAATTAAATGGATTCTAACATGGGTATTTCTGTGATGCAGCATAATATGGAATGTGAGAGTTCAGCAAATCCTCCAAGTGCCTGAGCTATCTTATCATACATTTGTGGATTTGTAATGAATTCAGTAGGCATTCCTTAAACTTACCCTGCTGGGTTCCAGACATTTTTATTCATATAATAATTAGAGTAATGCTCCTATCCCCATTTTACAGAGAAAAATCTGGCGCCCCACCTCCCCAAACTTAAATGACTGACTTACAGTGACATAGCTGGTTTGTAGCACAGCTGAGACTGAGTTCAGCTGCCCTGATTTCACATTCACACTTCTTTACATCATCACTTTACATATTTTAAGATGTATGAAGACACAGAGGAAGCTTGTTAAAAATGCAGATTCAGAGTCTGTGGCAGGGCACCAGATGTCACAGACGTCGTCCGTGCTACTGGTCTGGAGCCAAGAGTAGCCAAGATTAATGCTGGACCCGTAGCATGTTCTCAGATGCTGGCCTTTGCTGGGACCAGGTCGGCAGTAGCACTTCAGTGCACTCAGCACACAGTCCAGGGGCCACACAGGTCTGGGGCTGTGAATGACAGAGTATTGAATTTTAATGAATAAATTTTAATTGAATTTTAACAGGTGGGAGATCACCTGTGTTTGATGCTTTATACATTATAATTTTAAAATGTTACATTATAATGTAATTTAACAAATGGCATCTAATTGCCATTTGACTTCAGCAACTTCCTAACCCCTCAAACCACTGTCAAGCAGGAATTATCATAATTCACGTAGGATGTCAAGAACTGCATGTTGAAAACATGAAGTCTAGCTTTATGTACAAGTTGCCATGGTGTTCCTCAAGTGCCTCATTTCCCTCTATAGTTTCTGTTTAATTTAAAACTTTAACACTAACAGAACTTTGCCCAACTCCATGTTTACCATCATTCTGTAATCCTTAGCCCTTTCCCCTTTGATTAACATTAAAAATTTATAGTGTTTTAATGATGTTTAAAATTCAAATCAAAGGCCAACATAATGCATTGTTCTCTATTTTATTTCTTTCTGAGAAGCAATGATCGACATCAAACACCATTTGAACTATTAACTGCTACTTATAAAATACTGTATAAGTCTTCACCTACATGCAAAAACTAGGAGATGGTCCGTTATTGTGCTGGAAACAGCCCATTGCTTCTTAAGTGCTGGGTACAACTGACTGTGGAACTCCATGTGTTCAGGATTAGACATTTCAGTTTTTATTGCTGTTGTTGTTGGGCTTTTTGAGAAGAGTCTCATTATGTCACCCTGGGTAGAGGACTGTGCTGTCACAGCTCACAACAACCTCAAACTCTTGGGCTTAAGTGATTCTCTTGCTTCCGCTTCCCTAGTACCTGGTACTTGTAACAGGCACCTTCCCCAACACCCAGCTATTTTTAGAGATGACGTCTCACTCTGGTTCAGGCTAGCTCAGGCTGGTCTCGAACCTGTGAGCTCAGGCAATCCACCCGCCTTAGCCTCCCAAGCGCTGGAATTACAGGCATGAACCACTGTACCTGGCCCTGATAGTTATCTATTTTAAATCACACATGAACTTTATGGACACACTATATAAGACAAATTTTTAGAACATTAGAATTTGCCATTATAAGAAAAAGTGTGAATACCACTAAGATTTATCAGCTATGTTGGCCTGACATAATACCAAATGCTGGGAATACAAATAAAAATAAAATGTGGTTCCTGTCCTCAAGGAGCCAGAGTTTAGAGACAAGGAATTCCTGCTGCCTGAATTCCAAGATGTCATTTGTAATTTTTGGTTATTTATCTTTTATTTTTAGTGTATTATTATATATTTTTTGTTTGTTTGCTTTTGTTTTTTGAGACAGAGTCTCACTTTGTTACCCTCTGTAGAGTGCTGTGGCATCCTAGCTCACAGCAACCTCAAACTCTTGGGTTCAAGTGATCCTGTTGCCTGAGCCTCCCAAGTAGCTAGGACTACAGGTGCCCACCACAACTCCCAGCTAGTTTTAGAGATAAGGGTCTCGCTCTGGCTCAGGCTGGTCTCAAACCTGTGAGCTCAGCCCTATTATTTGCATTTTGAAAGGTTTTTTTCCTCTAAAAGTGGACATTTAGAAAGACTCCCTACATATTTTAGTGTAGTATCATTTGGGGGTCATCTGGGTGGTCATGATCTCAACCCCAGTGAAATAAAATATTTAAGATATACAGAGAAGAACTGACTATTGCTTAAAGGATTGAAATATTTTTCACGTTGAATATTGTTAGAAAGAGACAGGAAGGCTCGGCGCCTATAGCTCAACCGGCTAAGGCGCCAGCCACGTACACCTAAGGTGGCAGGTTCGAATCCCCAGCCCGGACCCGCCAAACAACAATGACG
>NW_003852473.1:7825532-7869651 GCF_000181295.1 Otolemur garnettii
AAAAAAAAAAAAAAAAAAGAAAGTGACAGGAAATAGGAGGGACATCTGAGGCAATTCCTCAGTTTGGTGTCACTCCTGAGGCTCTGTATCCTGCTGGCATTCCTCCTCGGGCTGGCCTGGCACATGCTGACCCCTCCCCTCTCCTCCCTGCCCACCACAAAAGCAGACATTGACACAGCAGGGAAAGCAGCCCCAATTCCTATGGGTCTGCAGCACCCACAACACAGGGAGCTCATAGGGAGGGTTGTGGAGAAAATCAAAAGGACAGGGAGAGTGGGCAAAGCAGCCAGGTAGGGGCTGAGAGGTCAGTGTGACTATCTCAGGGAGAATGGGGTTTGCCATTACTAAGATGGTGATAGATTGTTCAGGTGGGTAAGTAGGAGAATTTTCAGTAAATACAACTATACTGTAATTTGTAACACTTCACAAATGATAGAAGAATCACATTCCATATTTTTAAAAAATCAAAAATATCATTAATCTCAGTTCTGTGAGACATAATGACAGGGAAACATCTCAGAATGATACTGACTCAGTGCAAACCGTGAGGAGGGCACTTACATAAAGCCCGCCCGGGAGGGGTGGCTGCTGCTCTTCTGGGCCATGTACTGTGGCCTTTGTTTCCAGGCTGCAAACCACACAGCATGTTACCGTGGGTGGTGCTGAATGCTGTAGGCAGTTGTAGCACAATGCTAAGTATCTAAACATAGAAAAGATAGTCAAAATATGGTACAAAAGATAAAGTATGGTAAAACCTGTATAGGGTGGCTCCAATATAGTCTTGTGGAATCGTTTTATATATATAATTCTGTTATTCAAAATGTTGTTACATAGCACATGACTGCATACGGTAGTATAATTCCAATTACAGGAGGAGCTATTAAATGCAGAGGAGCCAAAAATATGTATACAAATCTTAAGAGAGGAAAAAACTGTATTAAAATTTTAATACTCAAGCCATGTTTGACTGCTGCAATTACAAAAGATACAAGATACAATATATGAGCTGACAAATGTTATTGGTGTGTACTGAGTATTATAATTTTAATGCAGTTTTTTCCTTTTTAAAAGTGTATACATTTGGGGGGCACCCTTTGTATATATGGATATCTAAACCCAGTCTCATCAGAATATGTTATAATTCTCTGGGTTCTAGACAATGATCATGGCCAGCTCATTGGTATTTGTAAATTTTCAGGTCAATTATTTAGCAGTTCAAGGTTGTGAAATACTAGCATAGAAAATGCTCATCATTTCCTTCTTCAAAATCACCTAAAATAAGTGCTAATCCATATGTAGCTTTTTAAAGGTAATTAAGAGAAGTAATATATAAACATGCAAAAGCTAATAAAAAGCATTACAGAAAAATGTAAATGTCTTTGTCATGAAAAATTACTTTTTGGAAAACTATACTAAAAACAATCCTCTCATACTATTTTATTTTGTTATTTTATTTATTTTGGAGACTGAGTCTCAGTCGCCCTAGAGTTGAGTGCTATGGCATCATAGCTCACAGCAACCTCAAACCCTTGGGCTCAAGCAATCCATTTGTCTCAGCCTCCCCTTAGGAGTAGCTGGGACTATAGGCTCATGCTACATTGCCCCGCTATCTTTTAGAAATGGGATCTCACTGCGGCTCAGGCTGGTCTCAAATTCCTGAGCTCAATTAATCCTCCCACCTCAGGCTCCAAGAGCGCTAGGATTACAGGCATGAACCACCGTGCCTGACCCTCTCATGCTCATTTAAAAAGCAAATTAACATGACTACTTTTCTATTAATGCTTAAAAAAAAATAGCTCAATACTAAACTCTGGCCAGTGGCTAGCTAGAAGATGTCTCTGAAATATTAAATTCATCCTATGAGTGAAGACCTCACACAAAGAGAGCAATGGATCGGAAGGGAGCTGCGGCCGGCGTTTTCATGAGCAGGACCACATCCATAGTTTACAGGTGGTGCTTAGGTGTTTGATTCAAATAACAGTAAACGCTAATGAAATTTGTAAATAGAGTTAACACTATGATTGTTGCAAATAAAAACCCAACCAATTTTTAGGAAATTTTACACAACCCTAAATGGCAATCAATTTGATGATTCACACACACAAATGACAATTCTAACTGAAGTATTGGATAATGTTGCCAAACATTTCCTCCACTATCCAATCTTACAAGTTTATTGAAGGGATATCAAAGCCAAATAAAAGTAAAAACAGCAATCCTCTCTGTCTTTCCTCTATCCTCCACCCCATTCCGATATTCAAATGACCCTTACAGTACTGAGAAGGTGAGATTCACTTTAACTTACTCAGAGAAATGGAAGGCAAGGTGAGGTTATGGTTACCCTTTTTGATTCAGATTATCTAAAAGAAAGTTAAAGGAAAACTTTGATTTCTACTCCTACTCACTAGTTCAACTCTCTTTCTGCCTCACTTGACCTTTATCAAAATGGAGAGCCTTCATTTCCACCCAGGAGGTAATTCTGCCACCGTAAGTGAATAGGCTGTAGCTCAACAGGGAGGGATAGAAACGAGAAATGGACAGATTTTCATTTTCCTGTCTCTGGGTGGTTCCTTCGTTTGGTAGAAATGCTATGAATACCTAGAATACTGGATTTGTACATACTTAAATGGCACTACCCAAATGTTTTTGGTTTTTGGTTTTTGGTGTTTTTGGCAGTTTTTGGCCAGGGCCAAGTTTGAACCCACCACCTCCGGTATACAGGGCTGGTGCCCTACTCCTTTGAGCCACAGGCATCGCCTTACCCAAATATCCAAATATTTTTTATTTTGGTTGAAGATGATTGTACTACTAGTTAATGAATAATTGATGGTTGGCTTTGTGGATCACACTATACCAAGAAACTAACCACAAATTATTAAGTGACGATTTTCTCACAACAAATAATTGCCCATAAACTTGCTAAATAGGATTGGGGTAAGGAAACATTGCATGGCAGAGTTTGGCCCTCAAGGAATTTAGAGTCAAGTTTTAGACAGAAGTTCTACAACTGTAAGGCCATTAGAAACCTGTCAGGTGTTCAGGGCTATACAGTCATGGGGAAATTCAGTAGAACAGACAATTTTCATTTAGCAGCACCAACTGCGTGGCAGACACTTCATCTGCATTAACTCAACTAGTTTTCACAACAACCCAGGGGTTTAGACACTCTTATTACCCCTTGATATAAAAATATATCAAGGACTCCTGGAAAAGACAATGGGATTGTGAATAGGACCTCAAAACATAAAAAGCTAAGGAAAAGTGAGGTGGGAGTAGGGATGGAAGATGAGTGTGATTTGTGAGAGAAATGTTACCAGGAGGATGGAGAATTTGAGGAAAGAAGCATAAAACAGAAGGATAGCAGAGATGGGCAGGTGAGAGAAAGGCACTATTACGGCACAGAGGTGGAAAGATACAGCCAGATTCTGGAGGGTCTTAAAAACCAGGAAGAGAAAATTGAAATTGGTGTAAAAGGCAATAGTGAACAGAGAAAGGATAATGTAAAAATAGATTCATTGGGAATCAGCAAAGGACACAGAAATATTTATCAAGTACGTACTATGTTGTCAACATTATGCTGGTTGCTACAAGAGCTATAGGGAAGCATAAGATTTCAACTCCGCTGTTACAGCTCTTTATCCATTCTTCACTTATGTTTGAAATATAATTATACTCTGCTCATGGTAGACATTTTATTTACCATAATGCAAGTGCCAACTTTAGGAGAAAACAGCCAAAAAGATGAAGGTATAATAGAACTAGAGAAAAAAAAATGAATAAAAAACAAACAAAAAAAAAAACCCCAGAACACCAGGGTAAGATAGGAAGGAGTTTAACGTTGCTGAGGCAGTTAAGTGTAGCGAGAATGAACGGGGAGAAAAGAAGCCAGGAAATAGTGCAGGTCGCAGGCCCACGTGAGCCTTGTTGAGATCTCAGAGGCCTCTGAAAATGATCCATGTGGGGACTGGTGGAATCTGACTTTCATTTTCCACTATATCACTTTAATATAGAGAGACAGAAAATATAGTAGTCTCTAGATTCTGACCCATTACTGGGTTGAAAATCAATTCACTGGGTTGTGGCCAGCATTGTGTTTAATTGAAATTGTAAAATGGAATAGATTAGAATAAGAATATAACACAATAAAAAAAATCAGAGTTCAGTGAACACTGGAAAATTGTTTTCATTATGTATCCAGGCAAATCTATATCTAAGTGGAAATATAGATAGAAATATAGAGAAGAAGACAGGAAGGATGGGGACTTGAGCGGCAGGTGAGAGAAAAGCAGCATTGCATAAGGACTGGAGTGCCACCGGATCAGGAAAAAAGCACCTGGCGAGGCAAACCCGGGGAGCTGTGGTGTGCTGCCTGGAGGCTGGTGGCAAGCCCAACTGGAGCAGCACGTTTGTTGGCTAGAGGCTCAGAGGAAGCGAGGGGAGAATTCACAGCCAAAGATAGACGTGGCGGACTTGCCAGGGCCTGACGCCATATGAATTGTAAAATGGAAAGAAAGATGGGAAAAGAATTTAGGAGGAATTTGAACAATTAGGAAAGGCATTTTCTCAGTTTAACAAATCATGACATAAAATTACTTAGTAAGGAACTGCAGGAGGTTACTTCTTACAGACTGGAAGCTTCTAGTTACAAAGTTTCTATAAAGTAGCTTTAGGAGGGAAGATCACATCTGTGATCCCAGCACTCTGGGAAGCTGAGGCGGGTGGATTGCTTGAGCTCATGAGACCAGCCTGAGCAAGAGTGAGATCCAATCTCTACCAAAGATAAAAAACTTAGCTGGGTGTTCTGGCCAGTGCCTATTGTCCCAGCTACTCAAGAGGATCACTTGGGACCAAGAGATTGAGGTTGCTGTGAGCTATGATGCCATGCCACTGTACCCAGGATGACAGAGTAAGACTGTCTAAAAAATAGTGAAGAATAACTAGTTTGGCTGTCAAGGATCTTTGGAGAAAATAATTTTATTTCTTTTTTATTTAAAAAGTTAAGAGGGTATAGATGTTTTTGTTACATGGATAACTTTTATAATGCTTTAGTCAGGGCTACCAGTGTGCTGGTCACCTGCATAGTATTCATCGTATCTGTCAGGTGGGTTTTTAACCGTCCCATACTCCTCTCTCTCCCCTTCTTGATTTCCAACAACTTTTACTTTTTGTGCTTATGTGTGGCCATTGATTAGTTACAAATTATTAGAGAGTAAGTGTGGTGTTTATTTTTCCAATCTTGCGATCCTTCACCTACGATAATGGACTATAGTGACCAGCAAATTGCTTCAAAAGACATTAATTCATTTCTTTTTATGGCTGAGTATATATGAGAATATATATATATATATATATATACTCCATGGTATATATGAGAAAAAGTGCTACAAACCTCATTGTTGAATATCACAGTGGTCATCTCTGAAGTGCTCCCCTTGGGAATCTAAGCACTATGCCAGAGCTTAGCCATGCTTCAAAGCACTTGTTCTAGGATGAGTTCATGAATTTCATTGTCATATCTTGTATGATGATAGCTCTAATGGCCGTTCCAGGAAAAAAGTTCCAAAATTGTTGAATATCAGCAATGAGCTATGTAGCACTTTTTCTAGAATAAGTTTGCGAACTTTAATTGCCAACCTTCATATGTATATATTACATTTTGCTAATCCACTCATGGATTGATGGGCACTTGAGTTGATTCCACAATTTGACAATTGTGAATTGTGCTGCAATAAATATTTGACTGCAGGTGTCATTTTGATAGAATGGTATCTTTTTCCTTTGGGTAGATACCCAGTAGTAGGACTGCTGGATTGCACTGTAGGTCTACTAATTTGCAGTCCCACCAACAGTGTATAAGCATTCCTTTCTCTCTGCATCCATCCTGGCATCTATTATTTTTAAACTTTTAAATATAAGCCATTCTGACAAAGGGAAGGTGATATCTCGTTGTGGTTTTAATTTGCATTTCCCTGATGATTCATGATGCTAAGCATTTTTTTCACATTTGTTGGTCATTTGTCTATCTTCTTTTGCAAAGCTTCTGTTCATGTCTTTTGCTCACTTTGGGGGGTATTTTCTTGCTTATTCTTTGTCTACTTCTTGATAGTAACCCTTTATCAGATATATAGCTTGTGAATCTTTTCCCCACACTGTAGGTTGCCTATTTACTCTGTTAATTATTTCCTTTGCTATTCAGAAGATTTTTAATTTAATCAAGTTCTATATATTTATTTTTGTTGTTACTGTAATTGCCTTTGAGGTCTCAGTCATAAATTCTTCACCCAAGCCAGTATCCAGAAGAGAAAATAAATGTGATTATTATCAATGCAACTCAGCCAGGAAGACTTCTTTCTCAAGAAGGGGTCTTAAACATTTTCTAGTTTGACAAGCCTAAGGATGAAATAGTTTGAACTTGAATAGTTTAACTGATCATGTTAACCTAGTGTTTAGGATATAAACCAAAAACTAGCAAGCATAATTTTTACTTAAAAATTTCATTTATGGGCACAGTGTTTGCACTCATTTGTGGTAGAACAGATGATCTAGTTTCAGTGATCTCTGTTAAAAAAATAAACAACCAGCTAAAACTAAAAGATGATTTTGCTGCTTATAATCAAGGGCAAATTGCAATTGTAGGGCACAGCCTTCTTAAACAAGCCAATTTCCAGAAGCAGAGGTAAGACTAGAAAGAGAGAAGTAAACAATGAATTCAATAAATTGGCCTCAAAAGCAGAAAGAGAGATGAGAGAGCAGCCCAGGGGGCTTGCAGAACAGGAGGCTGATTTGCCTGTAGAGAAAGAGGATGAAAATAAAAGATGATTGAAGGCATGGGAGGTCTAGGGATGTGTAGAAGGATGGGGGTCTGGAGACAGGTGGAAAGGTAGGATGTGAACATGTGGGAGCCTGTTCCACTGAGATGGGAGAGATTTATGGGAAAAGAATAAATTGAGAGAATTTCTTAGCTTAGATTTGTTTTAATTAAACTGAAGTCATCGAATAATTTGAGACTTGAAACTAAAGATTGGGCAGACTTCAGAGACAAATTAGACAAGGTCTTATTTATGACGGGGGGGGGTCCAGAACCTCTCTGAGAAGGCACCATCAGACCACAGTGATGACAAACTGCAAAGATGAGTGAATTTTCCCTAAAGGGTCTCTGAGAATTCAGAAGTTTTGGTTGAGTCAGACTGAAGTTTTGAAGAGAAGAGGGAGAGGGCACAGCACTGTGATGAGTGAGGAGAGGGGCTGCAGTGACAGGGTGGGTCTGAGCTGCTGAGGGAAGGGCCGTGAGAGTCATCTGATGGAGTGTACACAGTGATTCAGGGGCTGAAGATCAAAGAAAAGATGTGGAAAGAGGAGAGTGAAAGAGCTGAGACTACGGGTTTTGGTCAAGGAGTAGCCAAAGGTGACTGCAGGGGAACCCAGTTACCACCCAAGCGCAGGGCCGGTGCTGACTCAGCACCTTGGCTTCACCTTGGCCGAAACCTGTAGTCGTTACCTTGTGCTCGTCATCTGTAGCACAAGATTGGCACAGCTGAGCAATTCCATGGTATTGGACTGGTAAAGTCAACAGTAGCTGAGCAGACATAAGACCAAGATATGAGCAGACCCCCCTGCACAGCTAGAGGTCTGGACTCACTGGGGATGATGCTGGAATATAGAGCAAAGGGGTCCCTAATCCCCGTGCCATGCCTTACTAAATGTGGACTGCCTAGGTCAGCAGTTCTCAACCTGTGGGTCGCGACTCCTTCTTAACAATGAAAATACATTGCGGCATTAGGAAGGTTGAGAACCACTGACCTAGGTGATATAGTGTTCTGCAATGTTGTGCTAAGGGGAAGGAAAGGCAGAGACCTTGCTATGACAGAGAATGCAAGGGTTGTTGGCTTCTTGCAGGACCAGCTTAAGTTCAGAAACGTGGGGAGAGTATTCAACCTTTTGATTAAGGGTGTGAGGTGATTTGTTTACAATGGATCAGTACATAAAGATGAGCAGCAGTGAGAGGAGAGATTCCGACCCCAGATGGCATGAGCTTTGATTGTCTTACCCAAAAGGACTTCCCCTTTTAATTTGTGTTCATAATTGCAGGGGAACCCAGTTACTACCCAAGAGGAGGGCCAGTGCTGACTCAGCACCTATTCCTTGCAGTCTAAGGTAACTGTTTCCAGAATAAAGTGCATGTACATGTTTTCAAGAAATGGGATAGTAGTTAAGTAATAATATTTATAAAAATATTTTCAGTCTATAAAAATCAGAAAGCCCTTTATTAGTAATTTTCTTGAGTGAAAGTATTATTTCTTTTATATTGAAAGACTGTAAAATCTACACAGGTTACTTTAGCAATTTAGGAATTATTTTTTACTAGAGACTTTACATTTTAGATTTTGATATTGTTTCTAATGCACCAAGTCTAATGTTGCCATGTCTCCCAGAAAATCCTTAGAGCAAAACCAAATATGGTTGAACTTAGTAACTAGAAAGAGGTAAATTTCATCTGCAATATTCATCTAATAACACATTTTAGAGTACCACGTAGTAGCAGAGTTCTACTAATTCTGGGTGAATGTTTCCTTGTTAAATTTTGTTAAAAACATTGTATTTTAATTTCTGGTATAAACCATTTATTTCAAGTATGAAAATAATGTGATTTCTCCTACTGCATATTAACTCCAAAACAAGAAATATAAAATATTGTCAATGACCACTCAGTCAAATACCACACCCATACTTGGAATGCCCTCTGATTGGGGAGATGACTGACAGAAGAAGGATGATGCTGAGCTTAGAACACATATTGCTATAAAAAAAGTTGAAATTTATAGATAGATGACAGATATGTAGGTCTATCATTCTAAATTATTTCTATTTATTCTTAATCTCCAAGGGGAAAGGAAGAATATCATCTCTAAGAGGAAAAAGAGAATAGAAACTTTTCTTCACTTTCTTAAAAAAAAAAAAATATGCCATCCTTTAAGAGTGCCAGTCCTGACCTGACAGTGCCCATTTCTCACACTCCTGAAGGATGTTTTCATATTTTCACAAAATGGGATGATAGTTGAGCAAAAAATTAATAGTTTTCTACTATTTTCCTTAAGTTGCTTTCATTCGAGTACTTGGAGGTACAGTTTTGAAATGTGCTTTTTTTGTTTGTGCACTTGCCAGGAACCATTAAGTGTTTTGTGTTTGCCAGCACTTAGTTTACTATACCTCCTTCAATTCTCACAACAACTCAGGGACGTGAGATGATCATCAGCCCCATTGTGCAGATGAGAAAACTAAGGCTCAGGGAACTAAAACAACTTGCTTAGGATCAGTAAGTAGCAGAGCTACAGCTCCAACATAGAACTATGTGGTCTCAAATTCATAGTGACCATAGCCACTATGAAATACTGCCTATTTAGCAATGGAGCCCTTTTCAAATAAAATCTTAGTACCATGAGTAATTTTCAAAATGTTTTATATTCAACACAACCTCATCACAGAACAATCATACACAGAACAATCATCACACACTAACCTGAACAGATGCCTACAACCAGTTGCTGAATACAAGCTCAATACATTTAGAAAGATAAAATGGAACTGCCCAAAGGCTTACCCTTGGGGCCTGCCCATTGTGCCCTTTTGGAAGAAATTTCGTCCATCCCCATTCCTCTTCCCAACCCTCATGACACAGAATCTAGTGCAGTGGTTCTCAACCTTCCTCATGCCATGACCCTTTAATACAGTTCCTCATGTTGTGGTGACCTCTCAACCATAAAATTATTTTTGTTGCTACTTCATAACTGTAATTTTGCTATTGTTATGAATTGTAGTGTAAATATCTGATATACAGGATGTATTTTCATTGTTACAAAGAGGGCCCAACCCATAAGTTGAGAACTGCTGCCGTAAAGCCTCATATAAATGTAACAACAATGCTTACATGCCTCATGTTTGTATTCTTTGGGAATACCTAGAAATAAAGATACACATTAATCTAAATGCCTATAAAATATCTTTCAACTAAACTTGACCTAATTCTGACTTTGCTGGTGTCATTTCATAAGAAAACCTTTCTCGGCTTGGTGCCTGTGGCTCAAGTGACTAAGATGCCATATACACCTGAGCTTGCGGGTTCCAATCCTGGGCCCACCAAACAACAATGATGGCTGCAATAAAAAGTAGCTGGGCATTGTGGTGGGTGCCTGTGGTCCCAGCTACTTGGGAGGTGGAGGCAGGAGAATTGCTTGAGCTCAGGAGTTGGAGGTTGCTGTGAGCTGTGTCCGGCATAGCTACCCAGGGCAACAGCTTGAGGCTCTGTCTCAAAAAATAAATAAATAAATAAAATCCTTTCTTGTGCATTTTAGCATACACCTGCTGGGAACTATATGTGTGTCCTTTGTGGTCATTTACTGAATGTTCACAACTATATGCTTTGAAATTCATATTAAGCTCAAAATTACTTTTCTATTTAAAGCATTATATAAACAATATAATGTCCAAAGAGGATTTGGCTTTCAAGATTTATGATTTGTTTATTTAAATAGTTACCAGCAAAGTACATAGTGGGAAGATGACCTCTGGATGTTCTTACAGGAAGAAAATTAGACAAAGTGTAGAGGAAAGAGTGTAAAACAAGCCTAACAATTGTGAAAACTTGCATATCTGGGCTTCAATATATCAGTGACTGAGCAGGGTGCAACTGTAATTTTTTTTCATAAAGTATTTACTTTACAAAACAAGCATAACTAAGGTAAGAGTTAAAGAGACACAAGAAAAATCATAATTGAAAAGAGAAGGGGCAGAGAAAGGAGGTTAGGACAGAAGAAAATCAGAAAGACCATTCTGTTCTCCATGGCACTCCAAATGAGCTCAAAGTGGTATTCTGTACTTACTAAGGACTAAGGTAAAAAGAAAAATGGAATGTATTTGGCTGGCTCTCACTTAACTAACTTAAAGGAATACTGACCCATGAGAAGAGAGTCTTTTATTAGAACTGAGCTAATTTTTTTTTTATAGAGGAATTGTACACAGAGCTGTGGTATCAGTATCGTTTGAGAGTATCTATTTTGAGATATAAATATAATTTTAGGAGCATGTTATAGGCAAAAGCAATGGCTCCATTTTTGTCTCAAATGGATAACTTGTGAAGGTTGTCTTACAAGTTGTTGGGGTATTTGCATGATGAATATGAGTTTAATCCTTATAGTATCATCATACACCTAGTAATTTTGTGGAAAGTTTTATTCCCTAAGTCAATGTCATCCAAATTTTCTTTTGTTTTTTTGTCTGCCTGTTCTGTGTCAAGCACTGTGCTGGGCTCTGAGGCTGTAATCCAAAACAGTCATGTGTTCTCACTTCCCAAGGAATAGAGTTCAGAAATGAGAATGCAATGAAAATAAGATATGATGTGTGTCCCAGCAAAGGCAGAGCCAGGTGCCCTGACAGTGGGCAGTGTCTGACAGTCTAGAGCTGTACTGCCCCAATTTTTCATTCCATTAGTCAGTACAATTTTTTAAAATGGGAATCAACACAGGTTGTCAACATTTTATTATCAAAGAAAAGACATGTTTCACAAAAGGAACTAAATTTCTTCTAAAAACATCATTTCATTTAAAGAATATTTTAAATTAAAAAAAATGTAAGAAGAACATAGTCTTTGAATGAGGAGCAGACTTTCACCCCCAAAGACAAACTGTCATCAGTTTTAAGTGCAGAAAAATTACAACAAAACCTCATTTTAATTACAATTTATGGAAAGAGCTACAAAAAGCAAATATAGAACAATGGTAGAGAATAGCAGGAGGGGACTGCTTCAGAAAGAGGACAGGAACTCTCCTCAGAAAAGGTAGACTATTTACGCTGAGCTCCCAGGATGAGCCTGAGCCAGAAAGGCAACAAGACAATGAGGAAAACCTTCCTCTGAAACGTTTCACACTCTCCTGTGTATTAGTCGTCTGGGGTTATTGTAACAAATTCCCACAAACTTTGAGGCTTAAATGACACAATTCATTATCTTACAGTTCAACATCGCTCTCACTGAACTAGAGCCAAGGTGTCCACAGAGTTGAATTCCTCAGAGAGATTCCAGGGGAGGATCTGTGTCCTTGTCATCCCCGTTTTCCAGAGACCACCTGGCTCATGGCCTCTCTCTCCATTTTCAGAGCCAGGAATGTATGTAGCATTTTCAACTCTCTCCCTGACTTTGACACTAACCCTTCTGCCTCCCTCTTTAACATTTGAAGAACCCTGTGATTACACTGAGCCATTCACATAATCTGGGATAACCTCCTTATCTTACAGTCAGCTGATTAGCAACCTCAATTCCATCTGCATCTGTAACTCCCTTTCCATGTTGCATTACCCAGTCACAGGTTCCAGGGAGCAGGATGGAGGCCTCTTTGGGAAGCTATTATTCTGCCAACCACACCCTCTGACTATTGAACACTGTATGCTGAACTGCTTCCTACTCAACCACTGGCTTATCCAGCACTGTGAATGGGATAAGATATTACTTTACTTGCAACCTAACACAGTAGCTCACTAGCATTCAGGGACAGTGGTAGAGGGTCACAAAGGACTTTATTACTGATGGCACATAATAACTATGAGCACCAGCAGATTTACAGCAATCCCCCTCTTCCCCAAATCCCACCAGGGTGATACAGATGAGGCGGATGATGTCTGCCCACGCCAAGAATTCTGTTACCGGAGAGCAACTTGAAGTTTAGGGAGCCTGACTCTGGTAACTGGCAGTGAGCACTCTTGTCCTTGTTTTCTAGAGGGAGACACTACTTGTCTCTTTCAAGGCTATTCTATATGTGAACATCCTTAAAAAGATGACCCAGATCCAAGAGCAGTTACTGCCTTGCAAAAATGGTAGAAACCCATGGAAAATTACTCTGAATTTGCATCTCATAAATAACCTGGTGTACAGTTTCTTGAATGGAAGGGCTAACTCTTTGAAAATCATTTGAAAATCAGTTGGCTTTAAATTTAAAAACCTGAGTTCCACTTTTCAAATACCATTTTTCAGCTTCTTGTTCAATTCAGCTTGCATTTATTTACAAGTTTTATTTAAACATTTAACTAGGAGCTTTTCTTGTGACTGTCTTGGTACTCTCTTATCATCAAATAATTCTATATGAAAACATGTTGACTTTTTGGCTAATTAATAAACAAATAACTAATGCAAAAGACATTTCGACCTTAACTCACAATGAGGAAGCAAATATTAGCAAACTCACTAATTAGGGTCCTGATACAAACAGATAATTATAAAGCAAAACAGGGGCCAATATTCCCGTTATGTAAAATGTCACTAAGAAATGGAAAGCAGTGACAATTATTCTTACATATTAAACCTAAAGCCATTGAAAGAACAAGGAATGACCAAAACAAGGTAAAAAGACACAGTGAAACGAGTAAGTGGTAGTTTACATTAGAAGTATCAACACTTCTGAAGTTGCTAGTGGGTCTATTGCCTCTGCTAAGTTAAAGCTGTGATTACATATGTTTTAGTTTTAAGGGCAAATAAGGTTACAAGAAAAAATGTTAAGCTATCCAATGACAAAGGAGTGCGGTCAGAAGAAAAAAAGAAATATAAAGAAATATTCTATCTTCTTTGTGCTGTCTTAGGCATTTATCAATATGACACATTCTTTGAGCAACTTTTTCCCCAGAAGCTGTAACGTGCAAGGTGGGTTTGTCAATATCCTCCCACCTAATAGTCCTGGGACCTACATTAAAATGTCAGACCCAGGGAAAGTTGGCAGTCTTTATCCAATACAGAGAACTCCTCAGAAACCAGCAAGGTTATTCTACAACTTCCGTGATTACATACAACCTTTCCCCTGGGTCCCATTAAGTTTGGTAAAGCAGATCCTGGTGTGGATCATCAATATGCTATGTTAAATATTATCAATTTGAATATGCCCACAAAAGAGGCACTCAGAAGTTGCCAAGGAATATAACAAACTGTACCAGCTTTCTTTGACAGGTAAAATGTCACTTTAACGCAGGAAAGGAGTCGCCTTTAGGAGTCGCCATCAGAAAGCTACAGTTTCAGTCTGCTCCTCCCATCGGACCTCTGTGAGCCTGACGCTTCAGTTTCCTCCTCTGCACAGAAAGGGTGGAAACGTGCTGCCCTGTGTCTGCTGTCAGGGTGCAGCCGTGCAGGACCTGTGGGGGCACCACGCTCCTAAGTGTAAGGCCCCTCACACCGCAGAATTTTCATCCTGTTTGATTTCGTTTCAGAATTCTTTGGCACCTGTTAAAAGTAAATAGTATCCAGCTGAGAAACAAACCATGTGACTGTGACCCACAGTTTACGCCTCCAGCCCTGCCTTCTAGCTGGGGTGGACTGCAGGACTGTCCAGGAGGACCCGCCCCTTCCTCTGCCTGGCTTCCCAAGCCCTGGCCTCTTAACTAGCATTTGCCTTAAGTGCCTTCCTCACCGTCACTCTCAGCAGAGCTCACCGCAATCTATCCCGACTGTGACAGCCTTTCATCCTTGCCTTTCACACTCCTGACACAAACTGTCACCATGGGTGTTGGGATCCCCTCCACCGGCTCTGCTCACTTCCCTGTAGCAGCTGATGGGCCCTTGCACTTGTCTTCGCTGATTCTTGTCACCACATGAGCAATCTGCGTTCCACCTGAGCTGGTCGCACCTCCAAGTCACTCCCTCCAGTCTTTCCTGAAGCTCCTTTTCAGGCACGGACTTCCTCAGCCACCCACGGATAAGCATGTCATTCGCGGAGCTGAGATGACCTGTCCAGGCCGCCCGATGCGGCCTCCAGAGGAGGAGAGGGCTGCACACCAAGGCAGGCACCCACGTCAGCGTGTCAGGTCAGCGTGTCAGGTCAGCGTGTCAGGTCAGCATGTCACGTCAGCGTGTCACATCAGCGTGTCAGGTCAGCGTGTCAGGTCAGCGTGTCAGGTCAGCGTGTCACGTCAGCCTTTCCTCTGCTTTCCAGTCTGAACTACGAGTGAATGGTCACCCCGAAGGTAAGAGCCTCCCTCAACTGCAGACCAATTCTCTGAGGATGTATTTTGAGCTGTACTTTTACTCTTTGATCTTCGCTAGAGAATTTATGTTATGTAGGCATGAAAAATAGGAAGTTTCAAAGTTCAAAGGTCACCTGGTCCGACTACACATCTGCTTTTTGAAATGTCCTTGCTGCCTCCCTGGCACATCGTCCAGGGAGGTCTGTCGGTCTTTGGCTGGCTCTGTCTGAGACAAACGTCTGACCTTCTGGAGGGTCTCGTTGTCTGGTCCGGTTTCCGTGGTCCGCACGATGGTCAGCCTTCGGTGCTCACACCCCCGCAGCACCACGGACTCATGGGAAGAGCCAGCTGTGCCCGCAGGACGGCGGCCACCCCAGACAGATGCCACGCGGGGACTGCGCCCACCCCAGAAGGACGCCCCACGGGACCGCAGCCACCCCAGACGAATGCTCCAAGAGACCACGGCCACCCCGATGGACGCCCCACAGGACCGCACCTGCCCCAGAAGGATGCCCCACAGGACTGCGCCCACCCCAGATGGATGTCCCAAGGGACCACAGCTACCCCCTGATGGACGCCCCACAGGACCGCGCCCACCCCAGACAGACACTCCACGGGACCACGGCCACCCAGGACAAACACCCCAAGGGACCACGGCCACCCTGGACAGATGCCCCAAGGGACCATGGCCACCCCAGACGGACACCCCACGGGACTGTGCCCACTCCGATGGATGCTGTGCAGGACCGCGGCCACCCCTGACGGATGGTGCGTGGGACCACGTCCGCCGCGGGCCAGCAGTTCTCCCCGGGAAGTTCCGAGTTTCACACCAAGAGTTTCTTTCCTTTGATCTTGCTCTAGCGAGTCACTATTCATCTGGGCAAACTTTAAGGAAAATTTAAAAAACATTTTATATATGCACTTGTCTGTAATTATACATATATAGGTGTGTCAAGTTCCAGTAAACCATTTTCCTAAATAAATAAGACTACATTAGAGTATGAGTAAACAAAAACTAATCAAGAGCAGTCTCATTAACTTATAAAAAAATATACCTGGCTCTCTCCAAATCTACTCAGAGCAAGGTGGTTTTATTTAGTATTTTTAAATTAATTTTTATTTTTGCACAGATGCTTTGTTATAATATCATTAAACTATGTATAAAAGAAAAATTCAAACCACAATTCTACATCCTACCACAGCGGTTATCATTTTTCCCCATCTTGTCCATACATAAAAATAACTAAGTTATTATAAATATATGGCCTATCTTGTGCATTATACTATTTTTACTTGAAATTAAAATAAGACTACTAGACAGTCTTTTCATGTTATCATTAATCTTTATTATTATTATTCCAGTGGCTTAATAGTACTCCATCAATTAGATATAACTATTTCCCAATTATTGGTTGTTTAAAATGTTGTTAGGGATATTAACATACATGTAGATTTCCTTCCTAAATATCTTGCCATAATTTTAAATCTAGTCTTCATTATCATTTAAAAGGATTTTTCATTTTCAATGTAGATGAGTTTTGTTTATATGCATGCTATTTATTTCCAGTTTTACATCAGTGTAGTAAAAGGAAGCCTATAAAACTTTGACTTTTAATTAAAATAATTCATTAACCCCAAAACATCATAATTTTTATGGCACATGTGTACTTTAAAAGATACTATCCCATTTAAAATAGTATTTCTTTTATTTCATGACTATTTACAAACACCTCACTGATGCCCAGCACTGAGCTTTGGAACTGGTGATGGAGGAATGAACACACAGGCCCTTGCCTGGGTAGGGGTCAAAATATAGCTAGGAGGAAATAAGTGAAAATTAACTGTGATGAGTGTTATGAATGGATGCTCCAGGGCACTGCTACCCTTAGATCCAGGCAAAAATGGGCCTTTGGTCTCGGCTCCATGTTTCAGAGAACCTCTGCTGGCCTTCCCTGAGTGATATCCTTCCTCATGAGGCAAAAAGATGGGATGGGGTATCTGTGGGAAATCCTGAGCATGCCCCCTGGAGCCCACAGCCAAACAGACTCCCCTGTAGGTACCAGGGAGACACTATTCCCTGCTCAAGCAGTTCAAATCCACTTCCAGGGTCAAACAGACCTTTTCACCATCCTGAAGATGGACCTTGTTGTCTAAACATCCACCAAGGGGTGACTGTTCAGGGGAGATTATGAATAGAGCTGTCCAAACACATGCAGGAGAAGGCCCTCCTCAAAGTTCTGGATGGAGGCAAGGATGGGAAGGGTAGGATGAAGGGCCACAGACTGAAGACAAGGGCTGGGGCCCTCCTCCTGGCAGTCACATTCCTGCACAGAACTCCAAGGAGTCTGAGAATTCTAAGTTGAACCAAGTTTTCCAGGTGGTTTTGAGGATATATTTGTCCAGGTAGGAGGATGGAACATATTTTATGTAGTGGTTTGTTAGCTTGATTTATAGTTTTAGAATATTTAGACATATGGGATGTGGGCCTTGCTTTGTATTCTTGCCCCAGGCCCTGCACATGCTGAGGCAAGCTGAGTACTATATGTCACAGGACACACCTAACAGGCAGATCTAAGCCTAGGTGAGGGAGTCACAAGAAGGCCTCTTGAAGCACATCATACCTCTGCAGACAAATTCAGCCATAGGACATGCTGCTCATGTAATCTGCCACATATACAGTCTAAAGATGGACAAGTCATGCTTTTCTTTTCTTTTCTTTTCTTTTCGAAACAGAGTCTCACTATGTCACCCTCAGTAGAGTGCTATGGCATCACAGCTCACAGCAACCTCCAACTCTTGGGCTTAAGTGATTCTCTTGCCTCAACCTCCCAAGTAGCAGGGACTACAGGTGCCTGCCACAACACCCATCTATTTTCTTGTTTCAGTTGTCATTGTTTAGCTGGCCCAGGCCAGGCTCAAACCCACTAGCCTGGGTGTAAGTGGCTGGCACTGTAACTACTATGCTACAGACGCTGAGCCAATGCTTGTTTTAATAAATGTCAAAAGTGCATTTGATGAAATTCAAGAAATAGTTGTGTTCAAAGTAACTTAAAGATCTAGAATAACAGTACATTTGCCACAATAAATGATGTCTACTAAATACTGACATCATACTTAAATGGTAAATACTAGCAGCTCCCTTTAAATTTAACCAAAGACTAGGATATAATGAACTTTCAATTATTTAACAAGGCTCTTACATTTCTAGCCAGTTCATTTCAGCTGATGTTAATTTCTTTTTCCTTTTCTGGTGATGGAGGAACAGTTTTAAGTGAGAAGACCTGAGTTTTCATTACTACTCCACTTTTTAAGTCCTGCACCTTGTTCTGGCCCATTACCCTTGTTGCTTATGGTTCATACTCCCTTTCTAAGACAGGTGTTCCATAAAATTGCCCCCTGCTTATTAAACACTCTTTGATTTATCACAGACTTTCCTCTTTCAACAGAAGCCTCAGTGTGGCTCCTCATAATTTTGTATGTAATTTCAACCACTGCCTAGAGCTGGTGCTTAGACCAGGAAACTATTTTTTGTTTTCCCACATGGTCCCTGGGTCTCAGGTACTAATATGCATCAGCTGGGGGCAGATAGCACACCCACCCCCTCCAGTGTTAGACGTAATCAGGAACTTGGCCTAGGACGAGAAATTGGTGGTGGCGATTCTGGCCTGGCTGACTATGAGGAACAAGCAGTTAATCTAATATAAACAAGTCATATGGCATTTTTAATTTGAGTAGGAATACAAGCCTATTTTAAAGTTGTTTGCCTGGTCACTGCCAGGCATCTGTTAGCTACTGATGCAGCTTTCTCTCTTTCTTTTTTACTCTTTCTCTCTCTCTCCCCTACAAATTTTCAGAAAAGATTTTGATATTTTGATAATAGGATTCAAAGAGTTGCTATTACACCATGGCCAAAGAAAGGCCATGTTTTTTTAAATAGCACTTTGAGTGTTGCCATGGGGCGTAGGGTCCTTTCACATTTTGGGTAGAGTATCTGAGTCTGGGGTGCTGCCTGTCAAATGCATCTTATCCTAAGCCTGTGCAAGATATTGTTCTTCTCTGGTTCAACAACTTAGGACTTGTGATAACTTTTTAGATATGAAGCATATTTATGCAGAGTTCTCCTACATTAAGTAGAAGTTGGGACTTTCAAAGAAGGGCTTTTGGTCTTCCCTGCATTGTGTTAAGTTTATAAACCAGGCAATCCATTCAGAATTTGTCCAGTGTGCCATGTTCTCTTAAACTCAAAGCCTTGACAAGATCAGATATTGCCTAAACCTGTTTTTTCCATTGGTCATCAAATTTAATTTTGACAAGAAAAGGGATCTCTGGAATAACTCTGTCCACAAAATCCAGAACAGTGGCCCACCTATACTTCTTGGGGCCTCATTTCCCAGGACCCTGGACCTGCTTCCCCCAATGTCCATCACACTCACAGCTCTAAGTCTCGGAAGGGACAGCTTTGAGATAGGTGAAGAGCACCAAAACAGCTTCACCCAGCATCGAAACAATTATTTTTTTTACGGTTTATCTAAAATTCAATTTATCTAGGAATTGTATATTTATTTGCAAGAGCTAGCAGCCCTGTTACAGCTCTTACCTGACAGGCTGGTTTTCTTTTACATATACTCTCACTAATAATCCCAAATTTTTTAAAATAAAGAAGAAGTAAAAAAGCATTTCAGAAATAATTTTGCTCAGGAAATTGGTAACATTTTTCTACTCATGCACTGATGGAAAATTTTATCTCTTTCCTTAATTTATTAGTAGTATGTTAATGAAGAAAATTAGAGTGATTTTAGTTTACGTTTTTGTGTTGTTGATTGGGAGTTAAAGCTTCAATGTGTACTAACTGGCTAATCAGTGCCTACCAATTATTTCACTTCACTCTGAATGCTATGTGATGATAGAATATTTTCATTTAAATAACAGATAAAGTTGTCAGACTAAAACTTGCAAAGAAGAAATAAAGCAAATTCACATGAAAAAGACATAATAATACTTATATTTCCCTACAGCATTGAAAAAAAATTGTGAAATGCAATTTTCACAACTCTCTATAAAGAAAAAGTGTTATTTTAGATATAGTCATAGGGTTTGGTATTTTGAAAGGGGATTAGATATTGTTTTATTCCATTAGAAATTTTTGACATATTTTATCTAAAGGTCTCATCTTGGCCATGGTTTTCCTTATTTATGTTCACCCTGAGATTGTCAACAATGCACTCCTTGAACCTAGAAGTGACTTCAAGTCTTAATGAGGACTACATAGAAGACATTTGTGCCTTGTCAAGCTCACAAGAAATACCGAGAATTGCACCTGTGTGACTGCCCTGTCTACATCAACTCTCTGTTGATCTTTGGACAGTTCTTATTTCACATGGGGCAACTTCCTAAGTGTGGGAACCTAGAGAAATTCCTTTATAAACTAAAACATTTTCAGGACACCTTGACAGATAACATTAGCAATAAAGAGGTTTTTAGAAAGAGCATGCAGACAAGCCCACAGAAGTGGGTTTGCCCTGCATACTTCTTCAAGTCCTTGTGATTAGTGTAAATGATGCGTGGAAAAGGATGCCAAGAAGATCTCCTTCTACCAGTCTGCACTCATTTATTTCCATTTCTCATCCCTGAACACTAGTATGGAAACAGTCATAAAGGTTGGGCAGAGGGAAAGAGTCTACGTCTGCTCATGGGATGTTTTTGGAAAGCGACATGGCTTCAGGGCCCACAAAGAGCTGAAGGAAGGTCTGCAGTCCTATGAGGAGAAGCCAATTCTCATTCATCTGGCTTGTTCTGATATCACTTCTTGGCAGTACAAAGAGACAGGACAATGTGGAGATCTGACAATTGGCAAGTCAGTGAGTTAGAGTAGATACCTGATATCATCTCTCCTTTCTGGTCACCTCATGCCTGTGGGATTCTGAATCACTCAGTCATGGCCCATGGGAATATGACATGAGATCAAAATCACTGCATGTTGCCCTTGGCTTCGCATTAGGACTACATTTAACTAACTGATAGGATTTTAGCTCAGGAGTTCCCAGCCTAAACATTTTATGCTTATTTTTCTAATTATTTTTCTTTCTTTCTTTTTTTGAGAGTCTCAGACTCAAGCTGTTACTCTGGGTAGAGTCCTGTGGCATCACAGCTCATAGCAACCTCAAACTCTTAGGCTTAAGTGATTCTCTTGCCTCAGCCTCCCAAGTAGCTGGGACTACAGGTGCCCACCACAATGCCTGGCTATTTTTTGGTTGCAGTTGTCACGATTGCCTAACAGGCCTGGCCCAGGTTCGAACCCGCCACCCTAGGTGTATGTGGCTGGAGCCCTGCCGACTGAGCTACAGGCGCCGCCTACTTCTTATTTTTCAATGTATTTATTTTTACACGTTGATAAGCTGTAGCTTCCCTCAGAGAGGGGTACGTGTTTCCTTTCAGAGAGATGCCGCCACGGGAGCCAGCTCTTACATGCAGCTATTTAAGGACGCAGCAGCTCAGAGTATGCCCTGGAGTCTCTGAACTGAGTTGGAATCCAACCTCCGTTATTTGCTATAGCTTGATGACCTTCATGAAGATATGTGAGCTTCTTGCACCTAAATTTTGTCATCTATAAAATGAAAATAGGACTACTACCTCTCTCCATGTGGTAATACAGCTAAAGAGCCTAGCATAATTCATGGCATATGTAAATAACTGCAACTATCATTACCACAAAAATATTAATAAGCTATTAACTTTGTATTATAGTATGACCCACTATAAGAGAGTTATAATTATCACATGTCCTCAGGGTATTTTTTCCTTCACACATGACTAGCCAAAATATTAAAGTAGAAATGTTTTCCCTTCATACATTTCCTCCCGGGGCTGCCACTATTGATAGCAAATTAGCAAAGGGGAGTTGGGAAGTGATGTGTCCCTGTGAACCTGTATTTTCTAAGAACAGTCAGTACAGACACTCAGTTCCTATATGTCCAGGTGAATCTTTCCCCTTCTTTCAGAAATGGAAAACATTTTACAGAACCTTTAGGAGATTCTGATAGGAGAGTGTTAGTTGGTAGGAGAAAAAGCAATCTCTGTCTTCTCTCTGTTCTCAGACCGAGCCAAGAAAGTAAGTTATCAGCTGTTCTCACATCCCTTGAACACCTGATTAGTTCTCTAGCAAAAGTCCTCCTTTCTGTCATGTCTCCCATCAGGTCTAGGAAACAACACGCCTGCTTTTACACTGAAACTTCAAAAGTTATGCTTTAAATAAGTCGTATGTTCCTAAGGGGGAATGACTTGAAGGTACTATAGAAAGTTTTTTCTGCATAGATCCATAAATATGGTTTGGAATTCCCTTTCACTAGATCAGATATTATTATTATTACTATTATTGTATTTTGGGGGACAGAGTCTCACACTTTGTCACCTGGGTAGAGTGCTGAGGCCTCCATAGCACACAGCAACCTCAAACTCTGGGGCTCAGTGATCCTCTTGCCTTAGCCTCCCAAGTAGCTGGGACTACAGGTGCCTGCCAAATGCCTGGCTGGTTTTAGAGACAGAATCTCACTCTTGCTCAGGCTGGTCTCGAATTCACGAGTTCAGGCAATCCACCCGCCTCAGCCTCCCAGAGTTCTGGGATTACCACTTTAGCCATGGTGCCCAGCCTTAGATGCTCTTACTATTGCTTTTATGTCTATTTTTCTCCTAAAGTACTTAATGTGAAAACAAAATTTTTTTCTAAACTACTCCCTGCTACCATTTTCCAACTAAAGTCATGGAAACGAGGAAGTCTAACTTATAAGATGAACTATATATACTTGGAATCAGAAAATAAACCTTTGAACAAAATACCTCAGGAAGAAATGTACAAAGATCTGAGGAAAGCACTGAATTTGAAATCAGAAGAATTATTTTTAGTTTCTTCCTTGGCTTTTTATGAACTATGTGACCTTGGTCAGATCATTAGATCTCTCTAAATCTAATTTTATTACTCACAAAATGGGAGTCTCCTGCCCAACTTACCTCTTCAGCCTCAATGAAGAGAAGGTGAGAAGATTTATGGAGAAGTGTCACTGCAATTCCAAAGCTCCTCTCAAATATTTTTAGTAGTGCAGGATTAATAGTTCACCTGCTTTTCAGAAACTCTGAAGGTTCTGAAGATTTGCTGCCTTTTATCATCACGGACCATGCACTGCCTGGCCACGTTGGGGCGACTGGGGTTCACTACAGCAGGACATCATAAACTACATAATCTGCTTTTGAGTTTTAGGATGTAGTGATAAGAAAGGGATTATTCAAAAACACACTGACATTTTACCTAAACGATAAGAGAATAATTTTTCTTTATCCTATTTTTAAGAGCAAACTCTTTTTAAAAGTCACAATATTAACTAATATATTCCCCTCATCTACATAACATATTATCTTCTTCAAACTTTCTATAATCCCTGAATAACTATTAAAATGTCATCTGTTTAACATTTTTTTCAGATTTATACCATTCCATAAAAATTTTAGGTATGAAAAATATTTTCTACTGAACCAAAACTGTTCCAGCCTCATGGATGTTTAAAAAAAGTGTTATTCACCATAGCACAGCATCAAAGTATTGATTTAAACATGCATTCTGACAGGGAAAATATACCTTGGCATTGCTGATTTTAAAAAGTCTTACACAAAGCAGAATTTTACACACGATCTATGCTCTGTGATGTCACCTGTGACAGCACAGATTAAATTACCTCCCAGAACTCTGTTATTCCTGGGCCTAGAAATAGAAATACCTGGACATCCACACACATTAATTGCCGGTATTCTTTATACATGCTCATAAAAATCTCTGAAATGCTAAAACAAGAAGTTTAGAGATAAAGGGATATGCCTGGATTGACTGGCTTGAAGGTAATGTGGGCTACATATAAACTGAGATATGGTCGACTAGCTCATATCAATAATGGACTCAGGAACTGCCTGTGATGAGATGAGCCAGACCTGCTTCTTCCTCAGCACACATTCCTTTCAGAAATATTGATCTCAGAATTGAAGTACTAACCAGATGCCAATCTCATTTAAACTAAGAAACAAGAGAGATGGAAGTTGCCTTAGGGAAATACTTCCCAACATGAATTCCACAAAACCCTAGGCTCTTAAGAGGTTCTTTAAAAAAGAAAAATGAGTTTGTTGCAGGAATCGTATCCTCTGGTCAAATAAATCTGTGGAATGTCGTGTGCCATATCTTCTTCTCAGACATTCACAATACACATTATTATGGTAAGTAGTTTTAGTGGCCCTGCAGTGAAGAATATCACAAGCATATTTGATTTGAGAAACATTTTTGATACAATAACTCCTTAAGTCTGTAAAACAAGTAATTTCAGAAATGTTTCTGTCCTGAAGAAGTGATGATACTAGAGAAAAATGAAGAACAGTGTTACAGAGACCCAGACCTTTCTCTGGAGTCATAACTGACACCCACACCTTCTCAGGAGAGTGTGTGGGTGAGGAAATACTTGGACAAAACATTTTTAGAGAAACAGATTTATTTCTCTGCTTGTAAGAGACTGAATTATTGCTCCCAATTCTTCCCCATCCTCCTTCCAGCAAGTCACAGCACCGTACATTCTCACCCCGGCCATCCTCTCAGGCCTTAACTTCAGGTGTGGCCATGACCAATGGGATGTTAGTGGACTTGGAGCAAGCAAAGCTCTAGATGTGCTTGCACAATTGCCCTAGAATCATAATTTTCCCATGAGAAAAACATGGCTCATAAGATACACACATCTGCTGTCATGTGTCCTAGTAACTTGGAGTTACTAACATGTGGGACCGAAGCCTAGCTGAACACAGCCTAGATCACCCACCTTAGCCTAGCAGCAGAAGTAGTGCAAGACTGCGAAACGTCAGGTGTCAGTGAGTTTTGCAGTGGTTTCTTTTATAGTGTTTTCACAACAATTGCTAACTGCTGTACTGCTGTATAGGAATTTGCTCCAGAATAATTAACAGTGTATAAATGTACATGATGACTGAAAGAAAATACTGGACTAACATCAAGTGATGCATAGTAAGGCATAGAATTTGTAGATTGTCAGGTTTTTCTTAATTCCCTCAATTCTTAAGTTCTTAGTACCATGCCCTATCCAAGAGGCAGTGAGAGACAAAGCATATAACTTTTTGATACTTCTGAGGAAAATATACCCTTCCAAATAGCCCGGTTTTTCCCACATAAACACGATGAGGTAATGAAAAACATTTAACAGATAGAAATATAAATTTAAAAAGCAGCAAATCATAGTTTGTATATTAATGCAAGAGGTGCCACAAATTTTCAGTTATTATTAAATTCCCTCAAAATATTAAATTTTACTTTACCTCTATTCAACAAAGGAGATAAAGGAATAACCTAGAAATTCTCTTGCCAAGGGTGCCATGGCTCCAGCATGACAGCCATTGGCTTTCCAGGCTGCTCTCTGCTACCAGCCAAGTCTGCCATCACCAGGACCCAGGCAAAGAAACAGTGACCCCCATGACCTTGATAAGACCTGTGCTCCTTTCTCCCTACAGTACCTCCACCATCTATTCTTTTTCTCATTCTCATCTACCTTGTGGTCCTTCTTTCCACTTCTACATGTTTTAGCTTTCTCTGCTTCTTGAATTAGTCACCTGCCCACTTCATCTGTAAAAGAGAAGATTGTAGGAATTAAGTGCTTAATGCCTGTAGAAAAGTCTTACCTGGTTTCTCAACTGATAGTACCTGTCTCTTTTTCTGCCTATCCTACTATTTTCTTAATGGTTGTCTGGTGATATGATAGATATAAAAGTTATGAACAGATATAGATAGAGATGGATAAGGAGATGGAGACAGAGAAGGAAACAGATAGAGAGTTGGAGGCCGAGATGGAAGTAGAGATGAAGATGGAGATAGAGGTAGAGATAGAGATGGAGAGAGAGGGATAAATTGGTCATGAATTAAGAAAGCATGGTTAGTGATAGTTCTTGGGATTCATATTGGTCCCCTGGGATGTCAGCAGAGAAGCAGCACCACATACTACTTAAAGAACATAGCACCCAAATGAGACGGCAGACATGAATTTGAATCATAGCTCCAGCACTTAACCGTCTGGTAAGTAGTGCCCTCTATTAAACCAAATTTCCTCATCAGAAAACTGAGAGTAATAATATTTATTAGGATACCATTTATAAAGAATAACATATAATAGGATGCTATATATACATATATATATATATTACTAAAGCACAGTGCCAAACACAGTCCACACTCAATAAATGCTGGCTGTTAGAACTTATAAGATCTAAGCCTGTATGTGATAATGTAGTTACTTTGCAATATGAATAACTACTTTAAAATAAGCATGCTGTTAACATCTTCATGTTAAAGTCATTGATATTATGAGTTAAAGTGCATGGCAAGGAGAAGAGAAGATTTGTAGTATTAATTCATCTCTCCTCTGCCATGTTTCTGATCTGCTTTACACATCAGATGGCCAGAGTTTAGGGGTATCGCTGAAGGAAAAAAAACTCCCAAAGGTTACTGTGTATCATCTGCATGCTTCAGAGCATAAGCAAATTACTGGCTGGTCAGATGAAGGGGAAACACAGTGGGATGAACCCACTGTGGCCACACCTCTATTTTAAGGCTACCTGGCCAAAAAAAAAAAAAGACTGAAGCAAAGTTATTTTAACAAATAGGAGTAGAAGTGATTACTTTCTCCTGTCGTTCAACAGCTTATCACCCGGGGAGTAACCTCACAAATTTAATAGAGGTCACATCTTGGCCTACTTGGCTGAAAACCATTGCTCCTGAAGCTCTGACAGTACTTTTAAGTCCACTGATGTGTGAACAAAATTCTCTGTCTCTCTCAACCCTGCATCCTCTGCCTCTTCCAGGGGACATTCAGTAGATCCATGTGGCACCATGTGGAAAGTTACAAGGGATGATCTCTCTGATTCACTCCTCTTTCGTATCACAAAATGATAGAAAATTTAAGACCAATGAGAGTTATCCGACAGTGTAGAGCTTCCTTCCTCTCTGTTAAAGGAGTAGAAAAAGGTATTTGTTGAAAATGAAAACTATGAGTTGCAACTTTCAGGCTCGAACATTTAATTTGGTATCCGATAGAAATTTTAGAGGCCCTGCTGAGGAATGTGCAGGTTGGACCCTAATAATTGGGCTTAATTCTTGTCTCCCCATATATATAAACCCACATAAATAGACTTTTTAAAAAGTACAATAGCTGCAAAAATCTCCCAGACAACAGTTAGCATTTTCAAAGCACAAAGGCCCAAGGTAGAACAGTGATAAAAAATAGATTGTTACTCAGACCTGTTGCACGCCCAACTCGTAGACACAAGATGTTTTGCAGCTAGAATGCCAACAGTCTCCACTTTCTCATCTTTTCAACACTCTGGAGCATTCTGAAATAAATAGTTAAAAAAAAAAATTGAGCCAAGCTTCTTCACCTCTGCTTTTTTCTTTCTTGATTATTATTTAGTTTAGATTTACCATGCTTTTCATCAGTTTTGTTAATTTATATTTTCCTAGAAAATCATCGGTTTCATCCAGATTTTAAAATCTGTCCTTGCAGTGGAGAACTTTACCTTCTTAGAACACTGTAAAGACCTATGTGTGAGTGGTTTCATTTCCTGCTCATCCTCAGTATTAAGTAGTTTTGTTTACCCTATTTATTTCTTAACTAGAGTTCCAGAGATTTGTAGTGCATTTGTTTAAAGCAACACACTCTTAGGTTAATTTCTTCTCTCACTCTGCTTTCAAATTCATTCATTTTGGCTACTATCATGGCTTTCTTACTTTTTTTTCCTTTTGCTTTCCTTGGGGTTCTTTTACTTGAATACTTAATTCATTTATTTTAGTTTTTGTTGTAAGCTTCTGTGTTTTACTTAGGAAAAAATATCATAGCTTTTTTCCCCATGTCTTTTACCCAGAGCTGGATTAGAAAATGTGGGTTTATTATTCTGTAAAACTTTACCACCTTCTTTCCTTAATTACTTCTAAGACTAAACCTTTTTTTGTAGCTAGGTTAGTTGTTTGTGTTTCATCATTTATGGATTATCTGTTCCATTCCTTTATCAATTATTTTTTATGGTTTTACTATGTTTTTTGTGACTGTCACTTTCTGTGGACTCAGTCATGGGAGTGTGGGGTTTTGCCATGGTCTGCATTTCTTTTCCAGTCCTGCAGAATGGGACTCCTCTGGAGAAATGCCTCTTGCTCTGCCGCAGCCCTTCTCAGGCACAGGTGTCATGCACAGATGCCTAGCACTGAGGGACCTTCTTTGCTATGTGGGACAGAGACCTTGGGAGTGAAGCCAGTGTAAAAGGAACAGAGCTGAAGATGGCTCAACATTGAACCCTGAAGATGTTGTCTTGGATCAAAGACATGAAGAATCATTCTGAAAGCCAGTAGTCTTCTGATTATTTTGAATAATTAATTGAAATTGGGGAATTGGTGGAAATAATGGAAGTTACAAAGAATTCGAAACAAATTGCAGAATACATCTTAAACTAGAAGCAGTAAGCAAAGAATCAGTATGAAGTGAAATCAAATTATTAATATGAATGTGGGAATGCTTGTTCACTTCCACCTTGGATACTGACCTTTATACATGGATACAAAGAAATGCACTAATACTGGAATGAGGGGGGTGAAATAGCACTGAAAGCCCCAGAAATGAGTACTGAGAGGAAAGTGGAGACTGTTGGCATTCTAGCTGCAAAACATCTTGTGTCTACGAGTTGGGCGTGCAACAGGTCTGAGTAACAATCTATTTTTTATCACTGTTCTACCTTGGGCCTTTGTGCTTTGAAAATGCTAACTGTTGTCTGGGAGATTTTTGCAGCTATTGTACTTTTTAAAAAGTCTATTTATGTGGGTTTATATATATGGGGAGACAAGAATTAAGCCCAATTATTAGGGTCCAACCTGCACATTCCTCAGCAGGGCCTCTAAAATTTCTATCGGATACCAAATTAAATGTTCGAGCCTGAAAGTTGCAACTCATAGTTTTCATTTTCAACAAATACCTTTTTCTACTCCTTTAACAGAGAGGAAGGAAGCTCTACACTGTCGGATAACTCTCATTGGTCTTAAATTTTCTATCATTTTGTGATACGAAAGAGGAGTGAATCAGAGAGATCATCCCTTGTAACTTTCCACATGGTGCCACACGGATCTACTGAATGTCCCCTGGAAGAGGCAGAGGATGCAGGGTTGAGAGAGACAGAGAATTTTGTTCACACATCAGTGGACTTAAAAGTACTGTCAGAGCTTCAGGAGCAATGGTTTTCAGCCAAGTAGGCCAAGATGTGACCTCTATTAAATTTGTGAGGTTACTCCCCGGGTGATAAGCTGTTGAACGACAGGAGAAAGTAATCACTTCTACTCCTATTTGTTAAAATAACTTTGCTTCAGTCTTTTTTTTTTTTTGGCCAGATAGTCTTAAAATAGAGGTGTGGCCACAGTGGGTTCATCCCACTGTGTTTCCCCTTCATCTGACCAGCCAGTAATTTGCTTATGCTCTGAAGCATGCAGATGATACACAGTAACCTTTGGGAGTTTTTTTTTCCTTCAGCGATACCCCTAAACTCTGGCCATCTGATGTGTAAAGCAGATCAGAAACATGGCAGAGGAGAGATGAATTAATACTACAAATCTTCTCTTCTCCTTGCCATGCACTTTAACTCATAATATCAATGACTTTAACATGAAGATGTTAACAGCATGCTTATTTTAAAGTAGTTATTCATATTGCAAAGTAACTACATTATCACATACAGGCTTAGATCTTATAAGTTCTAACAGCCAGCATTTATTGAGTGTGGACTCACGTGTTTCTACACGTATCTAATCATGGATTAGTTGTTCATGGAATGGCACTGGGCAGCCCCAGTGCAATGATCACAGACGCTAGGGCCAGAAGTCCGGGGAAAATCCCAAATTCTGTGGACTGAGCAAGTTACTTAAGTTCTCTGAATTCCAATTTTCTCATCTGTAAAATGAGCATGAAAATAATACTTCCTACCTACGGTGATTATTAAATGAATTAATAGGTTTTCATCACTTTATTGCCTGTAACATAGCACTATTTAAATGTTTGCACTTGTTATCACAGTATTGCTTTTATAAAAAGTATTGCACAAATATAAAAATAAAATTAGTGATGTAGCCAAGAGTCTTGAAATGCTCTCCTAAAATGCAGAGGTAAAAAAAAAGTCAGAGACCCTAATAAATAATGAAAAATAGAGGTGAGTGATGCAACATAAGAATAATTTTCTTAATAAAGAAGACACACAGTTAGATTGGGACCAATAATCAGAGATATAACTGATGAAAACTTTTCTAAGTTGGAAAAAAATAGATGTGAATGCAAACAAAGATTTTACCTCTTTGCAAGAAAAATAGCTGAAAATAGAACATCTCTGGAGTCATGGTAGTAGTAATTTTGAATTAGAAGAAGAAAAAAATGCTATACACTTGGGAATAAAGAAAAAAATCAACATAAGAACCTATTTTAAATTATATTTGATTTCAAAAAACTTTTTTTTCTCTGCATGCTAAATACCAGAATGTAAATGGAGAACTGTGTATTGCTGGAGAACAGTTCTCTCCCAAGAATTCCCAACTCAACTACGTTACACATCAGTAAAAATACACTCTTAACTATTCATGAGCTCAGAAAAGTTAGTTACCACCCATATAGACTTTTTTTTGAAAAAATTACTTGGACGCTGAAAGGTCATTAAGAAAAAAATAGAAACAAAAATGATTAAGTCATTGTACAAAAGGACTTGCTGGTTTCCCTTTGTGAATATCACTAAACACAGTCTTTATCTCATGGCCCAACAGACTACAATAACAAGAATGTGGAAATACTAATGTTATCCTTTTTTAGAGGTGTGTAAGTAAAACTTCAAAGCAAATATCATCAAGAGATGTTACCTCTTATTATCGAAATAAATCTATAATTTGACACAGAAAAATCTTACAGAAAACTCTTTTCTTAAGATATGATTTATTTTCTCATCCCAACCCTCAGATAAACATTATTACAATTATCCTTTAAAAAGGAAGGGATAAAATGAAAGACACCTAAATCTTAACATGGTTATTATCATTTTTTTTTTTTTGACACAGAGTCTCAGTTTGTCACCCTGGGTAGAGTGCTGTGGCCTCAAACTCTTAGGCTCAAGCAATCCTCCAGCCTCAGCCTCCCAAGTAGCTGGGGCTACCAGAGCATACCACCATGTCTGGCTGGTTTTAGAGATGGGGGTCTCACTGTTGTTCAGTCTGGCCTCAAACTTGTGAGCTAAAGCGACCAGCCTGCCTTGGCCTCTCAGAGTGCTAGGATTACAGGCCTGAGCCACCGTGCCCAGCCTTTAACATGATTATTTTTAAATTAAATTTTACTTTGAGAAAATTGTAAATAAATATGCAGTTGAAATACCAAAAGCTCTTCCATGTACCATTTATGCAGTTTCTCCCAGTGGCAATGTCTGGCAAAATTATAGCACAGTATCCCAGCTAGAATATTAACATTAATGCAATCCACCAACCTTAAGATTTCTCCAGTTTTACTGGCACCAGGGCATGTGTTTGTATGTGGGTGTGTGCACTACTTCTGCACAATTTTGTGGCATGTGCATCTGCATATCCACCCACAAATGTCCAGATACATTACAGCTCCATCACCACAGGGTTCCTTCCTGTTGGCCTTTAATAATGACAGCCCCTATCCAGTCTCTAAGCCCTCATGGTCCCTAGTCTGTTCTCCATTCCTGTAATTGTGTCGTGTAATCACACTGTATAGAACCCTTTGGAATTGGTTTTTCTCACTCAGCATATTCTCCAAAGATTCATTTAAGTCATTTTATGTATCACTAGTTTTTCCTTCCTATTGCTGAGGGGTACTCATAGGATGCATGTACCATTATGTTTAATCATTCACCCATTGAAGGACACTTAGGTTGCTTCCAGTATGGGGTTATTTTATGAACTTAGTTGCTATAAACACTCTTGTATAGATTTTTGTGTAACCGTAACTCTTAATTTTTCTGAAATAAGTACCCATGAATGTATTTAGGCTGTGTGGCAGTTACATACCTTTTTTTCTCTCACTTTCTCTCCCTCTCTCTTTTTTGTTTTTGTATTTCAATACCTGTAGGGGGTACAAATGTTTTTTGTTACCTGAATGAAATGTATATTGCTGAAGTCACGACTTCAAGTGTACTGTCACCAGAGTAGTGTACGTTGTATCCAATAGTTAGATGTATATCCCTTACACCGCTTCCTGCCTTCCCACCCTTCCCTTTTCTTAGTAGTCAATGTCCGTTACACCACTTTATGAACATACTTACCTCCATTTGGCTCCCACCCATGAGCGAGTACGTGTGGTATTTGTTTTTCCATTCCTAATATACTTCGTTAGTTGCATATTTTTTAAAAAGCTGCCGTACTGTTCTCTCCCGTGGCTATACCATTTCACATGGCTATCAGTGATGGGTGATAGATGCATTTCTCCGCATTCTCAGTTTGGGGCGCTCCTTTTTTTTTATTTTAGTCATTCTGATTGGTGCATCTCATTATAGTTTTAATCTGCATTTCTCTAATGACTACTGATGTCAAACATCTTTTTAATATGTTTATTTGCCATCTATTTATCCTTTTCAGTGAAATATCTATTCATATCTTTTGTTCACTCTCAAATTGGATTATTTTGGTTATTTTTTACTGTTTTGACTCCATTATGGCCACAGAACATACTCAGAATTACTTCAGTTTATCAATGTCTTGAAGTTTGTTTTATGGTCCAAGACGTGGTCTGTATTACACAGGCCAGGGAAAAAACATACATTCTACTATTGTTGTGTAAAATGTTTTATGCACAGACATTTATTTGATTTTATTCATTCACAAATAAAATTTTATTTATTATTTTTATTAACTTATTTATTTTATTTTATTCATAAATATATATAATATAAATATATATAATATGTAACATATATATAGAAATAATGTAACATTATATTTATGCACAAGACATGTACATATATCTTACATGTATGTGTCAGTTACACCCTGTTCTTTGTGTTGTTCAGGCCTGTGTCTTTACTGATTTTGTTCTAGTATTTCTGTCATTTGCAGAAAGGGGGAATTGAAATCTTCAACTGTATTTGTAACATGAGTATATTTTAATTTACATCTTTTAGTTTTCTAATTAATAAAAGAAAATGAAAAATACATGAAAAAGCAAAATAAAATTACATATTGTTTATCCTCTATTATGATACAAAACCAGAAAAAGTACAGAAAAAATGTGGCAAACATTAGTGGCAATTATATATGGTGATAGGGTTGTGAATAACGTTCTCTCTCCTCTCAGTTTGTTTATAATTTCCAAAAATTATAAAAAGTATATAAAAATTTTTTAAATTACTGATTAAATGATAAACATTTGATAACCCAAATAGTGCCATGTACATAAAGATTTATTGCTCTCTTTTCAATTGTCAGGGATCACTCAAAATTATATGCAAGAAATAGAGTGAGCAAACACTCTTCATACAGTGTTTAAATGAGAGAACCTATTAGCAATATAATCTTGCTAATGATGAACCTAATTAAAGAAAAATGTGTGGCTGTATTTTTAAGAAGATGACCCACAGTAAAATACTTACTATTATTTTGAGACGGTGGATGAGGGGTCGAGATCTAGCCCACCATTATGAATAACCTCCCACGGTTACTGATAACCTCCTGACCCTCCCCGCAAAGAGACAAAGATGTGGAAATGAGGAAAAGGAGAAGTCTCACTGGCACCCAGGGACCTTACAAAAACAGGGCAAGTTACTCCATTATTCTAAAAATATTTTTTGCTTAGCTAGTTGACCAGTAACCACAGTGCCATAAATCTGTTTCTGTACCTACTGGTTGTGAAATCGGTCATTTGCTTGCTGCTTCTGTGCTTCATCATTAACCCTAGGAAAACTGTTTCCAAACTGGTCAGGACTGCACTTCTGACTTAAGAAGGCAGTGGGCCAGCCAGTCTTAATAAAGGCTTCACTGGCATTTTACAACTGATTTGTCTGGTGGTCCTTCTCGCTCATGCCATAACAATTTATGCTATTAATGTAACTTTTTTTCTATGTTTTTAAATAAGCTTTGAAATCTTTATGCCCAATTTCTAAAAATAAGTTAAATATTTGTTTCTTAAAAGAACTTTGCAATAGTGAATTGTGCTGCAATAAACATTTGAGTGCAGGTGTTTTTTTTTCTTGATAAAATGACTTATTCTCCTTTGAATAGTGGTGGGAATGCTGGATCAAATAGTAAGTGTACTTTTAGTTCTTTGAGAACTCTCTGTACTATTTTCCACAGAGGTTGTACTAATGTGCAGTCTCATAACAACATAGACACACGCCTTTCTCTCTGCATCTACATCAGCATCTATTGTTTTTGGACTTTTTAATAAAAGCCATCCTATCCCAAAGAACTTAAAATATACCTTCCAAATAATCCTGCAATCCCATTACTAGGAATCTATCTATCCCGAAGAAAAAAAAATCATTCTATCCTAAGGACACTTGCACTAGATTGTTTATTGCAGCTCAATTCACAATTGCCAAGATGTGAAATCCACCCAGGTGCCCATCAACCCATTAATGGATAAATAAACTGTGGTATATGTATACCATGGAGTACTATTCAGTCATAGAAATAGATGGAGACTTTACATGTTTTGTATTAACCTGGATAGAGTTGAAGAACTTTCTCTTTAGCAAAGTACACAAGAATGGAAAAGCAAATATCCAATATATTCAATACTAACATGAAGCCAGGAGATGAACTAATACACTGCCACACAAGAGAAAATCTCAATTTAATTCAAACTGGAGGGAGGGGAAAGAGGGCAAAGGAGGTGGGGTGGTGTGGTCTCATCTAATGGGCACAAAGTAAGTTGGGGGGGAGTGGCACAACTACAACAAGGATCTCACCTAACAAATGCAAACACTGTAACCTAATGAATTACACCCTCATATTAGTCTGAAATTTCAAACACAAATAAATAATAAAAGCCATTATAATAGAGTAAGGTGATAGAACTTTGAGAATCCTGAAAAGTGATTTTTAACTTCAAAGTATAACTATCATGTTATTTTCAGAAAATGATCATTTTTTGGTAAAATACATATTTTCTTATTAAAATATGAGGTTATGATTCTAATTTAGCCCTGAAATCTCATTGTTGCATCTTATTAAAATAATAGCTATATTCATAAGAATTTGGCTGCATTTTTCCTTACATTAATATTCCACTTTTAATTTGTCCATACTGAATTCAAAAATATTGTAAGGTTCTTCTTTGAAATAGAAAATTAACACCTAACATTAATTTTTCCTAATTAAAAGTCTTCTTGCTGATATACTAGTTCTGGCAATTTAAAAGTTTTTTATTCTTTAACTCCATGACTTATTTTATCAGAGATTTAAACTACATAGTTTTAAACAAATATAAGTTTAACAAAGTCACCCTTCTTACATTCCGACAAATTCACACTACATTAAAGTCTTTGATCTTCTGGAGAATTAACTTCTCAACGTGTATAAAGTCTATATGGACATTTTTAAATTCTGTAACATATTTGGAATATTCTTCATGTTCCTGACTCCAGCATTTTGTCTATAGGTACCTATAATTCTACCTTTAACATCAACATATTTAATAGTTTTCCATGTCCCAAAGCTTATTTTAAAGATGTGCTATTTTAGAAGAGAATAAAGCACTCTTTGATAAAATCCATAAAGTTCTCCACCTTACAACACTTGATTGATAAAGTGAGATTACCACAAATATACATAAAGCCTACTCAGGAGACTGCCTGTGTTCCAACTTTAATGTGAATGAAAAATTATCCTTGTCTTTCACGCTGTGTTATAGTTTGGTTTCATGAAGTATTCTCATTAGCATGCTAAAATTGATCATTTTTATCCCTTTTATGGCCTCCAATCTTAGACAAATAGAGACTTTTGCAGACATTAGAAGATCAGGCTTTTATTCTTCACTTTCTCTCAGTTTATAGACAAAGCCTTTAATGTTGTAAAATCTGAAGGCTGCTTCTGTCCACCACCAAGGAGCTGTCCCATGAATGACCTCTGCATCCATCCCACAGACAGAGTGCTAAGAAAGAACAAGGAGCACATGTGCAGCTTGTTCCTTTTTTGTTTTTTTAAGATTTTATGGGAAGAGGAGTTTGGGGTATTTACAACTTGGGGGGAAATGTTGATTTCACTTAAAAGAATAAAATAATTGAGAAGGTCTAGAACTTTAATAAATAAACTACAAAATCTCTACTAATTTTGTTTCCCACTGATCTGTGGTTTGTAGTTATGTCATACAAAAAATCTTTTATTCCAGAGAACTGTATGCTTAGGTATTTGTGGGTCCCGTGGGATCAGATTGGTAGAAGAGCGAAACTGTGTCACACTAGCATGTTCATAACACCTCTTCAAATTATAGTTTAAGGGCTATTTACAACCACATTGACTGAGATCTGATTCTCAGGAATAATTACTACATCTGCATTAAATAATTTCCCTCTTTTATATCAAAGTTGTCAGGTGTTCTTTATGAAACACCCAAACTTAGCACTGACTAAAGTAGTTTTAAATGTATCTTCCACAAAATAGTCTTCACTTTTTTTCTCAAAATGATCAAGAAAAGTGTTTAGTAATGTTCACTTTGGAGAGCCTTTATAAAAACATGGATGAAAGTTAACACTTTTCTGAAGAATGTTTGGGGGCATTTGATCAGGTACCTGGTATGTATAGTTATTAACGGAATATAAATAATAGCTTATAGATATAAATAGCTATTATAATTAATAAAAAAAGATTAACATGCTGATGGAAATAGGTAGGAAATAGGAAACAAGTTTATACAGAGCTAAAAATAGCCAAAATTTATGGGGAAAAAACCTAATTAATTCAAAATAAAATGTGGAAGCAGCAGTCTTATCTGGAACATAGTGTAGTCAATAAATATTTATTGAGGGAGTGAATAAAGTAATATTTTTCACTCATTTCAACTTGCAAAGGGTTCTAAAAATAATATGAATCTCCAGAGCGAATAGGATACCCAAGCAAAAGATAATGGCATCAAATAACTGCCAACTTGAGACTCTGGGCACTCAGCACCTAGGTTCTGTACTCTTTTCTAGCTTATAGTTTGAGGATGAAATAAACAAAGGAAATACTTTTTTTCTGAGACAGAGTCTCACTTTGTCACCCTCGGTAGAGTGCTGTGCCATCACAGCTCGCTGCAACCTCCAGCTCTTGGCCTTGAGTCAGCCTCAGCCTCCCATGTAGCTGGAACTACAGGTGCTGCCACAATACCTGGCTATTTTTTTGTTGCAGTTTAGCCGGGGCGAGGTTTGAACCCTCCACCCTCAGTGTATGGGGCCAGTGCCCTACCCACTGAGCCACAGGTGCCACCCAAGGAGCTATATCTTAAAACAGAATATAGCCATATTTAAACAACTTGCACTTTAAAAAAATAATTGATAATAGTGTTAATGGGAAACCAGTCTCGAGTTGATGAAACAAAAATTATTTTAAAGTATATTATTTAAACAGGATTTAAAATAAAAGAAATTTTATATTAAGATATATAAATACCACTATCTTTGGTGAGAAAGGCTTTCCTGGTGCATGCACATTCCAGGGTAGAGAGGGGCCAAGAAGCAGGTGCCCTGTGCAGGCACTGCCCAGCGGCTGGGGCCGTTACCCTCCCACTCATCTCAATTCCAACAAACAGCAGCAAACTCCAGGGGGAAAGAGGGGCCCATCTACCCTTGTCATATTATTGACACTTCTCAATGTATGGGGTTCTCACATAAAAATTATTTTCTTCCTCTACAGTTTATCTCGGATGCCCAGAAACCATTGACTTCCTGGAATTTTTATTAAGTATTCCACATTCTTGCCATGGTTTTCAGATACTGCGACCTCTGCCAATATATTCTAATAAATTTTCACTTCTTTTCTTTCAATAACATCCTAGAGAATATGATTCAGACTCAAATTAATCACTGATCATGTTAATGGCTCCGAGGAGTTTACTTCCGATACCCCTTATTATATTAAATCAAACTCAATCGTGTGCTGGAGCATTGCTCGGCTGGGTTTTTATAAAAGCACTGGTATTTAATATGATTTATGCCTGGCTTTCTGTTAATATCTTTGCTTATTGTATGCTTTATTTTTAAAACAGACATTCTTAGCAATTGGCACTCCTTTAAAATCTATCATACTTTTAAAACATTTTACAGGAAGCATTGTAGAGTAAAATGTGTCTCTTACTTTATATTATAGTCCATAACAGTGAGCAGGAACAATTTATTTAATTTACAATCAAAACATTAATATTTTACTTGTAGTTTGCAAAAAGTACATGTACATATACATATTTTGCTTCTTTAAAAGTAAGTTAGATGACAAGGTTATTAGGAAATTTAAAATATTGTATTTTTTAAGCTTTGCAGCAAAGGGGCAGTTCTGGGAAAACCCTTCGAAGCGTCAGCTGAAGACATAGCAAGCGTGGCGAGTTTCATCGAGACAAAGCTTGTTACCTGCTATCTACGGATGAGAAAACCTGACCTTGCCCTGAATCATGCACACAGGTAAACAAATTCTATTAGAATCATCACAGCTAAGGGCTGCTCAGGCTAGCAGAGGATGCTACCTGAGCTTGCCTAATCCCCTTCCATCTCATTTCAATTTAAAGATGAAACCAAAAATATTTATTTACTGCTTGATTTATGTTGAGTGAGATAATCATAAAGACCACAAAGAGAATCTGAAAACCTAATGGAAGAAACAGACGCATAAGGAAACTCAGAATGCCACGCAAGGTGAAAAGGCCGTCAGCTACAGCCAGGGTGCTGCAAGGAGGAAAGGAGGGGTAGAACAGAGCAAGGAGGAAGGCGGCATGAAGGGTGAGAAGGGTTCCCACAATTCCAGAAGAGATGGGGTAAGTGCAGGGCATTTCTGACTGGGAAGCATGACACATGACTCGAAAGTGGTGGATTATTTAGTGACCACAGGGCTGAGTCAAAGGATGTCAGCCTTCTTGCAGGACATGTTTCTGAAGGTGTGGATACACTTTACATCTACTCCATCACATTTTCCCTTTTATATTTCTATTCTTCGTTAGACCTCTGTATCGTTATTCTACCATATGACTTCCTAGAATCCCCAGGGTTTCCCAGGCCTATCTTTTCTTTTATAAAAATGCACCTCTCCTGTGTTTTATTTTCTAAGTCTTGCTCTCATGGGTAACAATCAGTTTTAATCTGCAGCACAGCTGAAGTGATTATGTTACGCCACTCAAAGAACTCTTTCTTTGAAATCATGATGCCTTTCTTCCTCTCTGCCTGCCTTAGAGCACTTTACCTAGAACTTTCAGGTTGCTGGTTTTCTTATCTCACATCCTGTATTTCTATTGGAGATAAACAGCAAACCTCATATCAACATGAAAATATGATTCCTGCTTTGTTAATAACCCTGGGGAACATAATTATCAGTTGTAATAAGACCCATGTAAGTGACAGATTTGTCAACATGGTAAAAGTCACTTACAAACCCACATACACTAGGAAGCTAAAGTTCTTTCTACCAGAGATTTTTCACAGCCCAGTACTGGGCTTGAGCTTAACCAACAGGCAACTAAATAATTTTGAAATTTACAAGATGGCCTACTTAAAGAAATTCTCCTGCTTAAGTAAACTATAAAAACTAAAAACAGATTCCCTTTATAATGAAAAGAAAATTCTACACTCTATATTATCTGGGAACACTGTATGCAACCATAGGTTCCAAATCCATTATCAAGAGATATGGTCTGTCAAAGAATATTACTCCATTTCCATTTGAAAAATATATATATATATTGGAAAGGTAACATGTATTTTAGTATGTCAAAATATTGCAATTTCTGGGTTACTTGGGTGACCTGTAAGCATAGAAGGAAAAATATTTGTATTTGGGACTAGCTCAGAAAATCTATGAGCATATGTAAACAACAAATTGAGATGCACTGAAAGTAATTATATTCTACTTTCTCCATGGCCTTCATTACATATAAAGAAAATATTTTCTTGATACTAGTGTGTGTTTGATGGGCTTTTCAATTGTATTTAATAATAAAATTACAAATGGCGAGGACAAGTCAAAATTCAATTCAATGTTATTAAAAATAAGTTATAGGAATGAAAGAGCAAAACTCTACAGTATGGCTTGGCACCCATAGCACAGCAGTTAGAGCACCAGCCACATACACCGAGGGTGGCAGGTACGATGCCACCCAGGGCCACCTAAACAACAACTGCAACAACAACAACCAAAAAAATAGCCGGGCATTGTAGTGGGCACCTAGAATCCCAGCTACTTGGGAGGCTGAGGCAAGAGAATTACTTAAGCCCAAAATTTTGAGGTGCTGCAAGCTGTGACGCCACTGCACACTACCCAGGGTGACATAGTGAGACTCTATCTCAAAACAAACAAACAAACAAAAAACAACTCTACTGCAATCCTGGTATAAGATTATTAAGATGCTATAATTTCTGAGAATATAAGAGTAAGTTTCAATAGGATCACTATCTAGAATTAGGAAACCTTTGTTCCAAAACTAGTGGTGGCCTTTCAAGATCTGTAAAGTTACTGAGGGGAACAGACACAACAATGAGTAGTAAATGATCTTCCCTATTAGTTTAGAATTAACTTTGTGCATTCTTTCCTACTATAAAATAATTTTTTCTTCTGTTTCCAAGCTGAACATTAAATAGGAATTACAAATCAATAAAGGTTAAACAGTCAATTCATACCATTGATAATGCACCAAGTGAAGTAAATCATTTAGCTGTTCTTGTCATAAGGCAGAACTGCAACAGTCAGTGGGTATGTTTGTAATATTAAGACATTTTTGAAGATCTTATACTTGAAAAAAGACTTTGAAATATGAATCAATAAATATGTTTTAAAAAATAAATTGATTAATTAATCAGGATACTTGATCTTTAATAACTCACAGCCATTTGCTACACACTGAATGCAGGATTCAGCTTTTGTATTATTATCACATGGTGATGGTTGATACTAATCATGAATCAAAATTAAAATACTCCTTTCTTGCATTTATTTGCATTTGCTGAAGCATCTTTAATTTTATGTAAATGTGAGGTCTACTGCATATTTTTAGGAGACTTGTTAACACAAAATTAACTTAAAAATCATCATGTAGTTTTGCTTGATAAAAATAAATATATATTGTTTGGTCATATAGAAGACAATAGAAACTATAACTTCTGGTTTATGATCAATAGTTATATTTTGAAGTTGATCAGCTAAACATTGACATTTAAACAACAATAATAAGTGATATAAAGTCTCTATAAACAACTATTTTCAAATGGCCTTCTTTTTTTTCTCATAACATATCCAAAGTGGCAAATATGGATATAGTTTTTTACTTTAACCAAAAGTAATACTTAGACTCACCAGTCAAATATATAACTGTCAGTTCACTTCATCAACAGTGCATTTTGTCAGTAGGTGTTTTGAACATTTCTAAAGACTGATTTCTAATTCTATCTTATGAAGAAAATATTGCTATAACTCTTCTCCAATCATATAATTATATTTTTATGTACATAATTGTAAAGATTTTAATGATCCATACTAGCTTTTATATAAGTCCCCACTTTAGAATTTTTGTTTATTTTTATTGCAGAATTGAAGGTCTAAAGTACCAAATATGTGGGAAAATATCCTGTTTTCTTTTTTTTAACTTAATCTTTATTAAATCATAACTATATACATTTATGGGGTATAATGTGATGATTTCCCATAAAATGTGGAATGCTTAAATCAAACTAATTAACATAATCATCACCTCACTTAACTTATTTTTGTGATAAGACATTTATACTATGCTCTTAGTTGTTTTGGAATGTATCCATGCACTGTGTACATTAGGTGAGATCCCACCAAATACCCTCCCTCCACTCACCCTTTCCCCTTCCCTCCCCTCTCCATACTCTTCCCCTCCTTTCTGGACTATATATGTGTTTTGTCATTGGTATGAATGTGTAAGTGTTTATATATTGGTTTCATAATAGTATTGAGAACACTGGATACTTTTTTTCCATTCTTAAGATACCTTACTAAGAAGAATATGTTTGGGCTCCATCCAGGTAAACAAAAAAGATATAAGGTCTCCCTCTTTTTATGGCTGCATAGTATTCTATGGTGTACACATACCACAATTTGTTTATCCATTAATGGGTTGATGGGCATTTAAGCTGCTTCCATGACTTGGCTATTGTGAATTGGGCTGCAATAAACATCCTGGTGCAAATGTCTTTGTTGTAAAATGATTTTTGTTCATCTGGGTAGATACAAGTTAATGATATTACAAGATCTAACGGGAGGTCAACTTTTAGTTCCTTGAGAATTCTCCATACTTCTTTCCCTGCACTCTCTTCTGGTATTTTATAGTTTCATGTCTTAAGTTTAAATCTTTTATCCAGTGAGAATAAATTTTTGTTAATGGTGAAAGGTGAGGGTCCAGTTTCAGTCTCCTACAGGTTGCTAGCCAATTCTCCCAACACCATTTGTAAAATAGCAAATCTGTCCCCAATGTATGTTTTTGTTAGGTTTATCAAAGAGCAAATGACAATACGTGCTTGTGTTCATCTCTTGCTTCTGTACTCTATACATACATCTACATCTCTATTTTTGTGCCAGTACTCATGCTGTTTTGATCACTATAGGATTAATGTAATCTGAAGTATCATAATGTGATGCCTCCTGATTTGTTTTTATTTCTGAGTAATATATTGGCTATTCAAGGTTTTTTCTGATTCCATATAAAATGAAGTACTATTTTTTCAAGTTCTTTAAATTAAGACATTGGTGTTTCAATAGGGATTGCATTAAATCTGTAGATTGCTTCAGGTAGCATGGACATTTTAACAATGTTGATTCTTCCCAACCATGAGCATGGCATGTTTTTCCATTTGTTAAAATCTTCTGCTGTTTCTTTTCTCAGGGTTTCATAGTTCTCATTATAGTGATTTTTCACTTCCTTTGTTAGATAAATTCCCAGGTATTTCATCTTCTTTGGCACTACTGTAAAAAGAATAGTCTTTGATTATATTTTCATCTTGACTGTTGTTGGCATATATAAAAGCTACTTATTTGTAAGTATCCTGAGACACTGCTATATTCCTTAATCGCTTCTAAGAGCTTTGTAGTTATGTCCCTGGGGTTTTCCAGGTATAAAATCAAGTCATCCACAAAGAGTAAGTTTTTTACCTCCTCTGACCCCATTTCAATATTCTTGATCCTCTTCTTTTGCCTGAATGCAATGGCTAGGACTTCCATTATTATGTTGAATAGGAGTGGTGACCATGGGCGCCCTTGTCTAGTTGAAGATCTGAGTGGAAATGTTTTCAATTTTACTACATTCAATATGATATTGGCTGTGGGTGTGCTATAGATGGCGTCTATCATTTTAAGAAATTTCCCATCTAAACCTACTTTCTTAAGTGTTCTGATCATGAAAGGCTGTTGGATATTATCAAAAGCTTTTTGTGAATCAACTGATAGAATCATATGGTCTTTGTTTTATATTTTATTTCTGTGGTGTATTATATTTATAGATTTACATATGTTGAACCATCCTTGTAACCCTAGGATAAAACCAACTTGATCATAGTGTATAATTTTTTTGATGTATTATTGAATTCTGTTTGCTAAGATCTTATTGAATATTTTTGCAATGATATTCATTAATGATATCATCTTCTTTCTTTGTTGGGTTCTTTCCTAGTTTGGGGATTAAGGTGATTTTTGCTTCATAGAATGTGCTGGGGAGGAGTACTTCTTTATCTATGTTTTGGAAAAGGTTATGCAATGTAGGTACTAGTTGTGATCTGAAGGTTTGGTAGAATTCATTTTTTTTTTTTTATTGAATGGTAACTATGTACATTAATGCACTTCTGGGGTACAGTGTGGGGTTTTCACATACAATCCGAACTACTTCCATCAAACTGG
>NW_003852473.1:7874686-7875362 GCF_000181295.1 Otolemur garnettii
CCCCATGCTGAGTTTAGCTTGTTTGGAGGCCTTATCAGGACCATTAAGTTGATGGCTTCTTCTGGTTGCCCAGAGAGACAGGCAGAGCCTGTCTGTTGTCTTCTCCCAGATCTCGGGTGCTGGGACAGACGGGGTGCAGTGGAACAGCAGCAGCTGCACAGAGGTGTGCGTGACCGACTTAGACTTTGTTCAGCCTGCCGGGCAACCGGGGGTCCGCAGACTGGCAGCAGCCAGATTAGTCCTGGTTCAGCCCCTCTGGGTGGAACAGGGGAACTGTAGTGGGTAGATCAGTCCTAGTTCAGCACCCTGGAGCAACCAGAGGGTAGGGGAATGGCAGTGGTAGTGCAGGGTACACGAGCGACCAGATCAGTCCTAGTTCAGCCACACCAGAGTAGCTGGGGGGAAGCAGGGGACTACTTCACCATCGCCCGTTGGATGCGTGCGGCGCTAGCAAGCTGATCTGTGTCCTCCCAGTGCGGGAGCCCGGAGCAAGGGACTCCTCCACCTCTGTCCGAGGGACGTATGTGGCTCTAGCAAATAGTTCTGGGCCCTCCAAAAATGGTAGACCCCTCTACCACCACCTGCAGGGCAAGTGTGTCTCTAGCAAGCAGTTCTAGGCCTGCCCAGCTTGGGAGCCTGTAGTGGGGAACACTTCCCTTGGCCCCCGTGGGGTGTG
>NW_003852473.1:7875541-7889517 GCF_000181295.1 Otolemur garnettii
AGGACAAAGGGACCCACTTGGCAACTGGGTTAGTCTGGGAAGGTTAATACCTCCTTCCCTACCTTACACCCAGTCACTCATGGTTCCCCAGGTTTGTGGCCCTATTTAGTCCAGTAGGCCACTGCTCCCGGGGTTTACCTGGCAAAATCAGCCAGAAATCTGAGTTTGGCAGTGGGCCTTGCCTGTTTAAATTAGGCTTCTGTCTGGCTAGATTTCTCTGTAAGTCAGAGGTTGCATTCAGCTTTAAACTCAGGTGTCAATTCTAGCCTCTGCCCGCCCACTGCCTTTGTCTCAGCCGAATTAGCCCCCTGAGGGCAGAGGCTCCACCCAAGAGAGTCAAGGGCGCCCTGCCTGTGGCTGCCGTCCAGGATGGCGTGCCGGGGGTTTCTGCACCGGCATCCCCCAAGCTGACTCTCTTCTCCTCACGCCCGCACCACAGTCAGCACAGAACAGCACCAGCCCTTTCCCCCTCCACTTCTCTCAAGCAGATGCCCCAGTATCAGGACTCCATAGGTAATAAACCTCCAGTTCTCGGAGCGGGTGGGTGGGGACTCCTTGGAGTTCGGTGTTGCAGGTGGGGGATATATATACAGATTTATACAGTTTTACAGTTTTATGTTTGGCCAGAGGGTGCCATGGCACACTGGCAGGGGTAGGAGGTCCAGTTTTTAGGGGGTCTCTCCCATGCAATAGAGTGGGAGAAAGTTTGAACTCTGCTCGCTTGTTTGCATGGAGTAAACTGCGCGAGCCCTTGTTGTGGGGGAGGGGACTCCCGTCTGCTTGGTGGTGGATTTTGTACCTTTTGGTTGTAATTTCGGGGTTGCAGCTCGCCTCAGGAAGGTTGAAGTGCACTCTTCAATCTTCTCTCTTGTCTCTGCTCCAAACCATCAGCTAATTTGCTAAGCTGCTGTCCTTTCAGCCTCCTTCTGGACGGGAGCTTCTGTAAAAAGCTGGCTGCAGTTCGCCATCTTGGCTCCGCCCCGGTTTGGTAGAATTCTTATGTGAAGCCATCTGGTCCTGGACTTTTCTGTTTTGGGAGATTCTGTATTATTGATGCTATTTCAGTGCTGGATATAGTTCTATTCAAAATTTCTAATTATTTCTGGTTGAGTCTAGGAAGATGACATGCTTCCAGGTGTTGGTAGAGGGCCAGACCACCATTCTGTGGTGGTCCAAGAAGATACGAGAAATAATTTCTGTTCTTTTAAATTCATTGTGATTGGACTTGTGTCCTAAAATATGATCAATTTTGGAGGATGATCCATGGGCTGATGAGAAGAATATGCATTCAGTTTATTAGGTTCAGATGACATATTCTATAGATGTCTGTTAAGTCCATTTGGTTTAGGATCAAGTTTAAGTCCATTATTTCTTTGTTTAATCTCTTCTTGGAGAATCTGTTCACAACTGAAAAGGGGGTGTTAAAATCTCCAACTATTATAATGCAGGAAGATATCAAATTGTTCATATCAATTAGGATTTTCTCTATAAATTAAGAAGCATTTGAGTAGAGTGCATAAGTGTTAATTATTGAAATCTCTTCATGTTGAATGTTTCCCTTGACAAATATGTAGTGGTGTCCATTCTTGTCTTTCCTTATCTTTGTTAGTTTAAATCTTATTCTATCTGAAATAAAATTGCAACCACTGCTTTTTTTCTGATTTCCATCTGCCTATATTATAGATGACCATCCCTTCACCCTGAATCCTTTTTTATCCTTTGAGGTAAGATGCATCTTGTAGTCAACAGATACCTAGCCTGAGTTTTTGTATACAGTCAGCCAACCTGTGCCTCTTTAGAGGACAATTTAAGCCATTCACATTAATTAAGAGAATTGATAGGTATGATAGTGTTTTGGCCATCATGTTTTTCAAAAGTCCAGTGGATAATTTCAATTCTTTCACCATTGTGGAAATTAGGTTTTGTTTGGTAAATTCTGGGTGAATTTACTTTGGTTGTAATATTATGGAAAATGGGTCTGAGCATTTCCTGGAGAGCTGGTTTAGTTATGGGAAATTTTCTCAACATGTGTATGTCAGTAAAATCTTTGATTTCTCCATCACAAATGAAATTCCATTTAATTGGATACAGAATCCTGGGCTGAAAGTTATTTTGTTTTAGAAGATTGAAGGTCAATGACCATCCCTTTCTGGCTTAAAAAGTTTCAGCTGAAAGATCTATAGTCATTCGGGCAGCACCTGTGGCTCAAGAAGTAGGGCACTGGCCCCATATACCATGCGTGGAGGATTCAAGCCCAGCCCTGGCCAAAACTGCAAAAAACAATAAAAAGAAAAGAAAAGAAAACAGGTCCTCTGAGACTAAAGAACAACCCTAAAAAGAGAGAGCGAGATCTGCAGACATTCTAGTATTTCTCCCTTTGTAGGTAATGCTTTTCTTACATCTGGCTGCTTGCAGGATTTCCCCCTTCATATTAACTTTGGCAAAGTTAATTACAATATGTCAAGGAGATGCTTTATTTGGATTGAGTTTTCCTGGGGTTCTGAAACTTGTCTACTATCTGAATTTCTGTATCCCTTGCAATGCTTGGGAAATTCTCCTCTGTAATATGCCTTTGGGACCATCCTCTTTTCCTTCAGGAATTCCTATAAGTTGGATGTTTGATCTTTTGAAATGATCCCACAACTCTCTCAGGGAATAATCTGGTTTTGCTTCCCATTTGTTTGCCTCTTTGAATGCTTGGAATCATTCAAAAGGTTTGTCTTCAATTTCAGAGATCCTTTCTTCTGCCTGCTCAGCTCTATTACAGAGAGATTCTACTGTATTTTGAAGCTCTTCAAATAACTTTTTCATTTCCTTGAGCTCTGTTATCTTTTTTCTCATTATGTCCATATCCTTGGTGATTTTGTCTTTGAATTCATTCATTTCTTGAGACAACTTTTGCACAACTCTTTGGATTTCTATTTCCATCTTTTCCTCCATTATTCATTTTATTTGTTATCCATATTCTGAATTCTATTTCTGGCAATTCAGCCATTTGTCTGTGAATGGCATCTTCTATTGTATCTCCTTTGTCATTCCTTGGGGGAGTTGATCTACTCTGATTATTCATGTTGCCAGAGTTCTTCCACTGGTTCCACCCCATGAGTATTTTCCACAGATTGGCTAGTAAAACTGGTAGGGTGAGATTAGATTGTGGGCCTCAGGAAATGGAGCTAACCAGCCCTCTAAAAATGAGCTAGGGCTGGTTATGCTGGATTTTCCCCCACAGCTTTACATAGGTCCCTTTCAGACTGCAGCCAGAGACTCTGAGGACCTGCTTGGTGTGATAGCCTAAGGTGTCTCTGTCTTGTAGTTAGCCAGCCTCTATCCAATCTCAATTAATCATGGTATTAGCAACTGTGGTGCCCCACCTCCAACAGCAACAGCTGGAGGAAGAGAATTAGTCCCTCCCACTACAAAACCACCACTGCTCAACCTTGGAGGGTTCCCAGATGGCCAGTCCAGGTCAAGAGTTCCAATCCAATTGTCCCAGGCAGTATAATCAGTGCTCAACAGGGAGAGTTTAAAGGGTTTCCAGTGACCTGATAGTAGAGATCCACCAGCAGTTCTGTCCAAAAAACCTGAGGGGCTGGAGTCTGATTCCTTTTGGTGAGCAATTGAGTCAGGAACACCTGTACCCTGCCAAAGAGTCAGTCCAGGGACATCAGCACCTCCACTCACTGCTACACACCACTGCTGGCAACCCCATGGGGCTGGAGCCTGCTTCCCTCCTGTGAGCAATGGAGTAAGGGAAGTACACCTGCTAAAGTCAAAGGGATGTCAGTGCCTCCAACCCCACTGCACACTGCCATTGGCAACCACAAGGGGCTGGAGCCTAGTTCCCTCTGGTGAGAAATGGAATCAAGGCATCAGTGCCTCTGCTCCCCATGTACCATCATGGCATGTTTCACTCTCCTGCACAGTCAGAGCTTCCTCACCCCACTGCACAGTGCCACTGGCAACCTTGAGGAGCTGGAGCCTGATTCCCTGGGGTTAACAATGGAACCAGGAAAATGAACAAAGTCTGACCCTGGATGTCAGCACTTCTGCCCACTGTGCACCATTATGGTGTGGCACATCTCTCTCTCTCACATGTCCCTCTCTCCCTACACCCCCCCCAACTTCCACTCAAGTCACTGTTCCCATGCTGTTACCAGTGGCCCACATAATGCCCAGTCCTCTCAAGGAATTGCCAAACACTCTGGGCTCTGTAGGGAGCAGGTCTTCAAACCACCAGGAAAGGGGGGAAAGGTAGACTGGGAGTTCATAATTGCAGGGAAAATATTTATTCAATTTTATGCCAGGCAGGATGGTGCTTCGCCTCACAAGTGGGACCTCCATGGAAATGAGGCCTGGTGTTTAGCAGCTCTCTCCCATGGGGATAAAATAAGAAGTATTTTGTTCCCTGCTCACTTGCAGAGAGCACACAGCAAACCTCCAGCTTGGGTGAAGGGTCTATCATCCTCTTGGTAATGGGCTTTGTACCTAGAATTTGTTTTCTTGGAGTTTCACCTTGCCTCAGCAAAGATGACATGCACTTGTCTATCTTCTTTCTTAGTTCAGCTCCCCACCTGCAGCTTTATTGAGTCCATTCTGTCCATTATCTCTCCCTCTGGACAGGAACCTCTGTTGATAGCTGCCTCTTGCTGTCCATCTTACTTCCTTCCCTGGAAAATATCCTGTTTTCAAAACTGTTTTATAATGGTAGAATCTGCATTTATTTTATCATTCAACAAATATTTATTGAATACCCACCAAGAGCCTATTTCTGTGGTAGGCAGGGAAGAGGTAGTTATAAACAGGAAATATGTGATGCTTATACACCAGCAGAAGTGGCAAAGTATAAAAAATAGTCATTAGTAAATACACAAGATAAATAGAATTTATAAGTGCTGTGAAAGAAATATTATAAATATTTCTGCAGAACCGCCATAATTGACCACCTCTCTACTTTGCTTACTTAAGTTGACCTAATTTTCAAAGACCAGACATGCACATCACATACTCAAATAGAAAACTGACCTTTACATATTGACCCCTTCTTTAAGTTGTATCTTGACCACTTCAGCTGTAACACACAATATTAATTTGCCCTCTATAAATTGACCAGTTGAGTCCACTCTACACCAAAAGATAGAAGGTTTTGGCTTTGCCCTTAGTTGTATTATTGTTTCCTTAGTATCAGTTCATTTTTCTATTTTATTATCACCATATGTTAGATAAGGCCTAATGTCCTACTGTTGGTCACACGTTACAGAAGTTTTTTTCAGCATGAAGAATTGGTCTGAATTATGGGTACATCCTACAATTACTAAAAAACTTTACAGTTAATTGAGACACAATGGCCCAAAGGAAAGAACTCAAAGAGCTGACATTGAAGGAAAAGGTTGATTTTCTACATTTTCTGGAAAGCAGCAACCAAAGAGAAACAGTGGAGCATTTTGGTATTAGCAAGACAACATTTAGCAACATATAAAAAACATGAGGAGAGAGATGGTAAGGAAAGCGGAGACCTACAGCAGAAAAGGAGGAAAACTTCCCTCAATGTAATCAATGCAGTAACATTTATCTGGTTCTAATATGTGCAGTTAACATCTAAATCTCCAGGCTGATAAGTTAAAAGTTGCTAAAAAATTCATGCAGGAATTTGGGGTGGCTGATTTCCAAGCATCAAGTGGTTGGCTCAAGAAATTTAAACTGCAACATGAGATCTCCTAGAATAGTGGTTCTCAACCTTCCTAATGCCGTGAACTTTTAATACAGTCCAAAGGGATTGCAACCCATAGGTTGAGAACTGCTGTCCTAGAAAGTCTTGTGTGGTGAATCCAATGATGTACCAGTAGAAGTTTGTGAAGAGTTTGCCCAAAAGTTCCCAGAATTCACCAGAGGCTTCAGAGATCACAACATCTTCATCATAGAGGATTGTGGACTCTTTTCCAAGATGATGCCTGACAGGAGCCTCGTCATGAAGAGTAACAAATGTAAGAGCCAAAAATTTTCCAAAGAACATTTCACAGTTCTTCTCTGCATTCAGTCAACTGGAGAGAAACCCTTGGTGACTGGTAGATCAGCAAAGCCACATACATTTAAGAACCTGAAGCACAAAGACTTCCATGTTACTTGGAGATCAAATGACAGATGCCCTATTTAAGAGTACGTAAAGGGTATTGACTGAGAAACAAAGAAGGAACAGTCTATTCTACTGCCAACAGACAACTGCCCTGGCCACCTGCAAATGAATCATCTCACAAACAGGACACTGAAATTTCTGCCTCCAAATACAACTTCAAAAATCCAACCTCTTGATGAAGTCACTTCAAAGCATTTAAAATGCACTACTTCCCAGCTCTAGCAGTGGGTCATCACTGAAATACAACCTATGGTCCACCTGTGGAAGCAACTTCATCTGCTGCCTCTGGGTCAGTTCTGCTTGGAATAAAGTTCAGCCAAAAATGACACAAGAAAGTGATTCAAGAAAGTTGGATTTGTCACAACCCAAGAGCATGGTGTTTTAGTCCCAACAGACAGTCCATCACCCATGGCAGAATTAGAAGGAGTAGATTTTGAAGGTTTTGTTGCAATGGCTGATGAGGTGGCAACCTGCAATGAACTTCACCCAGAGGCAGTTTTCCATGTTATATTGACCAAAGTACAGACCAGTGTAAAAGTACATGAAGCAGCTGATGAAGTGGAAGAAGCAAGTGAGGATGACACAGGAACTGCAGAGACTCCAGAAGAAGAGGAAGTCAGGCATTTGATAACACACTTGGAGTCATTCGCTAGGGGAAAATGCCCAGGTGTGCTAAGTGGTGTAGCTGGTGTTGAGAGTGCTTTCTCCAAGTGTTTGTAATAAGAATACACTCTTTTTTCAGAAGGAATGATTAAACCATGAGAATACAGTGACTGTAATGATTCTGTATGATACTGTTTTGTGTGATTTTGCTGGTTTGATTATGTGATTTCATATGATATTCTCTAATAAAACCTGCATAAGAAAGTACAGTACATGTACATGTCAGTTACTGTAGGCCTAGTTCCTTATGTTAACCACCTCTGTATGATGGCCACTTCATTATAGTCCTTTGGGCAGTCAACTTACAGAGGTTCTACTGTAATTTTATGTTGCAGAGGCAGCATAATTTATCAAGTCAGAACAGAGTATAGAATCTGACAGCATGGGTTCAAATAATGACTCCCCCACTCACTAGTTAAGCTGAATTTAACTCTATATGAAATTGAGTTATGATAATAGCACCTGTTTCATAAATACTGTCTCACAAGGCTTTGTGAAAAGTAAATACAAATGCATGCATTGTTTTATTCTAGCCATGGCAGAGTTACTGGCATTGGACATGCCTTCTTGCTATAAACATTTATTAATATAAAACTGGACAAAATATATGAGACAACTGCCTTCATGCCTTGGAAAATAATGAGAACAGGACCATGACCCTTGAAAGAAGGAAAATTTACATTTAATTTTTTGATGGGTTTATTTTTCTGCCCTTGTTCAGGGACATGGAGACCAAGTTTGACTGTAGTCTTACTGAACTGAAGAGGCAGAGGTTGGAATACCAGCCTGACAAAAATTCTAGATTGTAGTGACCAAACAAAAGTTAGTTGTTTGAGAGGGTCGGGGACAGAAGTCTGCGTGTGAATTGGCTGGTGTTTAGGAAGATCTGAGCCATGCGTGTAAGGAAAGAGATTTCACACTGCAGACTGCCCATGGCAGAGTTAATGCTGGATTGAACCCCAAAGGTCTTGCAGTGCTGGGAAATGCCAAAACACCAGGCTGGAGAGAATCTCTGAGCACCTCATGCCTTCAGTTGAGACCAGAAAAGGCCATGGTTAGAGAGTAAGGACAGTGACCTCATAAAAGGTCCACACCTTAGAATTCCACTCAAAACCAAAATAGGCCTTTCCTTAAAAATACAAAAACCAATCTTGATTTCAAAAAAAAAAAAAAGATCATTTGCCATTTGATTCTCAGAGATGAGGGGGAAAAAGCAGCTTCAACATGTTTTCAGGGAAGAAGTCATAATTCAGATTCTTTACAATATCTCACCCAAAATGTCCAGCATAAAATTAAAAACTGCCACACATGCAAAGAAGTAGGTAAATGAGGCTGAGAAAATAAGCAGTCCATAGAAATGGGTCCCAGGTGACTCCGTTGTTGGAATTGACAGACAAGGATTTCAATAAGGCTGTGAACATGTGTTCCAAGACCTAAAGGTAAAAATGATCATAAGGAATGAAGAGATGGAAATCCTAACAGAGAGATAGAAATGACAGGAAGAACCAAATGGAGATTTACACAGAGCAATAAAATATCCACAATGTACCTTACTATCAGATTGTAGAAACCTAAAGAAAGGGTTAGTGAACTTAAAGACAAATCAATAGAAATTATCCCATATAAAGAACAGAGAAAAAAAATATTTAAAAAATTAACCAATGCTTTACCTGTTTTCAGAGATAGGAACAAGGAATCTAACATACATGTAGTTTAAGTCTCAGAAAGAAGAGAAAGAGAATGCAGAGCATATAAAATACTTTTTGGAAATTTCCCAAATTCAGTTGCAAAGAAAGACAGACAGAACCCCCCAAGAGTGTTAGCTAGAATTAAAACAAACAAAAAATAATCACATGTTAAGCTCAGGCAAAGAAGAAGAGCACATTACACAGAGTGACTTTCTTCAGAAACTGCAGATGCCAAAACATGGTGCAGCAACAACTTGAAGTGCCCAGAGAAAAATGTCAGATGAGAATTCTATTTTCAGCCAAAATGCTCCTCAAAAATGAGAGCTAAATAAAGACATTCTATATAAATAAAAGCTGGAAAGTGACCATCAGCGTATCTGCACTTGGAGAATGCAAAGGACACATTTCACAGGGAAGGAAATTGGAATGGGTTGAAGCCTGGTGCTGCAGAAGGGAAAGAGGAGTGTCAGAAATGATGAGTAAACAGAAGACTGTTTTCCTCTCAAAATGTCTTTAAAGGTGCATTTGAGGGGCAAATATCAGCACGTATTATCTAAGTAAAAATAATGAATCATAGAATTACATATGTTGATTTAAAATATTTGATAACACCAGAGGCCCATGGGAGGGAGGACAAGAGGAATTTCATTAAAGTAAGGTTTATACATGAAGAGGCACAATGTTAGCTCCAAGTAGACTCTGATCAAGTAAGGATGCATGTATATTCTCTAGAGTAACCATCAAAAAGAATAAACAATAGTTATGGAGTCGTATAATGAATTTAAAGTTAAATACTAAAGAATACTTAATTAACTGAAAGTAAGTCAAAAAAGGAGAACGATGAGAGCAAAACAGATGTTGGCAGATTCAGCGAAACCATATCAATAATTACATGCAGTATTTAAACAGTTGCCTTGACATTCCAGTTAAAGAGCAGAGACCGTCAGCCTGGACAGCATTGCAAGGTTCAAATATGAGCTGTCTATAAAAAGCATAGGTTGAAAGTAAAAGAGTGAAAAATGATACACCATACAATAAACATAAAAGGCTCTTTTTTAAGTTAAATTTTGCTATGTTATTATCAAAGTAGACTTTAAGTAAGGGTATATTACCAAAGATAAAAATAAGACTCAATAAAATTTTGAAAACTTATAGTGCTTGTTCTCAAATCTCAATTGAATTAAATTAGAAATCAGAAAGAGTAAAATATCTAGAAAATCCCTTTAAATACTTGGGAATTAAGTGACATACATCTAAATAACCCATGGGTCAAAATTTGAGAAAGTGAAACCACCAAAGGCATAGATTTGCCTCCACTTCATTGCTAAGTAGCCTGTACGTAAGCTACCCTCTGCTTCTGGTTTCTCTTCTTTAAATCCTTGTCAACTGCTTGAAAAACAGCTCTGAATTTCAAAATGTTAGAGTTGTATTTTATTTCAATCTTACCACCAATAATACAGATTGTTTTCAATGGCAGTATTAGTAATAAACTTTATATTGTCACAGAGGATACTATTATTTTAAACTACCCTTTTGAACCCAATAGATACTCTATAGATAATTTAGAAAGTTCCATGAAAATACAAATTTGGGAATGTCATTAACCATATTTTGGAGGTTAATTATGCCTGAAATGATATCATCTTAAAGCATTACAGATCCTTATGAGTTTTAGTAGTTATTAGTTAGTTGTTATTTTAGTAGAAACAACAATTTTACAGATTTCTTTCAGATCTCAAGAAGTGAACCATTTCAAAGACAATGCTCTCTTGTTTACCACAACTATAAGTTTAAAATCTGACTACTAAATACAACACATCAGTAGCATTAGATGAAATAATGCTCACAATCTTAGAACTTAAACAAAACTACAATACCACAGTAAACAAAAGGAAAACTCTGGTGTCAGCTTCTTGCTATGAACAAATATATAGGCTATTAAGCATTAGTACTGATGATAGGTTGCTACTACTTATAATGACAACTGGGAACACAAAAGGAAAGGGTGTAATCCTACCTGTATGGATGGACAACCCTGTAGACCTCAAAGTGTCTTGCTTTGGGAAAATATTATGATGGATTGTTTTGAAAATATTTACATTCATTTCCAAAAGACATTGCGTTATCTGGACTTATTTTCATCAACTCTTAAAGGAAAGGCTCAAGTTAGAAAATCCCTGTTTCTTCTCTTTCTACGATCCCTAGATTTTACTGAATGTTCCTTTTGATTTAATGAAATAAACTCAATCTATACATGTTTGTATGAACTTACAAGTCTGGAAAAAGTAAGAGGAAATCATGGCATTGTTGCTTTCAAGATATCTAACTTGACTTTTTGCAGATTAGGCACTTAGCTTTTTTGATGAGCTAGGCATAGTAAAATGCTCCACTTTTATGTCTCTTGCTATTATATATCCATGAAAACAAATCCACTTATAAACGGCTGCTTCCAGCCAGGCATACAGCTCATGCCAGTAATCCCAGCAATTTGGGAGGTTGAAACATGAGGATTGCTTGAGGTCAGGAGTTCAAGATAAGTCTGGGAAACACAGAAAGATAGACATCTCTACAAAATTAAAAAATTAGCTACACATGGTGGTACATGTCTATAGTCCTTGGGAGGCTGAGGCAGGTGGTACATGTCTATAGCTTCTTGGGAGGCTGAGGCAGGAGGATCACCTGATCCCAGCAGTTTAAGGGTGCAGTGAGCTATGATTACACCATTGCATTCCAACCTGGGCAATAGAGTGAGATCCCACATCCCCCCTCCCCACACCAAATGACGCTTCCACTGAAAATCACCTTCATCACTTAACATTCTTTCAAACCCTGGAAAAGAAAATCTGACATGCCAATTTCTGTTGAAGAATGAAGACTGTTTTCACTTTACCATACTATAGAAAGCAACCACAATGCTGTTCTGCATGCAAAGGTGACCACATCAAGAAATAGTTCTTCAGCAGGAATAAGAACAAGCATTCATTGGACACTTACCATATAGCAGTTGCACATCAGGCTCTTTTATGCTGTCTCCCTACTCTTGCCAATAACTGCCGAAAAATGTTTTCTTATTACCATTTTTCAGTTGAAGAAACAGTATTCCAGCAAATCTATGAGATCATTGTCATTCTTTCTCCTAAATATTATGGCTGTCATCCCAATTTGTCCTGAAAATGATGAAAGTTATTAATATCTGGAGGAGTTCTGTACAGGTCAGGGTAGCATTGGGTGTAGGAGACATTGACCTTGAAATCATAAAACTTTGATTCAACTACAGCTTCAGTTATTGTGTTGAAAAGCCTTGCTTTCCTCATATTTATTCATGAATAATACCATTTAGCAAGTCTCATTTACATTATCAGTGCAACACAACTTTTACATCACAAGATTCTAGCATACGAGGGCTGTCCAGAAGGCATCCATCCACATACTATGAAAAAGAGTATCAATGAAGGCGGGATAGATACCTTCTGCATAGCCCTCATGCATCATCACCACTGCACTCCCCTTGCTTGTACCTGATGCCCCAGCTCTTCTTTGTAATTATCACATGGCTTTGCACAATACACACACAGCTTTAGCTATGCAAAAAAAGTAAGGGGAAAAGATAATTAAGATTAAAAGCAAACAAATTTTAGATAATAATTAAACAAGGCCATTATTATCCAAAGAATAAAAATGGCTAATTGCCTAAGGGTCATCATTTGTGTATCTTGGTAAGAACACAAGAAACAGGATCCAGATGGCTCAGACATCTTGTGAGTTTCTTTTTGTAAAGAAGAGGAGGAGGAAAGAAAAAAAAAAAAGACTATGACTTTGTCTAATAAAAGAGGAAAATCTGAAGACAACAAAAGCAGAAAACAACAGATTTCCCTCCCCCTTAGAACTTTCAATAATAGGTTCTAAAGTTGGATCAGATTCCTTGAGTACCCCATGTTGTCAAAGCCCAAATCCAGCTTCACACACCTGATGTGCAACTGAAGGGCAGCACCATAACATAGGTGCTCAGAGAAAAAGGAAGATTTATTCTGTTTGGCCAAAGTGAGAAGAAGGGGGAGCAAGATCTCCCAGCTCTATTTTGAGAAGAGGACAGAGTAAGGGGATTGTCTGAGGCTGGGAGGAAGGGGGAGTTTCAGGAACCATGAATAGATTAATAAATTGAGGTATATGTATACCATGGAATATTATGCAGCCTTGAAAAAGGATGGAGACTTTACCTCTTTTATGTTTACATGGATGGAGCTGGAACATATCCTTCTTAGTAAACTATCTCAAGAATGGAAGAAAAAATATCCCATGTACACGGTACTATTATGAAACCAATTTACAATCACTCACACTTTCATATGAAGAATAGATCACAACTATGGCCCAAGATGAAGAAAGAAGGAGAGGGAGATTGGGAAGGGGGGGTGAATCATGGGATCAAGGGATGGTGAATTGTGGGATCACACCAATGGTTCATAATGCCAGGGTACATGTCAGATCTATTAGTATAACTGTCTTAACACAATAACTAAGTAATTGAGATGAGGTATATATTAACCAGTGTGATGTAAGCATTCCTGTTCTATATGAAATCAGCATATTGTACCCCATAAATGCATTAACATATACATGATCTATGTTTTTATGATTTAATAAAAAATAAAATAAAATTCTAGCTAAGTAAGAAAAAAAAAGATTTTGACATGTTATAAAACAGGGGAATGGTGTGGCCTGGGGTAGGTGTGAAAAATGAAAACAGAAGAAATATTTTTGTTTCTACTCCCTGAGAGATATAAAAGAAAAGAAAAAAACAATTTCTAGATTGTCAAGGATTAATTCTATAATTACAAATAAAGAGAGGAGTTGTAAGTTTCCTTGCAATGTAGGGAAACGAGCTTCAGCAACCAAGGGCCTGAATCTGAATCCCACAATATCACTGGCTGGTCTTGACTTTTACAAGTCACTTAATTTTCCTGTGCTTCACTTTGTACATCTCTCAAAAAGGATAACAACAACACCTCCCTCAATACTTGTGAAAGTAGTCAAATGATATTGTTGGTGTGACAATATTTTGCAAATGAAAAACTTAGCCTTAAAGTCACCACTATGGTTCCAACACTTCAGGTGACCAACTTGAAATTTTACAAGTGTCTCGAATGTTCAGATTCTTTTTTTTATCATTAAATCATAGCAGTGTACATTAATACTATTATGGGGTACAGTGTACTGTTTCTGTATAAAATTTGAAACACTTTCATCCAACTGGTTAACATAGCCTTCGTGTCCTTTTCTTCATTATTGTGTTAAGACATTTATATTCTACATTTAGAGAGATTCATATGTACCCTTATAAGATGAACCATAGGCATGATCCCACCAATCACCCTCTCTCCACCCACCCTTCCCCCCTGCCCTCCCATCCCTTTCCCCTCTCCCCATATTCCTGGGCTAAAATTGGGTTATAGCTTTCCTATGAAAGCTATAAATTAGTTTCATAGTAGGGCTGA
>NW_003852473.1:7892110-7896954 GCF_000181295.1 Otolemur garnettii
ATTTTACTCTTTTTTTCTTGGTTAGGTTGGCCAAAGGTTTATCTATTTTATTGACCTTTTCAAAAAACCAACTTTTTGATTTATTGATCTGTTGTATAATCCTTTTGTTTTCAATTTCGTTTAATTCTCCTCTAATTTTAATTATTTCTTTCCTTCTGCTGGGGTTCAGATTGGAGTGTTCTTCCTTTTCCAGTTGCTTGAGATGTCCCATTAAGTTGTCAACTTCCTCTCTTTCTTGAGGAAGGCTTGTAATGCTATAAATTTCCCTCTTAGGCCTGCCTTTGCAGTATCCCAGAGGTTCTGGTAACTCCTATCTTCATTATTGTTTTGTTCCAAAAATTTGGTAATTTCCTTCCTGATATTGTCTCTGACCCATCTATGATTCAGCATAAGATTATTTAGCATCCATGTTTTTGTATGATACTGTAGATTCCTGTTGTTACTGAGTTCAACTTTTATTCCATGATGGTCCAAGAAGATGCATGGAATAATTTCTATTCTTTTAAATTTGTTGAGGTTAGACTTGTGATGACCATCCCTTTACCCTGAGTCTATATTTGTCTTTTAAGGTAAGTTGGGATTCCTGTATGGAGCAGATATCTGGCCTGAGTTTTTGTATCCAGTCAGCCAGCCTGTGCCTCTTTAGAGGGCAATTTAAGCCATTCACAATGATTGAGAATATTGATAAACTTGGTAGAATTTTGGATATCAAGTTTTTCGAAAGTCCAGTGGACATCTTTAATCCTTTTGCCACTATGGAAGTTGGAATTTGATCAAAATTTTTTGTGTGAGTTTACTTATGTGGTGGAGGATTGTGCTGGTCATTATGGAGATAGATCTGAGAATATCCTGGAGGACTGGTTTAGTTATGGCAAATTTCTTCAACATGTGAATGTCATTAAAGTATTTAATTTCTCCAGCATAAATGAAACTCAGTTTAGCTGGATACAGGATCCTGGGTTGAAAGTTATTTTGTTTTAGGAGATTAAAAGTCAATGACCACCCTCTTTTACCCTGAAAAGTTTCAGCAGAGAGATCTGCAGTCATTCTAATATTCTTCCCCTTGTAGGTTATGGTTTTCTTATGTCTAGCTGTTTTCAGAATTTTCTCTTTCATATTAACTTTAGTGAAGTTAATTATGATGTGCCTAGGGGATGTCTTGTTCAGGTTGAGTCATGCTGGGGTTCTGAAACTATCTGCTATCTAAATTTCAGAATCTCTTGGCATGTCTGGAAAGTTGTCTTTCATAATTTCATGAACTACAGCCTCTGTGCTTTGGGAAGCCACTTCGTCACCGTCAGGGATTCCTATAAGACAATATTAGTTTTCTTTGAATTATCTCTGAGCTCTCTGAGAGAGTGATCTGTTTTTGCTCTCCATCTTGTGGTTCTCACATGTGGGGTAAAATAATAGGTCTTCAGTTCACCACTCACCTGTAGAAAACTTACAGGAGCAGACAAAGAGAAAACCACAACTTTTGGGGGGGAGGGAATGGATACTTTTTCTTTGGGATGTATTATGTACCGGTAAATTGCTTTCTTGGAGTCTCAACTTGCCTCAGCGGAGGTGTCCTGCAGATATTACTCTTCTCTCTCAGCTGGGCTCCCATTCTTCAACTTTATTGGGTATTTTCCGGACATTATCCTTCCCTCTGGATGGGAGATTCTGTCAGAGGCTGGTGCCCGTCAGCCATCTTGCCCCTCCCTCCTGCAAATTCTTTTCATTGGCACATTTTCTCTGAATAACACAGTGACTGTCCAGCTTTACTAATATTTAGAAGGAGAAAATGATTCTGATGGTCCCCATGGGGACAGGTTTGTTTGTTGCCCCTACACAGAAAAAGATATCCAAATAAGTAGTTAGAAACAGAATAGTTAAGGACCGGAACTAAAAATGAAGCAGTCTAGGAAACACAGGAGGTTGATAGATACCAGACATCCAAAAACGTAACAGAAGATGGACTTAGAGAAAAGCTGGGAGAGAACTCATGTTTCCAAATTTAGCCAACACATTTCAAGGGACTAAAGCTCATTCCCAGGGACAGGCCTCAAGCAGGCAAACCTGTAGAAGTGATGCTCACATCTTGCTCTTTAGGAACGTCACCTCACAGTTTTGCAGTTTTGCTCCCTCAGCGCTGAGGGCCTTTCTGGGACACTGACCTGGAGAAGGCACTAGAGAGGCTGATGTATGCAGGGTTACACAGAGTAAGAGATACACTTGGATCAAGTGTATTGGAGCAGGTGAAAAACATGGCTCAGATGCCAACTCTATACAATGCAGAGCTCTTGCCAGCCTGTGTTTGATATTTACATTTTTCTCTTTACTTCCCCTCCAGGTAGAAGCCTCTCGGCATGCCCAGCTTGCTCTAACCCTAATCGTCTGCCTTAGAAGAGCTGACAACTTCACAAGTAGAGATGTCACTCTGCCACACTTAAACTTTTCACAATTCAAGAATGCATATTTCATATATGTGGATGTTTGTGTGGATAGTACACTGATATCTTCCATCATTGACAGCATAGGCTTAGCCATAGAAAGGATTTTGCACACCTTGGAATGACACTGCTACTCCTGTCTTTCCTTTAACTCGCTCTTATTTCCTCTTCTGTTGCTGTGACAAAAATCCCTCATATTCATCCTCTTGGGCCTGTGAACTTTTCTCGTTTTTCATAGAAGCCTGAAGAGCAACCATATGTTATTACACCTTTAGTTTGAGATGAAATGTCTCCTTGGTGGCACTACCTTAACTTTGCTCATAAGTCACAGCTGTGACATACACCTTTCTTACAAATCTTCCTCACTGAAGAAAATGCAGACCCTTGTCTTTCCTAGCTCACCCAGGCAAAGTAATTTTGTAATTGAATATAGATGTTCTCGTGATATTACCAGTTTTTAAACATTTGTTAGAAAATGTGATTTTGACACAGAAGACTGTGTCATAGTGGTGTTTGATTTTTGAGTATCTAACAGTAAGAGATTAGCAGAGAAAAAAGTTTAATATAGAATTCATGCTACATTTAACTTCATCAATGTGCTTTTTTTAGATGTCTTGTTCCAATAAGCTCTCCTTGTGGAACCTGTTCAACATACACAGGCTTTGAAAAAGTAGTTCTGGGTTTTTGTGGAAAGAATATAATGTGAGAATAACACTGAAAAGTCACATGTATGTCTCCAAAAAAGAGTGGGAGAGTATTTTAGTCTTAAGAAAGAGGGCAAAAGGATGGGGTAGTGAAATTCAAACTGTCAGACAAGTGTGCTCACGCCCTGCTTCATCTTCCACTGAATTTTTAGTTTATTTCCATAGTGGGTCTGATGACCCCATTCCATTTTTAAGCATCATTGAGAATCACAAAGAGTTTTTGCATATGTGATTCTTACCTGCAAATACTTACCATGTAGAAATTACAGCTTGTAAATTTAAAAATATTTATTTATGCATTCATGTAAAAATGACAAAAACCCCATTACATGTTAACATTAATGTATAACTTGTGAAAAAAATTGTATAGTTTTTTTAAACACACATACACACGTGAGAGCAGTGACATTGTTTTACATTTTTAGAAATCTATGTGATGCCTGGTGTCATGACAGAAAGCTGAGAAAAAAAAACTTTAAAAAAGGAAGTTAAGTTCTCTTCTCATATCTGGTTCTGCATCCAATCTGTTGCAATATGGTTGAATTATGTGAAAAAAAATTCAGTCACACAAGGTATGTAGTTCGGAAAGGAAAGATAATTTTAATAGCCTTTTCAGATAATCTTGAATATTCTTCTATGATATTACACCAAGACTTGACAGTGGCAGTTTCTATTTTGAGATCGTATCAATCAGCTTTTGTACCACGTACTTTGAGTGGATTGTTTATGCATACACATTGGTCATTTGGAAAATATTATGCAGATTTCCAGATGCTGACACACTTCATTATGTAATAGTACATTTAAAAATTTCATTTTTTAGCACACCAATCTTATTAGAAAAATCTGCTAGCATGGGGTGGCTGTCAAACTCACAATGACAGATGTAAGTTTTCTAAAATTCTAATTTTTACTTGAAAGCTCAAATTTTTATCACTGGCAATAAATACTGTCAGTTGTATTCCTTTAAGTGACAGGCACACATTTCATTTTCAAGAAAATGTCTGCCAAATTCCAAGTCTGATCATCATAATTTGTTCTTCCAAGTCAAACATGGTGTTCCACAGAAACAGCAGCTATATCAGCTCGTAAGTGTAAACAAAGACACGAGTGCAAAAGAACTTTTCCTCAAGATGGCCATCATGTTCTGGTATGCAGAATTGTTTGATACCTTGTCATACCAAATATTAAAAAGCCATGTACTCAAGGATTGAGATTTAGAAAAAATATTGGGGGGGGGTCCCTGCACATAAGGGTGAAGAATGAATGCTCTCAATGACTACTAATACTATTCGGTGTCATTGCTTTGATTCCTACAAAGAAGCCAGCAGTTTTCCCCACCATGGTTTTTGCAACATAAGTGCAAACATCAACAAAGTAGAAAAGGAAAATAATATATTAAGATTATTATAAAACAATTTGAGCTTGCACGCCCCCTGAAAACATCTGGGAACCCTTGCGAATTTGCAAGCCACACTTTGGAACCACTATTCACAGCACCCTTAGTATCCTCTCTTTAATTTTTCATCTTTTTTCAGAGTAGTTACAATGAATGTCTTCTTTAAAAAATGATTCCATCATGTGCTTCCTTGGGAATCCTTGAAGCATTAGTAATTTATTTCTTAAAATTAAAAATTCTTTTACTAATGAACACCTTAATAGATTCCCACTTTCCCCTGGGATCAATATATTGCTTCAGGGCTCC
>NW_003852473.1:7897220-7904644 GCF_000181295.1 Otolemur garnettii
AAAAAAAAAAAAAAAAATATATATATATATATATATATATATAGCTTCAGCCAAGCAAATTTTCATGGTAGTTTTTAATACAGCTTAGCAGTCTTTATCACCAAGCCAATTTTGAGCTACTTTCCAATTTGGATTTTTTTACCTTTCTTCCTAAATATGACTATTTTAAAAGCAGCTCAAAATTTAACTTGTTTCTGATTTCTTTTCAGATTATATCCTTTTGAGTTATAAATTTTTCTATCATTGCAAATCCTTTTCTTAAATCTTTTGTTTTTTTCCCTTTGCTTTGTATGCACCCTACAATTTAACTGTTTCAAGTTATAGTTTGTTTATACCTAGATATTTATTTTTACAATTTTTCACATTGACATTAATACTTTCATTTGAGGGCTAGTCACTTGGTATGAATTTTTTTAAAATAATATACATTGTTGTCATTATATTCAAAGAAATGGCAGTACCTCTAAAAATATCTGGAAAATGCACAATGTGCTTGACACTCTATAAAGTATAAGTCACAACAGGGTGAGACTCACTACATTGACCCAGAAGATAGGATAGCAAATGGAAAATTCAGCCATCTTTGTTAATAAAAAAAGGAGTATCAAAGAGAAACCATTAACATTAACATTTATAATACTGGTAATTAATAGACTTCCATAACTGGGACTACTTTGAGTAATGATAATTTGATCTATAACTAAACATTTAATCCAATGTTAAGAGCTTTCCCACATCAAAGTCTACATTAAATTCAAATTTTGGCTTTAATATTTCAAACTATAATATATAATCTAGGGATTCATGGACAGTATATAAAGAAATACACTGCCCATAAATTCTGTTAACAAAGGAGCATTACAGATGATTGTCAGAAGTCCTAATAGTTCATAAAGCATAAAAGTAACATTCAATATTTCCCTTTTGGTAGAAGAACTAAGAAGAATGGTATAGTAGGTAAAATATTGTTGTCTGGATATAATTTATTATCCCAGAAACCAAAATATTAATATTGTTAAAGTATTTTAATGCCTGATATATAAATGACTTTGATTTTTCTATCAAAAATCCCTCTAATTCTCTGATTCTAAAGTCAATATTCTTTCTGAAAGAAAAAAGCATCACATTTCATTATTCTGTAAAACTATAATGAAATCGACTGTAATGTGTCTCAGTTCAATTTAAAGATTCTTGGATAATTTGTTGTGTGATCACAGAATGTAGGCTGAAGTGCATTTCCACACAGTGAAGTGCTCACATCAGTTGAGTTTGTACTTGCCCTTCTGCACAGTGTCTAGACGCAGGCAGCCTCAAACTACGGCCTGTGGGCCATATGCAGCCCACCTAGGACATTTATCCAGCCCGCCAGGTGTTTTTGCCACCGCTGCCTGTCCTGCTTAGCAGCCAACTCGTCCCAGGGCCCACAGTCTGGCCCTCCAACGGTCTGAGGGACAGTGAACTGGCCCCCCGTGTAAAAAGTTTGAGGACTCTGGTCTAGAGCATGGTTTATGCTCAATAATTGTTGCTAAATGAATCATAAATAATTTCTGGGAGTCAGAACAGAGAATTTATTAAATGTACTTTACAAAGTAATCATTCTAAAATGCATCCCACCCAAGTAATGCTAAAAATAAAAGAACAATAAAAATCTGACACTCTATTCTTGAACCGTGACCACCTCTGGGGCTCCTCTTCTCCTCAGCAGCAAACATGCGTGGATAGGGCTCACAGCCACATCTTTGGTTTCTGACCCCTGATAGCTTTTCTACACAAGCCTTGATAGCTGCTATTTGGTTCACAGACACTGAAGAAAAGATAATAAGACCAATGCTATATTATTTTTTAAGAGAAAATGTCAAGAAAAAAATGAAAATGTCAAAAAACAGGTTGATATACTGTATTACTCAAAGACTGGTTTGTTGGGGGAAGTGACCAAGTGATTTACCAACAGCATTCACCAGTCTTGGGTTACAATGAAGATGAAAAATCAGTGGGAATGCACACTGTGTTTACTTATCTAGGCATCTGACAGATGGAGAAAAAATGGAGAGACACAATTACAATCTACAAAAATGAGTTTCAAATTTCAAAATATAATTTTATATTGAGAAATTTTTTCAAACCCTTATTTATCTGCCTCTATCTTATCATCACATTAACTGCCCTTCCTTCTTGATCACATCTGCCTGCAGGTAGGAATTGTGAGGTGATGTACATTTGAGGTTCAACTGGGACATAAGTACAGAAGTCAGTGGAGAGTGGTTCTTGACGTATTCAAGTCACAAAAGACATGGATCTCATGGGTCATGGGTGAATCTTAGATAGGATTAGGTTTCCTGGTGGCTCCTGAAAAAGAGAATTGTTTGGCACCTCATCGATATCGCTTTTTTTTTTTTTTGAGACAGGGTCTCACTCTTTCACCTGGACTAGAATGCAGTTGTGTCATAGCTCACAGAAATCTCAAACTCTTGGGCTCAAGAGATCCTCCTGCCTCAGCCTCCAGAGTAGCCGGAACTATAGGTGCCCACCACTGCACCTGGCTAATTTTTCTATTTTCAGTAGAGACTGGGTCTCACTCTGACTGAGGTTGGTCTTAAATTCCTGAGCTCAAGCAATTCCCTCTAGCCTCCCAGAGTATAGGATTACAGGCCTGAGCCACCACACTGGGCCAGCTGTCTTCAGTGCCCATCATGTGCCAGGCATTCATTAAGTAGCACATATGTAAGATGAATAATGGTGATCATTTCTTCCCAGTATGAAGAAGCCTCCAGTGAATAAAGAGTAATCAACTAAGTTAAAAAACAAAAAGTCAAAGAAACATAGAGAAAAAGAAACATTCTCCATTGCTCAAAAAGGCTTTCATTGCATGCTTCTAATGATAACAGCAGAGTATCATACTTATTTTTGACAGTTACATGATACTTGTTAACTGATAATACTCATTTGGATAAAGACTATGGGGGATGTGAAGCCCTAGGAAACCTTCTGAAAATTTCTGTTTCTTGGTATTGATGATCCATTAAATTTGTGATTTGAATCCCTTAATCCTAATTTTGTCTTTCTAAAAAAGGCAATCTCTTACTCAAATTCTAAAGTAAAATATACTTAAGCTTAAATCTTCATTCTTTAATGTTTTTTTATTACTAGCTGTATAAAGAAAAACTGTAATATAATATTTCCTTTCTGGCTCTATATATTTTTTAGTGTTGTAACAATATAGCAAATTATTTCTTTTTTGAGACAAAGTCTCAAGCTGTCACCCTGCGTAGAGGCTGTGGCATCACAGCTCACAGCAACCTCAAACTCTTGGGCTAGCTTACAGCAACTTCAAACTCTTGGGCTTAAGCGATTCTCTTACCTCAGCCTCCCAAGTAGCTGGGACTACAGGCACCCACCACAACACCCAGCTATATTTTTTTGTTGCAGTTGTCATTGTTCTTTTAGCTGGCCCAGCCAGGTTTGAACCCACCAGCCCTGGTGTACCTGGCTGGCGCCCTACCCACTGAGCTACAGGCACCGCCAATATAGCAAATTATTTAAGTAATTATTCCAATAACTCTTTCTCATATCAAGAAATAAAGTATTTGTTGCTTACCTGAGATAATTCCATGTCTCAATATTTTCCAATTTTAATTTGTTGAATTAATTATAATTTAAAGAGGGGGATGCAAAACATGAGAAATATTTGAATTATTCCCCTGTTTGGCATCCTCTCTAAAACTCATTTTCTTCTCTTGCGCCATGCTCAAGCTGAAGCTCAAGATTCTCAAGAACTATTTGAGAATCAGTTCTTCTTGCTTCCCTGAAGTCAGGTTTTACTTTCTTGCTTCTGTAACATCCTCTGCTACTGTTTTGGCAGAGCTGTTTGCTTTATTTGACAGTGATCTACTGCAATTTTCTTATTTCAGAACCCTATTCCTTTATTCATAATTTTATGCTCTAATACAGTGGTTCTCAGCCAGTGCATCACGACCCCTTTTTTCCATTTGTAACAATGCAGCAATTAGGAAGGTTGAAAACCACTGCTCTAATACGTTATAAAATAGTTCTAATTTTCCTTTGTAAATTAAATCATTTCATTTTTCTGTCTTGACAGTCTATGGAAGATATTTAAACTAAGTACATAATTTTTCAGTTCTTCTCAATAACTGGAGGACTGTTATACTTTACTTTTGATTCTAATTATGGATCTTTCGTAACAAACCAGATGACCAAATAAGACACAATTACTAAGATTTCACTAAATCCTTGTGTAGTGATAGAAGTATTGTGTAAGTTTTCTTTCTATTCTCCTTTTTTCCACCTGCCCCAGAATTTATTAGTTTGAAATTTAGTTCTATGCCAGTGGTCCATGTTGAAAGAGGTTCTATGAAGCAACAATATGGAACACTTGCTGGTTTCTCTGTTAAGCCGTTACTGGGGACACAGTGATCTTCCTGATTGTACTAAAAGAAATACTTGAATTGAGCAACTGGCTTGTTTAAAACAGACTATGTTTCCCTCTTCTTATTAACTACCAAAAAATCTAGAACATTTATAGTCTATTTCAACCAAACTTTTAGGATCTTAAGACATAATTATTTGTGTAGTAACCCTGTCCAGGCTTCATTTTAACTCCTCTACTTCCAATCTTTCTTTCCTCATTCAGCAAGCTTTGGTCTATTTTAACTGTAATAAAATACATATAACATAAAAAATATCATCTTATCAATGTTAAGTGTATAGGTCAATACACTTAAGCACATACACATACATAACATACATGTAATAATCACATAGCATTTGTCTTTTTGTGTCTGGCTTATTTCACTTAGCACAATACCCGGAAGTTTCATCGGTGGTGCAGCAGGCGTCAGAATCTCCTTGCTTTTTACAACTGAATAATATTCCATTCTAGGGACATACTACATTTGGTTTATTCATTTATACATTAATGGACATTTGAGTTGCTTCTACTTTTTGACAATTATTAACAGTGCTGCTTGGAACATTAGGATAAAAATATTTATCTGAGACCTTGCTTTAATTTTTTAAGGTATATGTCCAGGAGTGGAATTGCTAAATGTTATGGTAATTCTATTCTTAACTTTTTGAGGAATTGCCATTTTTTTCCCACAGTAACTACATCATTCTACAGTCCCACAAACAGTGCACAAGGTTTCCTTGCCAATACTTGTTATTTTCTGATTTTTGATAGTAGCTCTTCTAATGGGTGTGAGATGATGTTGATATGGTTCTGATTTGAATTTCCCTAACAATCAGTGATGCTGATCTTTTCATGTGCTTATTGGCCACTTGTTTTTCACTTTAGAGAAATGTCTTTTAAAGTTTTTTGTCCTTTTTCCTTATTACTTGCTGAGTCATAGGGGTTCCTTGTATATTGTGGATACTCCCTTATCATATCCATGTTTTGCAAGTATTTTCTCCCATTGACTTTTAATTCTTTTGATAGCATACTTTGTTAAACAAATTTTTTTAATTTTGATGTAAGACAACTTATCTCTTTTCTTGTTCCTTGTGAGTTACTTTTACTTTGATTTAATATCATGTTATAAACTGTCTTAAAGCTCTTCTCAGCAAAAATTATAAATGGATACCAATGAAACCACATCTAATATTAGGCATCTTGTTACCTTCCTATGATATCTTTATTTTTTTCCTTATTATAAACTCTTTCTAATTTGTTAATGGTATGAATATAACAAATAATGCTTATACATCTGAACAAAAGCTATCTATGCAGGGAGACAATTTTCCACACCTCTCCTGCATTTCTGCATGTCTTGTGACCATGGTACTCACTGGCCTTTGCTTTATATTCTCTTTTCAAAGATGGTCATGTAGCAAATAGCCTTGGTAGGAAAAACAAGTCTGCTTATAGCCTCCAAAGGTGGAGATCATTTTTTCCACTAAAGCTAAACACAGGCAAGCTCACCTCCCAATATGAAAGAGACACACTCCCTAACTTAAATTTCTTTCCTGTAATACAACCCACTTCATGTGAAGGAGTCACAGGTCTTTGCATCATAATCTGGCAATTGTGGGTCAGGAGAAGACACAAGAGAAGACACACTCTGGGCCATCTACTGCTACACAGTGGTAACAAAGGGAGACACACGTCTTCCATCAACATCCATATAGCTATTTCAAGCTAATTTTTAGCTTGCAAGTAGGAAAAAAAATCTCAGATTCTTCACAGTGACAGATCATGTATTATAATAAATTTTTTTGAAAATACTTGGAAGTTATTTAGCCTAATCTCCCACTCAGCAAGAAATTTCTTCTACATGCCCTGACAGATGGCATTCTAAATATTACTTAAATGTTTCCAATAAAAGCGAACTCTTCTCAGAGCCTGTTGCATCACGGGTTATCAAGTCCCTCCTCACATTGAACTGAGCTGTCTGTAATTAACTGGTTTTTGCCTGGCCTCAACTGGTATGACATTGAATAATTATTTCCCCATGGAAGGCCTTTGAGTATTTGAACATACATACTGAGTCCCTGACTGGTACTATTTTACTCTGTATACATATTGATTTCATTTGGTATTCTTCACATACTATGTTTTCCACATCACTCAATTTAGACACACTTCAAGATGGCGGTGATCCTCACAGATGCTCAGAACTACAGACAAATTCAAGAGACTACATGTCTAAAGCACAGTTCAGTGAGAACATCACACATTATTCAGAAACAATTCTATTGATTTAACACAAAATGTTATGAGCAATTTTTATAGCTCTATTGTCATATCACATTTAGCTTGTAGTTAGTTAAAACAATTAGACTTTTTCTATATGATCAAACTCAGGCCATGAGTTTGTAAAACAATTTTTATAATAGTTCATAACATAAGCTTTTCATTTTATTTCTTTTATTTTTCCCTTTATTAAATCATAACTATGTACATTAATGCATTTATGGGGTAAATGTGCTGATTTGATATATAATGTGGAATGCTTACATCAAACTGATTAACATAACCATCTCCTTGCTTGTTGTAGTAAGACATTTATACTCTATTCTTACTAGTTTGAAAAGTACCATTGCATTAAAACAGTTCTTACTATTTTGAATTTTGCTTCTGTCATCAGCAATATTAGTCCCTGATTAGGTAAAATTTACACCATCTGAAAATTTTAGACATTCTTTCAATGTATTGATTTTAGTCTCTTATGGAGATTCTACCCACAAAAATCTCTAAGGAAAAGCCGTTAAATTTCTTTTTCAGTATAACACAGACTATACTTCAATAGTATGTGTATCAATCAATTACTCAACTAGTTATAATCTACTGAATAATGCTATGATCCAGCATAAATGTTACCATCTTATCCATAAGGTTTTCATGATTTGCTGAAATTAAAACATTCCATGTTCCTAGAATTCCCCAGGTCAACCAACTTTTTTTTTTTTTT
>NW_003852473.1:7905005-7914065 GCF_000181295.1 Otolemur garnettii
TTGTGGCGGGAGCCTGTAGTCCCAGCTACTTGGGAGGCTGAGGCAAGAGAATCGCCTAAGCCCAAAAGCTGGAGGTTGCTGTGCCGCAGCACTCTACGGCACTCTACCCAGGGCAACAAAGTGAGACACTGTCTCAAAAAAAAAAAAGAACATGTACAAATGGCCTATACCCGTGTGAAAAGACCTCAGCATTATGAGTCACTAGGAAAATGCAAACTAAAGCCACAATGAGATACCACTATACACCTACTGCAGTAGCTAAATATTTGAATACATATATACATACAGTCTGTCATACCAAGTTCTAGTGAGGGCACAAAGCAATGGTAACTTCCTGGCATTACTGGTGGGAATGCAGAATAGTGTAACAATGTTGGAAAGAGGATTAGTAGTTTCTTGCAAAGTTAAACATATGCTTAGCATATCACCCAATATTCTCACTCCCAGCAGAAATGAAAGACTTGTACATAAATGTTTACAGCACCTTTGTTCATATGACCACTAGGAGAAACAACCTTACTGTTCATGAATTGATTAATGAATAAGCAAACTATGGAAAATGCCAATAATTAAAAAGGAACAATAAAAGGAGGAAACGATTGGTATGTGGATGAATATCAAAAGCATTATCTTAATTGAAAGAAGCTTTCCCCATAGTCTAGGCACTATGATTCCATTTATGTGATATTCTGGAAAAGGTAAAACAATAAAGTCAAAAAATAGATCAATAGTTGCCAGGATATAGGCATGAGGGAAGAAAACTAACTAAAAAGGAAAATGAGGAAACTTTTTAGTATATTTAGAAATTTCTCTGTCTCTATTGTGATGGCTATATAGTTGTCAAAACTACCCTTTGGAAATAGAATAATCCTCTCCTAAATAAATCCTTAATCAAGGAAGAATTAAGATCTGTAATTAGAAACTATTTTCTTTTTAGAAAAAAACCATAATGAGAATGAAATACATGGGTGGTGCCTGTAGCTCAGTGAGTAGGGTGCCCCACCCCCATATACCAGAGGTGGCAGGTTCAAACCCAGCCCCGGCCAAAAACTGCAAAAAAAAAAAAAAAAGAATGAAATACATGAAATACATTATATTATTCTTATGGCCAAAGCTAAAATCAGTAAAATAAATATTTAAAACTCTGGGTGCTTTCTTTAGAAAGAAAATATAAATTTTCTATATGCTAAGAATAAGAGAAATAATAAACTCTAAAGAAGACAAAAATTGGTACATTTCTGTAAAAGTAGAAATTAATCGATTCAAAACAACAGAATGGTAAATCTAAGATTCAGACAGACAAAAAATATAAAACCTCTGGCAACTCAATAGTAGTACAATATTTTGTAAAAATCATAGTATAATTAAAAAACTTATTTTTATGTTTGTTCATTTCTTTTCCTGGCTTTATGTGTGTATGTGTACATATATGCATATACACAGGGTGCCAAAAATGTATATACATTTTAAGAAAGGAAAAACTTGTTTTAAATGTGTAATACTCAAGTCACACTTGACTTCTGCAATTACAAGAGGTGCTCACATGATTTGTATTCATCTGTTGTTATCAGCATACATATTACAACTTTAGTACAGTTTCTCCTTTCTTAAAACGTGTATACATTTTTGTTTGCTTCTATATATTATGATGTATAATTTTAAAAATTAAGAAGTAACAAGATATTAGTAAAACTCATACTTTTAAAAAAGCAAAAATTAAAATATTCCTGGGAGACATAAAATATTTGATTATAGAAGAGAAATACCATGATAATAGTATAAAAATGTCTATTCCTCCAAAAATTTAATCGAATGCCCTTAGTTTAACACCAATAAAAACCACCAAGTGAGGTTTCTAAAGCTTAAAGAAGTAAAGATTATGAAGTTTATCAGGGAAAACAAATATTCCACATTAGTAACAAAGTAAAAATTTCTTTCTAGAAATTAAAATGTATTATAAAGTAACATTAAACCATTTTCTGTCACTGAATTAAACAGATCAAAAGTATGGGATACAAAGTTCAGCCACTGACCCAAGTATGCATATAAACTGTGTGTGTAATAAAGGTGGCATCACAAATCACTGAGACAGAATGGATTATTTGACAAGTAAATTGGAAAACTTGGAATAATTACTTGAAATAGACATATTCTGGCCTCACCTCATTATAAATTTATAAAATATTCATAAATACACATCAAATTATGTGAACTTTAATACAAGCAATACATTTTGAAGAATCCACAAATCGAAATCATAAAAAGCACATGATATATCACAGGCAACAAACTGATTTTTAAAAAAGAAACTTTACTGTAATGTTTATTATCTTACATGATTCCCATTCTCTGAGACTGGGTAATGAATGGAGGGAGCAATCATTGCTTGTTACTAACTCCACTCTTCTGACCAAAATTCAATGACTTGTAGCTATTCTAACATGGTGACATAATGAATCAGACTTATTTTCTCCGTGATGAAATCAGGCCAATCAGCAGAGCTCTCTCTTTCTGATTACGGTTGTAGTTGTTTACTATAGCTCCAATGCGATTATTCGCGTTGGTCACAGACTGCCTCCCACAGCTGCACAAATGTCATCATTCTGTCTGTATGCTGCACACATCATAAAGCATATCCTTAAAAGGGGTGTGCCATTTTAGAAAACATCAATAAATTAATGAAAGTACAAGAACTAGGCTTTAGAACTATCACTAGCATTTCCACCAAATAATATCTAAAAGGGGTATATCATTAACTACACAGTGAATACCATAACCATTCTAATAATCAAAAGTAAAAGACTGCCAAATATAATATTCCTCCTAAATTTCTCAAAATTCTTTTATAATTATGCCTTTAGGGTCTGGGTCTTCTCCAAGTCCTTCTCATGAAGCTGTGACTCCTGTGGTTCAGGGGAGGGTGGTGTTGAGGTTAAATGAACCCAGTTCAGTTCAGCAATGGTGATTTCCAAACTCATGTCCTCTTCTTGTCTTTCTTCAACACCATAAAGAGGACTTGTAATTACAAGCTGTTTTTTAAAAAATTCTATCCTTTTTAAAAATCACATTGAAATCATCTCATAGTATCTGTGTCCCTAAACCCTGAATCTTCTCCACCTTCATCCAAAGCCATGCCCACACCTCCTGCTCTGCCTTTTCCCTCTCTTTTGTTAAACCCTCTTCTCATGACTCTTGCCCACTGTACTTCATCCTTCTCTCCAACCTACTTTTGTCAAAAGAACTTACCTGTTAGAACGAGATTCTTAAAGAATAGCTCAGCAAAGCCAGCACACTACATGATAGACAGAGCCAGAAGCATCCATGCAGTGAGGATCCTCTCACCACGTATGCAGGTGCTGACTAAATATGCACAAGAATTCTACAGAAATAGAGCAGAACTGGCTGTGATGTAGAAGAAAAGTGTTGGGTCACAATCAGAAAACCCAGTCCCTAGACAGAAGAGCTCTGCTCTTTGCCTTTATAAAATTGTTTTTATGGGAATAAAGTACATAAATATGCTTTATAAGCACACTCTTCTTCTGAAGTAGTAACAATTATTAGTGGTGGCTATTAGTAGTATTCTCTTGATAACAAGCAAACCCATGTAATACTTTTGAAATTTCCAACATTTTAATCTTAACTCACCAAAGCAAACACCCTGGGCTCTCCGGATATTAATGTATTCATTTGCACAAATCATTAGTCATAGAGTGCAGTAAAATTTCATTAACTCAGACCCCTTTAATTCAGAAGTCATCATAGGAGAGGCAATATGGTATAATATTAAACTCTGTAACTAGAGATAAGAAACAAAAAACTTGAGACAGCTCTTTGACTACATTTTTATGATTTTTCCCTCAGCCTCTGGTTTCTGTTCATTTATGTTTAAATCACTTAACTGATACAATCAATCCATCTCATCATCATAGAACTGTGATTCTTCATAGACCAGATAGGATTTTTCCACCTTATCCCTTCCATATGCAATGTTTCTGGGAATGGAATTATTTTTTTGTCTGCATGTTTTTTAACTTGGAGTTCATGAATGGCCTTGAGGGGTTCACATGAGTTCCCTAAGTTAGGGTAAATATGATTATGTACATTTTTCAGGACAGAGGTTCATAGCTTTCATTTGATTCTCTAAAAGCTCTGTGAACCACTTTTTTAAAAATTTAAGAGCCACTTGTGTGTACACTGAGTTTTTCAAGGGGTGGGTAAAAAAAAAAACCAAGAATGACTTACTTCAGTAATAAACTAATTCCAAATAATTTTCATCAACTTGTAAAAACAAGCTCACAAAATGTTGCTTAATAATGCTGTATTGATTCTGTAACATGTTATATCCCACATTGATCAATATAGCAGAAACTACATTTCAAACTTTTGCTGACGGCTAGTCCCCACTCCCAGAAGTGGCATGAGTGTGTCTGTCCTGTTCTCCTCCTTCCTTCAAACACCTTGAGAAGCAGGACCTAGCCTGGCGGGCTCTCAGTGAAGCCAGGAAGGAAAACGTGCTACCAGTTTACCCCTGAGAGAAGAAGGCCCCTGGGTGACAATCTTCCCATCTGGATTTGGACTGAGAATCCTGAAACCTATGAGATGATAGAAGAGTCAGTCCGTAAGGACAAATAATCTTATCCGCAACTCAGATGGAGAAAACAGAGGCCCAAAGTGAAGAAGGACCTTAACAAAAATGCCAAGCCGACGGTCAAGGCTTTTTCTGTGCCGCTACATCGTCCAGCTGGAAGACACAAAATCTAATTACGGAATTCAAATGAGCATGTCACCCAGATTCCAGTTCCTTCCTTTTAACTTAATCCAACTAGTAATGGCCTCCTCCTTCCTTAAGAGCATACCATAAATAACCTGTGGTTTTTGCCTGATTTGTTAACATTAGCACATACAAGAGCACCACATCTTACCTATAATATAAATTGAATTCTAATTATTTGCCATCATCATATCTATAAAAATACCCCGTCCTATAGCTAAAATTATGTTTACAAGGCAAACTTAGTTTTTCAAAAATGTTTATTTATCTGTATCAACTGACAATTACAGGGAAAAAAGGGCTTCCTTTATTAGCATCTTTTAAAACAGATAGTATATAAAACTGAATGCATGTGATTTCATTCCTATAAACTTCTGGTGATTGTCTTTTAAAAACCTAACAACATTTGCATTTCTTTTATCTTTTTACAGGAGCATCCTTTTAAATCCAGCCTATTTCCGAAATCATCTTCGTCAAGCGGCAGTGTTTAGATGTCTGGAGAGATATTCAGAAGCTGCCCGGTACGTTTGTTATAACTTTTGTGAAGATTTATTTCATGTTAAATTAATTTTATTCTCAGATTCTGGTAATAGCATGATAGAACTTTCTATTTCTCTCATAGAATATGAGTCTATCCAAATTATTGTCTATAAACGTCAAACTAACAATTATTGACTATCTTTTTCTTTAATTAAAGCTATTCCATGTTCATAGCTCTTATAAAATTCAAACTTCCTGCCATGAGGTCACTGATAATGATGAGAAGATTGGATGCATTTCTTCTTCACAGGATGATAGAAATGCATTTGACCTCTTGCTCTTGGAAATATTCCTGGTTTGAGTTGCAGTGGCACAATTCTGTGACTATCTTTCTCAAGCTCTGGAGATGAAATCCACTCACATGATAAGGCTCCCAGAAACCCATTTCTCAGTTATAGAACAGTATGGGTTGTTAAAAGGATTTCAAGTATTTTTTTCCTGGACCCCATGTGTTTTTAAAAACCTAATGAAGCAGTCCCTAATATCCCCATCCCCAGAACCTAGACTCACAGCCAAGAATTTTGCAACAGTTTCAACACTACACTCAGAACTGCTTCTCACCTGTGACAAGGAATTTGCTCCCTAGGTCAAGCTCATCTTCTTTCCTTTGATGTTCCCCCATGTCCCCATTCCCAAATGGTACCCACTGTTACATACTCACTTTACTACCCCAGGAATTTAGCCAGAATGTATGATTCTAGATTTCCTCCAAGCACAACTCCTCTGGGTAAATCTGCAGTAATAGAGGTGAAGTTCCTAAATTGCACAGCCCCCTTTGTGTAAACTGCACCAGATAAGGAGAAACATGAGGAAGCCACCACCAGTGAAGAATTAGCTATTTACTCCTATATACATGAACTAGACAAGGAATACTGAAACAAAAGTTACACACAAAAGTGTTTACAAAGCCCAAGAAGATGACACGTGTAGTAAGCCAATTATAAGATAAATGAGTCTTCTGTGAACTACAGTGAATAACTACATAATTTGTGTTTCAATGTGATAGTGAAAGAGGGCACTATTGAAAATCATGCCAAGGAAAAGGGAGGGGGGAATGGGTGGAGGGAGAGGGATTGGAGGGATCACTTCTGAGGTTTATCTTACAGGGGTACAAAGTGAATCTTTCTAAGAGTAGAATGTGAACGTTTTAAAACAATAACTGAGAAAATGACATGAAGGCTGTGTTGAGCAGTTTGATGGAAGTATTTCAGATTGCATGTGAAAACCCCACACTGTACCCCAGAAGTGCATTAATGTACATAGTTACCATTCAATTAAAAAAAAAGAAAGAAAGAAAATCATGCCAAGAAAACAGAGATGTGAACCAGCACTGTCACCAGCACACTGGCCATGTGGGAGGAGATCTCTTGACTTTCAAATGCTGACAGTTACTTCAGTAGCCCTAAACATTTCAAAGGCTTACCAGTCAAAGCTGAGCTTCCTCCCAGCAGCACAAGGACTCCTTCCCATGTCAAATTTTGTGCTAAATCATTTGGAGAAAAGCTTTAGCCTAAATCCACCAGTCCTCTGCCATTAGAAAAAGATATATTTTATAGTTCTCAAGTCACTAGCTTTAACAAATTCATAATCAGCAACAAAGCCAGTCTGCCCTCCCTTTTATTTGGTATGGTTATTATTTGCTATCTTGTACCATGTAATATTGTGAGAAATAGATTAAATAATAAAATAGGAAGTCTAAAATATTCTTACATTTACCCTTTTTAAAATAATGCACTAGCAGAGAGGGTGATACTGGGTTTCAGAGTTGTTTTACATTACATGTAACTTTCAGGATAAAAAAATTTGGTAAAATGCCAATAAATTGCACCAGTCACATATTGCTACTCCGTGACTATTCTCCTTCAGAGCTAATTCTTGGCTTCCTCTCTGGCACCTGGCCTCTCCAGCGTCTTTTTGTTTACTCCTGTTTTTCCATCTGGCTCTCTGCTACTCCTGCCTGTCTTCTCTGCACTTGTCTCTCTTCTGTTTTATGCCTCTCTCCTGTTTCTCCAAAATTTCTCCCTCCCTTCCAAGGATTTGGCAGACAAAGATCAGCATAATTTTCCATTGTGAGCATTCCCTGCTTCTGGTCTCTTAATAAGCCTTCTCCATGAATCTCATTGAGTCTATAAGTCCGTGGTCCTCCTCGGTGATAGCTGTTATTTTACATGATCTGTGATTACACCTGCTTTTGTTTTATTTTATTTTGATGCTCTGAGTTTGAGACTACTTGCGACATTCGAATTTTCTGGGAATCTGCCTTCTAGACGAGTATGCAATGAAAACCTCAGAAGAGAAGTGCCTTGGAAAACAGATTCCTTTGGAAATTAATGATAAGCTATGCCCAAGATAGTTGACAATTTTTGAATAAGAATTAGTATATCAGGTTAGGGCTGTAAGATATCACAGAATTGGAGGGTTTTTTTGTTTGTTTTTTGGTTTTTTGCCAAATAGTATGCTTCCATTAAGCCAAATCAAGTCATAATTCCTTAGGATGCCTTCGTCATAGACACCCTGGCTCACCACTGATGTGGTGGGAGAGGTTAATAGAGGTGGGAGTAGGAGGATGTCTTGAGAAAAAAACATCAAGGGAGTTGGAGAATAGTTTCTTCTTTTCTCTTTCTTTTTTCTTTCTTTCTTTATTTATTGGCTTATAAAACTTAATACTGCTGGAAATAAGGTATACATAAAACACAATCTTCCAAAAGAGAAGAGTGATACAAAATAAATTGAGGTGTTCAGAAATCTAATAACACAAAACAGTGGCATTGCTGCAGGTAGGTAATCATTTAGGAGGAGCCCTACATGGCAAGTAGGGAGATGCCGTGTCAGCTTATTTGCTGACCCTGATTTTACATGAGATTAGTATGTATCTTACAAGGTTGGAGAATATTCTGACAGACTCAAGACAAGTGATTCTGAAGAGATGATAGTAGTGTTGGGAGTTTAAGCTCTGATTCAATTAGAAGTGTAAAATCCATTCATACACCAGGCAAGATTCTGAAAATACAGCACAGACATTTGTTAGTTAAAATGAGTTCTCATTTCAGACTACAAACAGAATAAATGAAGCCTGTAGGTTATTTTTTATTTTTAAATTGGCCATATGCCTGAAAAGCTTTCTCTCTCCTTACCAGAAGAACGTCACCATTGCCAGAACGTGTCAGTGTGGTCTGGGGCTGGTCATATGCAACAGGCATCTGTACACTGGAAGATAAACAGGATAATTCCATCATTAAGTGACTTCCCTGCTCCCTTGAGATCATAAAGCCATGTAAACCCTAAGCATTATAAAAATGTCACATCTTGGTATATGATGTCTAAAACAGACATTAAAAAAAGACAGATTTAGTCATTTGCCATGACTTAGATCAAGTATCTGACTTTAGGACTATTGCTTATCCAATATTTAGATAAGTACTGTACGTATAGAGTTTATAATTTAAAAGAAAAGAGAAAAGATTAAAATATAGTAAAGCTTCAAGTTCATAACCATCTCTTTTGCTTAAGGATTTAAAATCTCAAGATAATTAATGTCTAATCTTACAGCAATAAATTAAGGTTGCAGTAACAACAAGTGGTTAAAGAAAAGTTAGGTGGCCTTAAGGATAGCTGGTCTTGGCTCGGCACCTGTGGCTCAAGCGGCTAAGGCACCAGCCATGTACACCCAAGGTGGCGGGTTCGAATCCAGCCCAGGCCCGCCAAACAACAATGACGGCTGCAACCAAAAAATAGCTGGGCATTGTGGC
>NW_003852473.1:7915152-7916608 GCF_000181295.1 Otolemur garnettii
GAGATAATAATGGCATGTATGTCACAGAGGTTAGTGAGAGGATTAAATAAATTTATATAAAGCACTTGGCACAGTACTTGGCACATCATAAACTCTTAATTTAAAAACTGAGCTATTGTCATTATTTGTGTTGTTAACAATTAGAGCTCTTTGAAGACAGAATGTGTTGAGCTGTCACCTACCTGGTACTGCCCCACAAAATCACTCAGTACTGTCTTACTCTGACAGTCTGCATTTGTGAGAAGCCTACTGTCAGCACAGTAGATGGAGGGTCAAGATCCTGGCTGGTTTGAAGAGTCAAAAGGGGCAAGACTCTGGCTGTTCTTTTTAAACTTTGTGTGTGCATATGTAACTAAGTTTAGTATCCTGTTTTATTCTGAGTGCATTTCAGTTATTCCTGAAGGGAGTTTGAGAGTGGAGTGCCCCCAGACGGGCAGATAGAACTTCAGATTACACAGAGAAGTGCTCAAGTCAGTGGGTCATGATCCCAATTCCTCCTTTTATCCTCTCCTTTGTTTCTGTCAAAAACAGCAACATTCTGATGATTGGAAATCCTAATAATAGCACAATGCCAAAAACTCGGACTTAAATCCTTACTTTATTTTTAATACGGGCGTCAGTTCATCAAACCATTATGCACATAAATTAATCTTGGTGCCACTAACTGTAAAGATTGTTCACAGGACAAAAGTTCCATTTCTGGATCTGTCTGCCAAAGAGGAATTGTCTACACTAGAAAATTCTAGTTGAGCTGCACAGGTATATGTTGTACTCTCAGAGTTACGAGAGACCAGTTACATGTGATACTGGGCAATCTAATTAAGCTCTTTGACTTTTAACTATAAAGTAGAGATAATACTATGCTACAAAATAATCATAAGGATTAAAGGAAATAATAAATATAAAATACTAAACCCAGGGCTTTGCATTTGGTAAGCCCTCTATTAATTATTGCTACTGTTGCTGTTGTGGTTACAAGTTTTGAAGAATGGTGTTTAAAACCTAAATATATGCACCTGTCTTCTTCAGAGAAGTTTCTCTCCAAGTCCCTTGCCCACCCTGAGATGGGATTGCTTGTTTTCTTGTTCCTAATATGTTTAAGTTCTCTGTGGATTCTGGTTATTAAACCTTTGTCAGAGACATAGCCAGCAAATATCTTCTCCTAGTCTGAGGGCTGTCTGCTTGCTCTACTTACTGTGTTCTTGGCTGTGCAGAAGCTTTAGTATCCAATGTACTCAACCCTATTATGAAGCTAATTTTAGCCCAAGAATAAGGGGAAAGGAGAAAGGGAGGGGAGGGGAGGGGGATGAAGGGAGGGTGATTGGTGGGATCACGCCTATGGTTTATCCTATAAGGGTACGTGTGAATCTTTCTAAATGTAGAATATAAATGTCTTAACACAATAACTAAGAAAATGACATGAAGGCTATGTTAACCAGATGGATGGAAGTATTTC
>NW_003852473.1:7917308-7919835 GCF_000181295.1 Otolemur garnettii
TCATTTTGGCTGTATTTCAGATGGTATTGTCTCACCCATTTTGGTTGTTCTGAGATGGTATTGTCTCATTCATTTTGGCTGTATTTCAGATGGTACTGTCTCACCCATTTTGGCTGTGTCTAAGATGGTATTGTGTCATCCATTTAGGCTATATTTCAGATGGTATTGTCTCATCCATTTTGGTTGTCTGAGATGGTTTTGTCTCATCCATTTTGGCTGTGTTTCAGATGGTATTTTCTCACTCATTTTGGTTGTCTTGAGATGATATTATCTCACCCATTTTGGCTGTGTCTGAGACTGTATTGTCTCATCGCTTTTGGCTATGTTTCAGATGGTTTTGTCTCATCCATTTTGGTTGTGGCTTCACATGGTATTGTCTCACCCATTTTGGTTGTATCTGAGATGGTATTATCTCATCCATTTTGGTTGTGTCTGAGATGGTATTGTCTCACCCATTTTGGTTGTATCTGAGATGGTATTATCTCATCCATTTTGGCTGTGTCTGAGATGGTATTGCCTCATGTGGATCCCATATTGCTTCACATGGTTCTCCTTTACATTTTCATAATTACTAATGAGCATTTTAGTATAGTATTGTGCATTTTTATACATTTGCTAGCTTATCATGCTTCCTCTTCTATTAAATGCTCACTGGTATCTTCATCTTTTGCTCATATTTTATTGGATTGTTTGTCTTTTTACAATCAAGTTTTGTAAGATATTTAGCATATCTTTTCATAAAAATATGCTTAACAACTTGTCCTAAGTACAGTCAAACATACTCAGTTTCCTTTATGATTTGCAATATTTAGGTTTTTAAAAGTCTTCTACTATTCCAAGCACATTACGGTATCATTTAATACTGTCTATAAAAGATTTAAATTTTTTTCTTCCTTTTAAAATTTTTACCCAACAGTAATCAATTTCTATCTGTGATGTGAAGTAGAAACCTGTTATGTTTTCACCGCACTGGATAAACGGTGCTGATATCTTGACATCATCTTATTGATTCCTTTTGCTATCGATCTTCAATATCAGTCTGTCCATATCAGTATTCCATATTAATATGTGTTTCTAGTCCCTCTTCTACTTATACATCTACTTGTGTACTGTACTACTAAAAACACACTACCCTATATAGGATAGTTTTATAATATGTCTTGATATCTAGCAAAGCAAATCTCCCCAGCTGATTCTTTTTCAGGAATGCCTTGTCTATTCTTGGCCTTTTGCTCTTTTATGTAAATTGTAAAAAAAAAGAAAAACTAAATTCTAAATCAAAATAGTGTAGTTCTGGTTAGGAATTCCCAAGGAAGACATTTTTACTTTTTCATATTTGGATCTTCCACTAAGATCCAAGACCAAGATTAGTTCCACAATTTCGTTATGCAAGTTTCTACTAATTCTTTCACTGAATGTGTTGTTTATTAAGGAAACTTTAATCTGAGTGACTTTCTGTTCAATCTTCACTCTTTTTAGCCTCCAGAATTTGTCTCCTTTTCCCCATTTACACGTCCTATTGGTTATTAGGTCACTAATAATTAACATTTTTAGATATAACACTAGTTTCAGCACTTGTTTATCAAACCCTCTTTACTTATATAAACCTTCCCTATCCAGGTATTTTAAAAAATTCCTATTAGACACAAGAACAAAGCACAAAGAATTCCCAATGGCCAAAACTGAAACAATTTGAGACAAGGTAAATATTAATAGCACTAGATTATAACCTTTAGAATTAAACATCTAAATCCATACTATTATAAAAAATAATTTAATAAATAAATATATGGACAATAAATAAACGTTCTTCCTTACAGAAGAATATCCACTAATAAATGTAGAAACAATGAGATAAAAATCAGTATGAGCAAACACCACAATAATAATCGCTTCATGCAAGATTCACTAATGGACTTCTAGTTTCTAGAAGCTTAGGAGTTTCCACTTCATACAAATAAGTAAAATGATGAATTAAAAACTTAACAACTCTTCTTAGATCCAGAAACTGCGGCATCCATAATTGGAGAAGCAGATAGGCAGATACAGAGAATCACAACTTATCAGAGAGGGAACACTGAGTGAAAACCTCATCAAGAACCAGTGTGAGGTATAAAATCTTGAAAAATATTTGATAAATCTAGAAGCTCAACATTGACAAGCCTGAAAGTTAACTTCCAGGAGACCAAAGCATGGACAGAATGCCCTAATTCTCTTGCCTTCTCTCCAGGAGCTGTACCAGGTCCCCACAGTGAAGCCCAGGGAAAAATCCCCTCATGCTTCTGGTAGAGGGAGAAGAAGACAAACCATTTTGAAATACACAGAAGCACTCTGTTCTTAATAAGGCTTGCCCTCAGGAGAAATGATTTAACCAGAGCAAAACCTGCTGAGTTTTATCAGAGCCTAATTTACCTGGGAGAACTGAAATACCAAAACTTCAGCCCTGTTTAACCATCCTGTTGCATGTAGGGGTGAAAAAACAACCAACTAAAAAGCATTGGTTCATAATCCAGGGTCACAGGCTCAC
>NW_003852473.1:7920773-7949566 GCF_000181295.1 Otolemur garnettii
AAAAAAAAAAATACATCAAAGATAAAGAAAAAAATCTTGAAAGAAGCCAGAGGAAAAACCACCTAACTATAGAAGAACAAAGATAATAATTATATCCAACTTCTCAGAAACCACGCAAACAAGAGAGGGGAGTGAAATACTTAAATTATTGAGAGAACAAAATAATTGCTGTCTCATTCTGTTTGGGTTACTATAATAAATATCTTAAATCAGCGGCTTTATAAATAGTAGAAATTTATTTCTCACATTTCTGAGGGCTGAGAAGTCCAAGATCAAGATGCCAGCAGATTCACTGTCTGAGGAAAGTCTGTTTCTCATAGATAGAACCCACTGTGTCCTCACAAGGTAGAAAAGGCCAAAAGGGGGGCAAACTCACTCCTTTAAGTCCTATGATGAAGGCAATAATCCCATTCATCAGAGTAGAGCCCACATGATTTAATCTTCCCCCAAAGGCCTCACCTTTTAACACTACTGTTAGAGCAGTACAACAGCTGGAGATTGTCGCCAAAATAATTGAAGAAAACAAGTAAGGTTTTAGTAAGCAAACAAAAAAAAGAAAATATTTATTAATGACTTGCATGGCAAGACAGGCCCCATCCTAGCAACTGCAGGCACCATGGAAAGCATAGCCTCTAAATGTTATACCCAACTTTGAGGAGTATTTGCTGCTTCCTAGAAGTCTCCCAGTGTCTTAATTAACTGCTCTCAAAACAACCAACGTGCAAGGTCTTAATAACACACCTACAGGGTCTTGATCAGACTCATTCCCAGAATAGCCCAAAATAGCCTTACCTTATCCATCATCTGCCCTGCTCATATCTAGCTAGCTACTTAACACATTGGGAATTAAGTTCTAGCATGAATCCACTACTATAGTTGGAGGCTTCAACATTTCCCCATAATTATATTTTTATTGTTGAGTTATCAAGTGAGATTTACTGCAGGTGAGCAAAGTTAATTCAACAGCTAAAAATAAATGGATACAACCCATCACATTAATGAGCTAAAGAATAGAAATCACATGATCATATCAAAAGATGCAGAAAAAGTAGTCAACACAATCCAACAAATATTCATGATACCAACTCTCAGCAAACTAAGAATAGAAGAGAACTTGCCTAACTCAATTAAAAAAAGAAAGAAAGAAACTACAAACACATACACTTAATACATTTAATGGTGAAAAACTTGAAACTTTCCCCATTATGATCAAGAACAAGGCAGGGATGTCACCTCTCATCATTGATTTTCAATATGTTACTGGAAGTCCTAACTCATACAATAAAATAAGAAAAGGAATCAAAAAGTATACACATTTGTAAGGAGGAAATAAAATTGTCTTTGTAGAAGACATAAACATCAACACAGAAAATCCAAAAGAATCAAAAAAAAATTCCTAGAACTGATAAGTGATTATACCAAGATTGAAGGATACCCACTTAACTACATAAAATCAATCACTTTCCTACATGACAGAAATAAGGATGTGGAACTTGAAATTAAAAACACATTACCGTTTACAATCACACCCCAAATTGAAATACTTAGATATAAATCTACCAAAATCAAAGAAATTTTAAACTAAAGAGAAGACTCAACATTGTCAGGGTGTCACTTGCTCTGTAGATTCAACACAATCCCAATCAAAATTTAAGTGTTGAGTGTATACCAACAAAATGATTCGAAAGTTTATATTAAAAGGTATAAAACCCAGAATAGCCAACTCTATATTGAAGAAAAGCAAATACCAGGGCTGACATTAACTTACTTCCAGCCTTACCACAAAATGGAAAAACACAGACCACAGGTCCTCACTTTTAAATTAGAACTGCCCGATCAGCACATATGTGCATCAAGGGAAGTAGGACTCAGTGGAAATCAACCCAGGTGGAGGGGAAATAGAGGAGGATCAAAACTACCTAACAAGTACTGTGAGCATGATTTGGGTGACACCTTTAGCTGAGATTCAAGTGTTACAGAAGTGATCCATGTGACCCAAAACATTAGTACTCCCGAAATATTTTGAAATAACAAAAGACTTACTATCAAGCTACTATCATCCAGACAGTGTAGTATTGAGGAAGGGATAGATCAATATACCAGAACAGAACCTAGAAATAGTCTCATGTAAGTATAGTCAATTGATCTTTTAACAAAAAAGCAAAGGCAATACAACAGAACAGAGATAGTCATCTCAAACAGTGCTAAAACCCAGGCACACTCACATGAAAATGAGGGTTTGAAACCCAGACTTTACACTCTTTACAAAAACTAACTCAAAATGGATCACAGACCTAAGTGTAAAATGCAAAACTATAAAACTCCCAGAAAATAACACAGACAAAATCTTAGGTATAACAATGACTTTTTAGATACAAAACTGAAGGCACAATACATGAAATACATAACTGATGAGCTGGACTTTATTGAAATCAAATTTTTCTGCAAAAGACACTGTCTCCAATAAAAGGAGAAGACAGCAAAAAGCATATATAATAAAGGCTATCATCCAAAATACATTTTACAAAACCCTTAAAACTCAACAATAAGAAAACAAGCAACCTGGGCAAAGACCTTAGCATCAGCAGACAACACAGCAAAAAGCGCACCATTGTCAAGTGAGCAGAGGGAAGACCATGTGTATCATGTCATCAGGAAAAGCAACTTAAAACGATACCAAACAGGGGCGCAGACTCCCATGTCACTGCCAGGCAGGGAGGAAGGCAAAACAGCACTGCCACTGGGCCAGACGGTGTAGCGGTTTCTTACCAAACTGAACACACACCTGCCAGCAATCATGCTAACTGGTATTTACCCAAAGGAGTTGAAAATTTATGTCCACAGAAAAACCTGCAAACAGAGGTTTACAGCAGCTTTATTCATAATCGCAAAAACATGAAGGCAGCTGAGACCGCCTTCGCGCGCCCCATGCAGCAGAGGGTGGGTGCTGAGAAGACGTGCTCGGTGAAGCCGTGAAAGACGCGGGAAACTCCACGCATTACAGTGAAGAAAAGCCTGAGAGGCCGCGCGGGGGGCGGTGGGGGGGGGAGACTCCAGCTACATGACCGTCCCGAAAAGGCAAACCCGGGAAAAATCCGCAGTCACCAGGGGTTCACAGGACGGAGGATGAACAGTTAGGCGCGGAGGACTTTCAGGCCAGAAGACTGCTATCTGGCACCACAGCAGGACAGTGCTGAGCCAGAGAGCGTGCGTTCTCACGCTCCTGAGACTCAGCAGAGCGCACGGTGACCCCGAGAGCAGCGGCTGCGGGAGGTGCAGCCTTGAGAGAGAGAGAGCGCCGGGCCGAGCATGCGCACGCGCACCCGCCAGGAGGACACAGGGCCGGGCGGGCCTCGTGTGGGCTCGGTATTCACACTCAGTTTGCTTCAAAACTAAGACTGCTCTAAAAAATGGTTTATCAGTAGGCAAAAAGTCTGGGAAATATGATATGAGCGTGGCCTCAAAATATCTCTTCCAATTATATCTCAATAACCAAGAACAAACGATGGTAACTTTTGGTGAAGAAACCCAGCGGATACAGCCTTGATAATCAAGTGATATTTGCCATTTGATGACAGCAATTCATGACCAAGTAATCAAAGTTAATTATCTTTGTAATGAGGCATCAGCCTCATGCACCAGGGCAGTAAGCGCTGAAGACACACATCACTGCGGTGGTATTCGCACCTAAAATGCATAATTTTATTTTATTTATTCATTTTTTATTTTATTTTAATTTTTTTAGACAGAGTCTCACAGTGTCACCCTGGATAGAGTGTGTGGCATCTTATCTCCAACTCCAGGGCTCAAGCAATTCTCTTGACTCAGCCTCCCAAGTAGCTGGGACTACAGGTACCCATCACAACATCTGGCTATTGTTTGTTGCAGTTGTCATTGTTTTTTAGCTGGCCCAGGCTGGGTTCAAACCATGGGCACCAAGTCATTAAATGCATAATTTTTGTCTAATAGTGAGAAAACATCAGACAAAACCAATTTTGGAGACATTCTACATAATGACCAGTCAGTACAAATTAATAGTGTCGAGGGGAAAGACAGAAAAATGAGAAAACGTCAAAAATTGTAGAAATTAAGGGGACACAACTAGATTGGAAACTGGACACAAAAAGAAAAAAAAAGACAGTAAGGGAAAACTAGTAAAATTTGAAAGAATCTGTAGTTTAGTTAATATTAATGCACCAATATTAATTTCCTGGTTTCGTTAACTGTACAGAACTACGATTATGTAATTTTTTTTACTTAGATGAAGACATGAAGCTGGGGAAGCTGGGTGGGAGACAATATGTTAACATCATATTATTTTTTGTAACTTTCCTGTAAATTTAAAATTCTAAGTAAAATTTTTTAAAAGCATGTTTTCAGTGTTTGTTTTCAGTCTATTATGTTTAAGAGTGTCAGCTGTACTAGGAAGATCATCTTATTCATCATATTCTCAAATCTGAAAGCCAAGCCTTAACATTTTCGAGACATTTTTATCAACTTTCTCTCCTAACCTATTTTGGGATATCCTTCTTTGCCTGCTTTAATTTAAGAACATGTTCTTTTTCTATATATCTCCTACAGATTCCAACTTAATTTTAGCTTCTGAAGCTTATTCTGCTATTCTTTTATACTCGCCTTCTTTAATTACCTGAATCAGAAAATCCATTTCTGTTAAAACTGAAGTTAGAAGATCAGGATTAGCAGTCCAGTCTCATCACTTACAATCGTGTTAGTCTCAGCAGATTGACAATAATAATCATGGGAGTACCTAGTCTCACCTTCCCAAAAGCTGTTAATGAGAATCAGCCCTCTCTTTTCACTGCATTCCCTTACATCATACTCTCTGAATTTTTCCCTACTGCCTTGACTCTTCCTTCCCAATTTCTTATTCCTCAACTCACTGCTAAAACATCAGTTGTTACAAAGGTTCCAACCCTGTACTCTTTTTTTTAATGTTTTATTACTTTTCCTTTGGTAATAAAACATCATTAGTCCCCTCTCCTGACTTTAAATAATCCACATACTTGATTATTGAAATGACTCCCAAATTTATACCTACATTCTCTGAGCTTTGCCCCAAGCTCCACATTTGTATATTCAAGCACCATATGAATATCCTCACTTGGGTGTATTAGAAGCATCTTGAGCAAAACATGCTCTAAACTGAGCTTTTTATTGCTCTCAGAAATTAACTCCAATATCTTAATTGTCTGACATAGGGGATTGATTAATTACTGAAAATACCCACAGAATGCAATGAATCATTTCAATTAATACTATAAATGAATATTTACTAATGTGGAAGATATCTTCACCATATTGTTAATTTTTTAAAGCAGGTTAAACAACAATATGTGTAGCATGCTTTATGTGCAGTACAAATTTGAACACATCTCTCTACAGACTAATTACTTTAAATGACACTCCATAATTTATAAAATAATTCCTGACCAAAAAAAATGTTTAACTTTCCTATAATTAAGACCTGTTTATCTCTCTGGCCTTCTCTCCCCTCCTCTCCTTCTCTTCTTCCCCTCTCTCCTTCCCACTCTTCTCTCCCTCCTCCCCTCACTCACACACACACTTGCAGCACTGGAATACTCCCCAGACCACACACACATGCATCTACACCTGTGCCATCTTCTTTGCTCAAAATAGCTTTTTCCTCTTTGGTCACCTCTGAAAAGCTTCTTAGGCCCCCATATGCTCCAAGAAGGTTTCTCTGACACCACTTTCCCCAATAGAATTAATTGCTCTTATTTTAGTACTACCATGTTTCCCTGAAAATAAGACACTGTCTTATATTTATTTTTTCTCAAGAAGACACACTAGGGCTTATTTTCAGGGGATGGCTTATTTGTACTAAGTATAATACAACAATCTATATTTATTCAAATACAGTTAAGTCATCTTCTTCTGGAACCTGATGGGGAGCCAACCTTGTTGGTGGGGCTGGTGCTAGTGATCGATGAACTCCTTTCCCCTAGCCGTTTGCACATGTGCAATAGGTGGTTACCACACGCACACCCGTGCAAGTGCTAACAGCTCGGAGAAAGGAGCTGTGGCAGATAAAAGGTATTCCACTCCGTGCCAAAATGCATCACTAGGTCTTATTATCGGGATAGGGCTTATATTTAACAGATGCATAGAAATCCTGCTAGGGATTATTTTGGGGGTAGGTCTTATTTTCAGGGAAACGCAGTATTTCTATGCCTTATCTATACAGCTATTCATATTTTATGCTATAATTATTTCCTTCAATGCCAATTTATCTTAAAAGACCATGGGTTTCTTAAGGATGGAGAACTGACCAATTTACTAATCTTACCCTCAGCATTTGTCTTTGTGACTCAGTCACATTAGTGACAGTGTAAATATTTGTGGAACTGAAATTAGAGGGCAGATGAAAGTATCTGATATACCACAGAAAGAGAGTTCTGAAATGAAAGAGAGTCGTTGCTATTTACATTCCTGGAATAACATACTGACATTTTAAGTCAGCATCATGAAGAACAAACTCTTTAAAGGGGGTTTCTTACTTAGATTTACATACTCCAAATATCTAAATTTCTTGAATCCAATAGCAAAGTAAGATCTTTTAAGAATAGGTGTCTATGTATAAACATAGAGCTCCTTAATCCAGACTCGTATAAAAACTAACAAAAGTATTTATTAGTAATTAAGTGACTCTGTAATGAAAACTTTATAATTTTTTTAATTTCAGATTAATATGAGGGTAAAAATGTTTAGGTTACATTGTTTTTGTTTCTAAAGTAAAGTTCAAGTTGTACTTTGTACCCGAACTCTTCACCCAAGGGTATGCTTGAACACCCTCACATTGTACACTTAGGTGAGAACTTGTGATTTTTAGTTTCATCTCACATAACTGGAATTTTCCTAAAGTTTAAATCAAATCATAACTACAACTTAACCCACTAACTTGTATCCACCAGTATAATACTCATATTAAACTCCACCCTTCAACAAACTTCTGAAATTCCTGAGGGCCGGCTCACATGCACTCCAGGCAGAGTGGAATAGTGTGAAGCATGACATGGAGACTTTTAATGTCAGCATCTAAAGCAAAACAAAAAAAATGACGGTATCATCAGAAATGCCTTTATGCTTTTTGTACTGACGACTGCCACATGCGTGATTTTGGGTATACGGCCCAGGTACAAATATGTTCACACAAACATTTCATGTGTATTACAATTTTCAGTATGTAATTCCACTTGAAGACTATATTCAGAAATTGTCACTCAGGGATTTCTCTGCTTGGAACATTTCAGCAAATTTACAAAAGTTATATCCTGTTGGCCCTTCATGTTCATTATTGTCCTTTCATCTTCCATGGAGTATTTCATGTGTTCAGCTAACTCTCCCTTGGCCCTCAATTAAGTATTTCCCCTCCAGGAGGCCCAGGGGACCACCCATTTCCCTGGAAAATATTTGATTTCTTTGCCATTGATCAGAGAAACCCTTAACATCTTTCCTATATGTTTAAAATAAGTTTAAACTTGCAATGATCACTGTTGAGTTGAGTAATTCTGTTCATTGCTCTGGGGCTTAAGTTTAATGAATAAAATAGTAAACTGGAACTTGCTACTATTTAAATTTTTGTCTTCCCTTTTGTTTTTTCACCAATATTTTGGAAGCCATCTATAACGAATGCATAAATAGTCTTTCTCTTCCCCAAGTTTTCCTATCAGTCTTCAGCCTCTGGATTCCCAGTTAAATAAGCCCCAACCTCTGGGGCTAAGTGAGTTTTCTCTGGGATTCTAAAACATTGTTTCTAGGTTTGCTGTGTTTTAAACCCAATCATGCGATAGATTGTCTTTGAACTGTCTCTATCAATTGATTTCTGTGAAAGACCGCTTTCTTCAAATAAATTCTATAAAATCCCAGCCATAACAGTAGATTCCTAAATCTCTGCCTCTTCCTGGAGCACTGACTTTTAGGGACACAAGGCATGATGCTTTGGTGGAAGGAGCCCTTTCCTAAATCAGGAAGAGCTGAAACAAATCCCATTTGGACAGCCTTGAGACTTCCTATGTCTACCCTTGATCTTCCCAAGGGTAGTAGTAGCCACTGAGAAATTCATTAACAAGGTCACTATTGATCTCTTCTGCCCAAATCAAGCAGATTATATGGGTGCAATAGAGTCAGGGTTCCCTATATATTCATCATGAGCATTTTTCCTGGTAATGTATCTAAACTCCCAGCCCTCACTGCTTTCCACCCCCACATAAACCTGGGCCTCTACCTGCCTTCAAGGAGCACACTTACTCTTTTTAAGTCTTTGTGAAATTTAGAATTTTGTTAAGGGCTCTTGCTGCACTGTCTACCCTTCTGTGAACTGATAGGGTTTGCTTCGTCATGCCCAAAGAACTGTTTATTTCCTTCCTTAGAAATAACTCACATGAAAAAATTCTTGCCAGATGTTTTTGCCTTCCAAAATTATTTATTTATATTTTAATTTATAAATATGCTACCATTACTTAGTGCCTCTGGGCACATTTACAAAATTAAAAACACAATTTAAAAAATATGTATCATGAAAACCGTGTTTTAAAAAAAAAATATTGACTCTGTCTGCCTTAAACTCCTTCAAGCAAAACCTCTACATAAGCAGATAGTCACCATACTGCATCACAAAAAGAACTTAGGATTTCCCTAAAATCAGTGCCATGAACCAGTTCAAGGACAAAAAGCTCCTGGCTAAGAGGAAAGGGGTGATAACCTTGTAAATTCAACAAATGTCATGCTAGGATCTGGCATCCAGTTTCTAAGTATTCCAGGTATTTTGTCTCAAAATCTCAATAATATAAATGCTTCTTGTAGAGTGAGTACTCAATGAACAAATAGTGGTTTCCTTTCAACATCCCCACCATTTAATTCCCAGCACTCCAACTTCACTTACTCTGGTCACCATATCTGGAATCCCTCTTTTTTCTTCTTCAGCCTTGCTTGTGCTCTCTTTTGATCTAAGGAACAGTATATAAAAAAACTTTCTTCTGTTAGTGTACTTGTGTGTGTTGGATAATCTGTAAAGTTGTAAAAATATACCTAAGAGTTTATTAGCCAGGTTTTCTGGCTCAAGTGTATAAATTAAAAGCTATAAATGTTCATTTGGAAAGTACAACGTCTGCATAAAAATTAAAGTCCCCGTGGATTATATCTGATAAATCCTATGAAAAGTCATCCAACAAGTTCAGCTAACTGAAAAGAAATACCTGTTACCTCTGAGAAAATACACACGTCTCTTACAGAAGGAAAAAGTGCACATGTGCATCCACTTTCCAGAGACTCTTAAGTCAGGGTAAAAGTTAACATGATTTTCTAAGAATTTACTGTAGCTATTATATAATCAGCTTTTGTTAGAAAAGAGGAATAGAAGAAGCAGAAAATAAGATTTCTGCCCTTAAAGAGCTCTTAATCCTACAGACAGTAGGAATATGAAGCAGATGTATTTAACCTGGATTGTGGTTCTGTGTATTTAACCTGGACTGTGGCTCTGACACGTGCGTACCTTCCCCGAAACACCTCTCCTGAGAGAATGATAAGAGTGCACATAGTTACCACCTGAACCTGGACTTCAAAACAGGGACGGCCCAGGACTGCCCTGGAAAACCCCTAGCGTATGGTCCCCTGAGGTTTGCTCCTGCATGGAACAACCCAGCAAATACACTCTGAAGGTGTTTATCCACCTGGGCAGCCTGCAGCTAACAGGAGGAGAGAGGAGAGGAGACCTTGAGGGAACGGTGATTGCTTTGTTTTTCTTTTCCCTTTTTCACCTGCTGCTGACTGTTTCTCTTTTGAATGTTCTAGTTCATAAATGTATACTTCTAGTTGTGCATGTTTTGACCAAAATTTTTGGACTGGGTGATCCATGGGTGTCTAAAACTCAATGCCTCACCCTTGTCCAAATAGAAAAAGAGAACAAGATCACCTGGGCCTGCCCCTTGCTTGGAGGCAGGAGCAAAGCAGCTTCTCTTAGGGGTGGACTAGCTGACACCATCATACTTTATTCACAGCTGGCAAGAGCATCACACTTTATTCTAGCTACTCAGACATAGGTCACATACCTTTGCTGTCTTATGCCACCTGCCATCAGCCCTGGTGCCTTTCGTGAAGCAAGTAATTGATAGCTTTTGGATAAATACATAAGGCAGTAGCTATGGCTAGAGATGGAAGCTTATGGACACCAACTGTCACTACCCCCCTACCTCAGAGAAATATCCCTCAAAAGAGCAAGCCAATGTCCTAGCCTCTGCTTGTGACACTAATGCAAACTGGTTTCTTATGTGTCTCAAAATTTTTAATGTAATCAGTGAAAATTTTGATTTAATACATAGCATCCCATTTTTACTTCAGAAGCACATCGTGCCTTCCTTCATTGAGCAAAATCATTCGACAAATACTTATTCACCTACCGTGTGCCAATCACCACTCTAGATTTTTGGGGATAGATGCAGCCATGAGCAAAACGTGAAAACTCACTGGCCTTATGGAGCTTACAATTGTTCATTCATTTAATAATCACATAGCAAGTGCCCACATCAGTGATTTTCAACTGGTGTGCCACGAGAGGATCTGAGGTGTGCCAGGAAAATTTTTAAAGATCATTCATTAAATTATTTTCAAAAGAAGTTCAAAGCAAGGCAAGCATATGTTTTTCCTTCTTTTTGACCAACATAATTTCAGTGTGCTGTGGGTGTTTGACTACAGGTTCAAGTGTGCCATGAGATACAGAAGGCTGAAAAACACAGGCCTACGCTATGCAAGTCTCTCATGAATTTGTCATGAGTGAAGTGTGATCCCCAACCTTCAGAAAGTTAGACTCTACTGAAGATGCTTTTAAAGAATACCAGTAGCCAATCTACAGAGGGCTGCGGGAGAAGACGGAAGCACAGTGCTCTGACAGCGTGGAAGACAAGACTATCCAAGGTGATAAGGGAAGGCTGCACCCAAGAAGTGGCATTCTCTCGGGAGGCTCACAAACCTATAAACTCTGTATTTGTTATAAGCTTCTATAAGTTTTATAGGTGGAAGAAAACATTTAATAACAATTAGAATGTAAATACACTTTTGAAGCAGTCTAAATAAGCATTTTGGGGTGTGAGCTTCTCAATGAAGTAGCATGCACTTCATTTTCCTAATTATCCCTGTTAGCACCTGGCCAGGATACTAACTGGCAAATTCACACTGTTTCCCAAGTTTTAGGCTCTGCTGTATAAGCATTACATGTAACAGAGCATTTGATCTTCCTGACAGTCCTGTGAGGTTGGTGACTATTATTATCTACATTATAACATGAGAAAACTGAGGCATGGAGAAGGTAAACTAACTTGTCCAGAATCATACAGCTAGCAAATGACAGAGCTGGGATTCAGTCAGTCTAGCTCCCAAATCAGAGGTTTCCACTTCTGTACTGTGTTGTCTCTCTGTTAATATGTTGAGAAATAATTTATTGAGAGGTAGTAATGAGTGATAATGCTTTCACCTTCCAATAAAACACAAATGTGAAACAGCAGGAAGGAAGTAACTGAAGCATCATCTTGCAGCAATTGAGTCACCAAGAGACTCAACTGGGGTGAGGGTGGGGTGAGGTATTTTTTGATGCTTCTCACATTACCTAGTTATCTCCAGATGTATGGTCTCCCTGAAAACATAAGGTACAGAACAGATGTTCTCGAATGAAGGTTCTGGAAAAAGAAAGGTTGAATCCTATAATGCCCTGGTGAGCCCAGGTATGTGAGCTGCACCACGGCAGATTCTAGTGGCCGGGACATAAACAGAGCACTCTGGAAAGGAAGGGAGGAGGTGCCAGAGCAGACACACAGACCATCCAAAAGGATCTGGAAAATGCTAGAAGCAATCTGAGTACCTGCTAACTTTACGTAATGTACACTTTAAATATTTTCACTCGTTAAAATCATCAAATGCTTATAGGTTACCTATAAAGGCCTCTGCTATCCTGGAAGGTTGGGCCAGTCTCCCACCCCAAGCCCTAGGGAGCTACTAACATTTCGAGAACTGACTCTTTGTTTGGTCTTTGGGAGATTTTCCACAGGGAGATTCTAGTGGTGGTGAAGGTGGTGGTGGTAGTTTAATCCAATTCAGAATACTCCATATTAAATTGTTTTGAAGATTCATTTTCTTTGCGTCACAAGTGTCCTGGATAATAATGTTGACCATATTAATACAAAAATATTCCCCAGGTGTGAGCTACCTCTCTCCAGGTATATGTGCCACTCATCATAACCTTCCTTCATATTATTCCTCTTTTTCAGTACAGAAACTAATCTTGACTGAGTTGGGAATGTCTGCTCAACTTCTGATCCTCCTCTCTCTGCATTCACCATCAGATTACAATAATAATATTGATAATAATGGTATCAACTTAAAATGTGTAGACTTTATAGATTTCAAATTACTTTATAGATCTTATTAATTACACACACACATGCACACCCCTCCAGAATATAGATATTACTGCATCATCTTTCTAGAGGCAGCCCATAGAATGTTAGGACAAAGGCTTGGAATAAGTGCATTGTCCAAGGTCAAGCATGGCATGGAAGTGTAGGAGGCATGGCACCATTGCCTGGGTTCAGCCTTTCCCTAGAACCATACAAATGACACTTTTGCCTTTCATTTTCTCTCTCCTTATTTTGGTGCTTAATTTATTCTATCTCAGGGAATCTTTTCTAAAATATATATTCTCTTCTAGTACCAAGCAGTTTTCTTGTGGCATTTTTTGTTTCATTTGGAAGCCCAAAAGTTATCCTGTTCAAAACTGATAAGGACAATGCTTCAGATAATAGTTCAACTAAGAACTGTTATAAACTCAACATCAAAATATTAATAGTCTGTTTCATCAACTTTTAAAGTGGCTCTCTCTCATAATTTCCATAAATATCTCATCTCCAACCAGCCCTCAGCCCCTTCCCATGTCTTGGAAAGTAAATGAGGGTGTCTGGGTTGTCAGTGTAACTGTCAAGCACTGTTGGCAGGTAGAGAGGGTGACCAGAAGTCAGCTATACACAGCACAGTCCCACAGCCTAACACTGCCAAGAGTGACCACACTTGGCAGTTGAAAACACTACAAAGGAAACCTGATTCTACTCAAACAGTTGAGAAGCATTGGGTCACTTACCTCACTCTTTCACTTGGTTTTATGTCATTGGTAAAACATTGCATAACTGTTAAATGTGTATCATTTCAGTAAACTTTGGATTAAACAGGTGCCTGTAGGCTGCCTTGACAACCTCACCACTATCGGTGGCGCTGTGGCACCCAGTTACCTTTGTGGGTGCCGCTATGGCACCCCATCACCATACAAATGAAACAGCTGGGACACGGATGAGAAGTACAAATGCTTGCAAGAGGTGGCTGTCCCATAGGTGCAGGGAAGCCCTGAGTAACCTCAGTCATGGCCTTTTATTGAGGCATTATACAACAGGTGTGGGGGCCCAGTACAGGAGCTAAGTGCTTAAAGATCCCTCCGTGCTCTTCCTCACAGGCTCGACTCCCACCCTGACGCACCACAAATATTCAAGGTCCAACACCTGCTTGCTAATGGGCAACCAATCTTATCTCATTAAAGCATTCAGTTGCTTGAGGGCTTGTCTCTGGGCTGCAAAACATCTCCAGGCTGGCTGGGACATTGTCCTGCTCCCAGTGCCTCCTTCAAGAACCACTCCAACAAGCCTGGTGCTCAGTCACCTATACACCACAGTGTGTATTATTCTTTGCTTCTACTTGAAAATGGATTCTGATGCTCAAACACCCAGCTGACCACATTGGCCACCTCTGCTGCTGGTCACTCTTGTCCTAACTCTCTCCCTCTTTGCTGCAGGCCTCAAGCTTTTGAGAAACAGGCTCTGATTTTTGTGATGGATTAAGCTGATAAATAATTAAGATCAGACTATTTAATTCATACAGGCTGTGGGAGTTAAGTTCCCCCTTAACTTGCCATAGGTTTAAAGACTGCATTGACTCCTTTCCTTCCAGGCCTGGAGCACAGTTAGTTCTGCCCACCTTCTCTGTAAGCTGTTCCTCTGCTGTGAATGGGTTTATTTTTTGCTCTAAATACTTTTACTTTCAACTGCTTTACATTTTATTTTGGCTCCAGAAACTGCTGGTGGAAACCACTGAAAGCAAAATTAAACCCAGGACTACCTATTTTTGTACAGCCAGACTGTCCTCTAGCTCTTGTCCCCTTGTAACCTAATATGACATTCTTCATTTTTTCTTAATCATTCCCCCTTTCTTTTATTCTAGAAGAAGCTGAACAAAACTTTAGGATCGTATTCAAAATTAGAGAAAAATACATTCTGGATGGTCATTCATACCAGGTGAGGGTGCCCTCTGCTGGTGAGGAAGCGCTCCACAATCGCTCAACTCCATCACCTGGAGCCGAGGGAGACGCGGTGGGACAGGAGGCAGGTCCCCCAAGGAACACTTCCTGGGAGAGTCTCCAGGAGGAGCCTTTAAGAACGAGTGCTGTGGAAGCTTCCCCATGGCTTTCCAGGCTCCAACAACACACCTTAGACTCAGGGCAACAGATTATTTAACCTGATTGCTGGCCTGTGATACCAGTCAGCCTCCACAAAGAGTCACACTGTTGGCTTCAGGCCAAACCCTTATCGTTTTGTCATTATTTATGCTTTCCTTGAGCATTAGATATTAGTTCACCCATCTGGAGAAGGCAAGAAGTCATTTGGGGGTTTTCTTTTCCTTACTAGATGTATAGGAATGTGGGTAGAAGCAATAATCTTTTCAACATCCAATTCCCTATGAAAATTGCCCCTAGTCTGAGACGGGTCACCTGGGGCCTGGAATGTGCCATATTTAAGGTCTTAAATGCCATCTCCTCACATTCCTTATTATTTGTCCTTAGCAATGGTTGTGGTATCTCAGTTTCCTATTCTATATTCACTGCCCTAGTTCAGGCTTGTCTGTCGTCTCTCAGAAGAACGCCTACAACCACCCCCACCTGCAGTCTTCTCCTGCTCAAATGCCTCTGCCAAAGAGTTGCCAAGATTCTCTTTATAAAGCACAGGACTTCCCATGCTACTCCCTGCTTAAAACCCTACTGCCGTCCCTCATTACCCACAGGATAAAATCCAGGCTTCTCCATATTTCCCACTGCCCTCTGCCCTGCTCTAAACTCAGCAAGATGATACAGTTGGGGTTTCCTGTGCTTCCTCCCTTTTCTGTTTCTGTGCTGTGTTCAAGTCATACCCTACACCTAGAATGCCCTTCTCAGCCTTAGACTCCCTTTGGTTGCTTGGCTAATTCTTACTTTTTTTTTTTTTTTTTTTTTTTTTTTTTTTTGAGACATAGTTTCACTCTATGCCCTGAGGTCATAGCTCACAGCAACCTCCAACTCCTGGGCTCAAGTAATCTTCCTACTTCATTCAGCCTCCCAAGAAGCTGAGACTATAGGTGCCTGGCACAAGGGCCAACTAATTTTTCTATTTTTTGTAGTGATGGGGTATCACTCTTGCTCAGGCTGGTCTTGAACTCCTGAGTACCAGGGATCCTCCTACTTTGACCTCTCAGAGTGCTGGGATTGCAGACATGAGCCACCGTGTCCAATCTCCTACTTATCATTGAGCTGACCCAGATCCCCCTGCCTGAACACCACCAACCCTCTCAGCTGCATTCATACATATGATTATTGTAGTTCATTCACCGTGATATAATTATCTTTGCCTCCTTATTAGATTAGACCTTAATGATAGGAATGTTTTATTCATCTTAGAATCTCCATCTTTGTGGAATGGATGAATTCATGAGGTGTGCAACTATGAGTCCAGGACTTGTCAGTACCACAGCCCTTCCTAAATCTATTATCACCCAATCAGGACTCTGGCTTCACAGACCATCCTCTTCACCCCAGAGAGTAACTGGAGTCTGGATATCAAGGGATACTATTTATAAACCCATGCCTACAAAGCAAAGTAGAGATACTCCTGGACTACTCCGTATGACTAGAGGCCTTTACCACATCTGGTAAACAAAAGCCTTAGAGGTCCTGGTGGGTAAGACCTCCTTCCCATCACAGAATACAGACCAGCAGTAGCAGAGATTTTAAGACAAGAAGTACCTGTGTTGCCCTTTCTGCCAAAAAGTCTTCAGTTGTTCCCTGACACTTCTAGAACAAAGTTCAAATTCACCTGCCTAGAGTTTAACATTATGTATTTAACATTTGCATTGTTCTTTATAGATATAAAACATCTTATATTTTAGTTACTTTTACAAAGGTCAGCATCACATCCTTCTAATTTTGCATGTCTCCAGACTTCAAATCTTGCCTGTTATCATAAGCATTTGCTGATTTGGGGGCTCAGTACAGGAAAATAAAATCAAAATAAAACCAAATCTTCATACTTTATCTGAAATGAGTTCTATTCATCCATCTTCTTCAACAAGACATATACTTTGTGTTAAAGTAAAAACACCTCTCTTAACATAGCTAGGAAGGGAAAAATTGTCTATGTCAGATTAATAAATCAGAACAAACCAGCAGCCATACCAACAAGTGAAACAAGCATGGAAGGGTATGCGGAGGAGAACCACACATTAACAGACAATAGTATTACCACACTGTTTAATCAGCCGGGAATAGGAGTTTTAGAGAGAGCACCAAGCATCAACAGTTTGACATGAAATTAGCATTAGTGCCCAATATATCTGGTTGAAGCCTTACCCCGCCATTTTTTGGTAAAGAAACCTCCCTAAACCTCGGTTTTCTCAATTCTTAGCTTATTTGTAAGAATTAAGTAAGATTTTAAAGTGTTTGCAATGTGGTTAGCACTCAGCGAATACTGGTTGCTGTTACAAATGGTAACAGCAGTTCTGTTGCTGTTGTTTGCTGTTACTGACTGAGAATCTAGGAATAGGCAATATTTGAAATTCCAGACTGGGAGACAGGCAGTGAACTTCAAGAAGAACTGTCCTCCATTACTGGACAGTCTTTCAGGAGTGAGCACAGTTAGAATCCTAGCAATAGAATCTGGAACTAGAATAAAGGCAGGAATCTGTTAACTAGATTTGGGCAGCAAAAGGTACAGATTTGGTCTCAGAAATAACTTCCAGATATTAGAATTAGGCAATTAGGAATGGAGGTATATTTGTCCCCAAGGTACAGAGACCAAACAGTAATTTCTTCAATGCTTGTCAACTACTGAGGCACACAAACCCTCAGCAAGGGAGGACCGAGCCCCTTTCCTGACGAACACTGAACACCTGGGGGCGGGGGCAGGGTGAGGAAGAGGGATAACCAGGGGCAAGCCCAAACAGAAGCATATATAAATTATTGAGAACCCAAATAGACACATTTTTATGAGAAATTGTTGACACCTGCTGCTTTACCAGTTGTTGTAGGAGTCACTGTAATGTAGGTGCCTGTAGCTTCTATCTAGATCAGCACCACCCATCAGGGCCCCCAGGGCCTGGGGGTGCTCTGTGATGCTGGGTACCTGAACTGTGCCTGTGAACCTGAGAGGCTGAATTTTAAATCCTAGTTTTTATTCATTTAAGTATAAATAGTGGCATATGGCTACTTGTTTTCCCATATTGAACAGCCCAGGTCTAGAGAAAGAAGGCAATAAACAAGCCCATCAACAAGCAGTAACAAAATGTGAAGCTTATTTAAGAAAAGGATAATGTCTGGTCAGGGCATGGTAGAAAGGAAAACTTGACAGGAAGGGGATGTAAAACGTGGTAAAGAGGAAAACAGCCGATGAAGAATTGTAGGCCCCAATTTTAGGTGATTTTATCTTTACATTTTGGGAAAGAATGCTCTGACTGGCTGCTGTGCTGGAAATACGTGAGCCTGCAAAGAGATGCTTCCTGCGTATATGTGTGCGTGTGTGGGCACCTGTGTGCATGTGCGTGTGTGTAAATGTGCATTGTGCAAAGTGCACGTGCGTGTGCACAGTGTGTGCATGCGTGACTTCTAATACCTAATCTGTCCATGTGCCTGTGCGTGTGTGTATGTTTGAATGAATTTCCTAGTTCAGCTCCTCTCCCCACCAGAATAGTCTTCCATATCGGCGTGTAATTTATATTTTTAATAACTTACACATTGAATCAATGTTAACTCATCTAAAATTAATGACTTGTATGTACATATGTTCTTGAGCTTTTTTAAGTATGGGAGAAAGGAAAAACCGCCTAAGTATCTGATAATCCGAAAGCATTCTGTAGCAGACACACTTCTAAGAAGCGCTTGTACCAGATACGTAAACTAAACCGACGCAAAGGAGGAAGGAAGATGAGAAGAAGGTCCTGAGACCCCCGAGACAGGGCAGTTTCCCGTTGTCTATGGGGAAAAGAGAGACGAGAGGAAAAGGCATCCCCGAAACTGACTAGCGGCAAGGAAAGACCCACTGAGGAAGATGAACGCACCCGGGGCTAATTAACTAACGTAGGGAAAAGAACGTTAATAGATTGTTGCGACCACATTTGAAACTGCTGCCGGCAGCAGGTGTAGCTGGGCCGCATGGACACGGGCGAGAGCCTGAAGCCGCTGCCCCAAACCGGGCAGACGCTATTTATGGCTGTGCGACTGTGGAACCACGAAGGGAGCAGCGTCCTTCTGAGGAGGTCTTTAAAACAGAATAGATTCTCATCAGTCTCATTTGAAAGGTTTAAGTGTGATCCTGCCCAAAGGCAAGGTGATGAACGGAACGACTTTTCAAGGTCTCAGCCAGTCAGCCCAGCGAGACCGCGGGCGCTGTGCTGTCATTTCCTTTTGTTTACTCATATCTTACTGTTTCACACCACCGTGTGGCCACGCCGAGTAAAAATGGTATAAATTTTGCATCTGAACAGAGGCCTTGAAATGCGTCAATAATATATTCTCTCTCTCAGAATCTCATGTCTGTTTAGAAATGCTCAATCTGTTAAAGCATCAATATGCGTGTGCTTCTAGTCACGATCCTTTGGTGATACTAATTTGGAAAATGAAAATGGTGCTTACTGTATGAATAATGTCATTTGCCAATCTATAGGAACAGAATTTGATTCACAATAAGCTGAGCTCATGGCATTAAAACCTTTTATATGTATGTATATTTAAAAACCAGATGTGGCCTTCTTACTTTTAATTAAATAAAATGTGAAGATTTGCTTGCAGGGGAGCAATAATTGTTGACATATGACTTAAGGTGTCATGTTAAAAATAATTCTAGGTGCAACATATTAGGCCAATGCATTTCCTCCTACCTTTCCTCTTCATTTATGCTATTGCCATAAATTCATCAGCATTATTAGCATTTATTAAGCGCTCATATGAGCTAAATGCTGCATGGGATTCTGCATTGGACAAATGAGATTGACAAAAGCCCCTCTGTGGCTCTATTACTCTGCCATCTTCACTAAAAAAGGATTCTCTTAATATGGACAATGAGAGAGCAATCGGGCCAGATTGGTGTATCAGAATCCTAGCGAGCTATGTGACTCTACATGCAGCAGCTTCAGGTTCTTAAACATAGAATTAATTTTTAGTTTAAATTAACATAAGATAACATGCAGTTGTTAATTCAATGAACATTTATTGTGTGCCTATCATGCTAGGCTCTCTTCCAGGCACTGAGGATACAGAGATGAATAAAATAGATGAAAACTGCTGCCCTTGGGGAGTTTATACTCCAGTAAAGAGCCAGAGAAGAAATATTTTAGACTTTGTGGGCCACAGAATCTCTGTTGTAATTATTCAGTTCTTCCATTGTAGCAAAAAAGCATCATAGACAATATGAAACAATGCAGAAATGAATGCTTATTGCTGTGTTTCATTAAAGTCTTATTTACAGACACAGGTGATGAGTCAGATATGACTCACAGACTATAGTTTTTCTGACCCCTGCAGTAAAGGAAGACAGCAATAAGCAAAACTAATGAAAATAAAACAAACGTGATGTTGGGTGGCCATGAGTACCATGTAAGACAGCCCAGGGCACAAACAGTGCTGGAGAGTGGTCAGGCCTCACCAAAAATGAAACCTATGAAGCCCTGGAGCAGGTGAGTAGGATGTCTAGGGAAAGAACATTTCAGGAGAGGGGCTGCCAAGTACAAAATCCTGCAGGCAACAGTGTGCCTGCCTGTCCTTTTTGAGAACTAGCAGGATGGACACTTTGTCTGCAGCAGAGTGATAAGTAGGAGGTGAGATCAGAGATGCAACGTTGGGCTGTATGGCAACAGCTCCAAATACCATTATGAAGAGTTCAGTCTTTACTCTGAGACAGAAGTGTTGCTGTCTTGACCATAGGAGTGACTTGTTCTGGCACCCTAATTTTAAGGGTCTCATTCAGACTGCTGTGTTAAGAATAAACAAATGGGGGAGCAGGGAGCCTGGTCTGAACAGGGTGATGCTGCTGGAGTCAGGAGAGGCAGCAAGTTCTAATGCAGGTTAAAGACAGATCGACCAGAACTCTGTCTTGGATCAGAGAGGCAATGTGAGAGAAAAAGTGTCAATGGTGTCACAAAGAATTTTTTGCCTGAAAACTTGAATAGAGGTTGAGGAGGAGAAATAGGGAAGATCAGAGTCTCTGGTGTGCATATGGCCAGTTTGGCTCCCATGAGATCCTGTAAGTACAGATGTTGAGAACACAGCTTCTACCAGATTCTGGAGATAGAGAAAAATATTTAGGCTCAGGGAATAATCAAAACAGTTGTCAACATATAGATGCTAACTAAAACCAAAAAATTTATGAGTTCACCAAGGGAGTGAGTATAGAAAGAACGAGAAGAGATCCAAGCAATGCACCCTAGGCCACCCCAAAGTTAGGTATCCAGGGAGAGGAGGACACCCAGCAAAGGAGACTGAAAAGAGCGCCCAGGAAGGCAGGAGGACGTCAGAAAGGGTGGAGCAGTGAAAAGCAGGTGGGAAGAGCGTGCTGGCGGAAGGAGTGAGCAATCAAATCACACTGGCGCCTGAGCCTTTGCAACTTGCAAACAGTGGAAGTGACAAGAACCCCTTCAGTGCAGAGGTAGCCGTGGCAGGCCTGCTACACAGGGAGTGCTGGAGACAGCAGGGACAGAGAAATGACAGACAGGAAGTGCACACAGCATTTTCAAGGAGATTTTCTTTTTAATAGTGGAGGAAAGAATTAATAATTGGAGGGGGGAAGTAGGGCAAGAGAGGCTTTGTGCATGTTTTGTGTTAAAATGGGAAAACAACAGCATTTGTGTGTGCTGGCAGAAAAGCTCCAAAATAAAATGGAAATGTGAAAGAGAGACAGGAAACCAGAAAAATGGGTGGCCTGGTGGAGCAGTTTCCCTGAGCCAGCCCAGCTGGATGAGATCGAAGGGCAGGGTTTACACTTTGCTCCATAAAGCTGGTACTATTGCTTCATAAATGCTCCAGACTGACAGATACTAAACCACTAGTTTTCAATTAAAGGGTTCAGTTAATATGATCTTATAGTTGCAGTGCGAGTATGACATTCAGTAGATGAATGAAAGTAAGGTGAATAGAACCACGATGATGAAATGAAGACAGTTGGAAGCGAGAGGAATCCCACTGGCTAGCACCCGGGGTATCGGGCTGGTGGCAAATAGGTACCTGAAGGAGAGAAGGGAGAATGATGGGTTACTGTTCACATTTGCTTCGTGGGGTCCTCTGGCAGAACCAGGATCTCATGTGGTGACTCGACTCCTTACAGATACTCAGTGGGTTAACTAATTAATTTTGTCCTGCCCTGAATTCAGCATGATGAGAAACCCATGTCCCCTGCCTTGCCACTATTTTATGGCATCATATTATTTCTATGCTTTTTCATTTTCTTCCATAGATTTTTACTGATTGATGAATGCTGAGCTATAGGGCAGAGCCACAATAGGAAACCATATAAAGGAGGGTGGCTGGCAGAAACGCAGCTTGCCATCTCCACTAGGAAGAAAAATTCAGACTCCACAGTCTGAATTATGAGCATATAGCTCTATGCCAAGAAGTGAAATAAATACATCATACTTACGGAATATATCTCAGCAAATGCAAACTTTTAGCAAACCACGTTTTGTTTCTTAATACTAATAACCTTTTGCTCCTGTAAGATTGTTCTTCACTGAGGTATGGTAGATAACAAATTTGAATGCATCTCAATTCTTCACTTGTTTCTTTTTATTTTATTTTATTTTTATTTTTTATTTTTATTTTATTTATTTTTTTTTTGGCCAGGGCCAGGTTTGAACCTGCCACCTATGGTATATGGGGCCAGCGCCTTACTCTTTGAGCCACAGAGGCTGCCCCTCTTCATTTGTTTCAATATAAATTTGAAACTGTTTTCTTTTGAAAAAAGACTTGAGCTCCTAGGTGTAATAAAAACACACTTTAGAATGTAGGAAACAATTTGACAATATGTCATTACAGAAAAAAAAATACTTTTGGAAAATATTAATAAAAATACTAAAAATTCTAATCCTACAATGGTGATCTCAAAACCAAACCACCAAAAGCATTAAAAAAGTGGGAAAGTCCTGGAATCCCACTGGGGTGATCCACCTTCTTCTCTCTCACAATTGTTCTAACGCAAGGATGACAATCACTAACATCATAAAAACTCTATCAATTTAGCTTTTACTTAACTCAAGCCCCTGTTTCTATGATCCAAGATTACCTTTTACAATTTTTGCATTTTTCGAAATTATAAAACTTACTTCTGAACCCCACTCAGTAATCTCACTGCAATATGACATGTTGTCCCTGTATTATGCCAATGACCACCACAGGTGGATCGACCTGAGAACTAATTTATCTGAGAGTTAGGCAGCTACCCCAAATATGGGCCATACATGGTTTTGTTGTAAATCGAGTCTTGCTGGAACACAGCCAGACTCATTTGCCTATCACTGCTTCTTCAGGTAAAATTGAGTAGTTAGTTGTGAGACCATGTGTTTCACAAAGTCTAAATCCTGACCCTTTACAGGAAAAGTCTGTGCACCCTTGGTTTAACTAATGACTGGTGTACTTGTTAACCAATGTGCATAGGACAAAATTTACAAATTCAAATGCTAATGGAGGGAGGAATCAGAATGCAGACCACACTGTCACTCAACAGTACCCAACTCATATTATACAACAGTACATGTTAACCTTGAGAGTCAAATATTTATATTTCCTATTGATTTCATAAATTCAAAATTTAGAAAATGAATTTCTATTAGGTAACAGGTACCTACATGCTCAATAAACTTCCTTTCTTGGCTGTCATGGGAACAAGTGCTCCTCTCAGACTGCAGCTGTTGGGAAGGCACTTTTGCTCTGGGACGGTCTATGACAGTGTTTTTCAAACTTTTTTTTTTTAATCTCATAGCGCATTTGAACTTAAAGTTAAACTTTCATGGCAAATTATGTTGGTATATATATATATATATACACACACACACACACTTACTGTGCTTTGAACTTCTTTTGAAAATAATTCAATTAATGATCTTAAAAAAAATTTTCTCAGCACACCAGTTGAAAATCACTGGTCTATGATTTTTATAACCTGCTAAAGCCCCATTCATATCCACACAGTACAAAAACATTCTGCCTCTCTGTGTTATCATTAAGGCTTTGGAAAATATAAAAGAATTCTTAAATGACTAATTATTCTTAAATGATTATCATTTATTTTGAAATGTCAATGGGCAGCTTCTTTCCAATAACATGTGTGTGAAAAAAAATACTGAGTTGAATAATCCTCCAATTGCTTCTACTGTTACTTTTTAAAATCCTAATTTTTGTCTTTCCTGAGCAAGAATCTAAACATTTAAATTTTTTTCAACAGAGTAAGTTTATAGCTGCTGTGCCTTAGACAACCTATATTTAGGGAAGGGAAATTTCTAATTCAATTTACAATGATGTCAAGAAACAACACGTATCTGCAGGCAAAGATAAGAAAAACATTCCGGGCTACACGTGATAGCTCTGCTTAAATAAATGAACTTTGGGTACTAGTGATTAGGTACACAGGATTATTAGATGTTTAATTGGCTAACGTGACAATCTGGAATTACTTCTAGCCACATTTAATTGGATTTGGAATCTCTGGAAAAAAGAAATAGAAGTAGTAGAGAAACAGTCATAAAAGTAAACTGTTTTTCCAAAGGATGCTAAGTAATGAATTAATATCCATTGCACAATAGTTTTTAATATTGCCTCGGCTTAATAAGACAAATGCAGTGGTATACACACTGGATACTGAAACCAATTCAATTAGACACAAAGTGTGGGGAGGAGATTTTTTCATTGTATTGGAGATTTTTTATTTTTAATGCTAAGATGGCTAATTTAATCAGAGGTGAAAAATCTTTAACTTGGGTAAAGTCTGAAATATGCTTACAAACCAGTCTAATAGTTAGCTATAGGATGCTATGCTGGGTTTGGAAGCATCTGAAAGTCCATAAAACCTGTGTTTACTGTATAAATGCTTTGAAGCTTGATAGCAAACAACAAAACGAAGCATTCCCTCAGAATCTTTAAACATTCTTACATGTACACACCATACAAATAAAAAACCAGCTAGAAGACATTTCTTCTCTCTTCTAGTTTTAGTTTAACTACTATCCTGCCCCCAGAATCCTACTTTCAACATTTTAAAATAAACCTTGTGTTTTGCTTTATATTAGTCTGGTTAAATTTATACATTACAAAACCATCTTCCTCAGCATTTTTATATATTGTCTGTTAAGGTGTTTTTGCTGTCCTATAAATCTGTTTTTGTTTTTTTTTTTAATCTGTCCTTGTTCTTAGGAGTGCCATGATTGCTGACCACATGTTCTGGCTGGGTGGAGGAAGTGAGCAGAGTGTAAGCAGGCTCATCAGACTGTATTGGCAGGTAAAAACTGATGTCCCAACTAGGGAAGAGAAGCCCGTCTCACTTTAGAACCAAAATAAAGGATTGGCACTTAAAAGACTGCTGTAAGAGGCACCTCTGGGCATATCAATCAGCAGGACACTGCAAAGTAGTAATGTATTTATAATGAACTAGACTTTCTGAGACTAATTTTAAGGGCAAAATTCAAGATTGTTAACCTTTGGCCCATACTTCAGTTTTACAACCCTATATAAATTTTAGAGAGATCCCAGGAACTATATTTTCAGGCATGCTGCTATAATGATATGATTCTTTAAAATATGACCAGTGTATTTTCATACACTTTGGTTGATCTATGACCTACAAAACCAGATGCTAGAAGTAATAACCAAAGGAAAATGAAACGAGCAGATGTATTTGTTGGGTAGAATTTACTATTTGCAATAATTAACCAATAGCAAACTGCAGCTCTTCTTTTTCATTTATTATTAAAAATGGAAGCAAGAAGTCCTACCACAGGTCAACTAGATGTCAGGAAGATAGTGGTAATGTTTTGGAATTATGAGGGGACTGAACAAAGTACCATAAAGTACCATGAACCAAGTGGAAACTCATTTCCAAGTGAAATTTTTTCAAATATTTGAAAATCAACTACAAAAGCCATCTCTCTCCTCGCTATCTTCCCTTCTCCAGACTGTGTGGAGCTTTTTCCTTGTATTTTAATTTATTGAATATGAACATTTGGGGCTTTGGGATTTTTTGTTTGGGGTTTTTTTGCTTGTTTGTTTGTTTGTTTTGAGACAGAGTCTCACTATGTCGCCTTTAGTAGAGTGCCATGGTGTCACAGCTACGGCAACTTCAAACTCTTGGGCTTCAGTAATTCTCTTGCCTCACCCTTCCAAGTAGCTGGGACTACAGGCGCCCACCACAACACCCAGCTATTTTTTTTGTTACACTTGTCATTGTTGTTTAGCAGGCCTGGGCTGGGTTCAAACCCACCAGCCCCGGTATATGTCGCCAGCGCCCTAACCATTGAGCATGGGCACTGAGCCAAATATGAACATTTTGGATCAAGTAGAATAACATCTGCTAAACCACTGATTGGAAAGCAAGAAATAATCATTTTCAGCCTTCTGATGCTTTCTAGTTCTTTCCCCAAATTTTCACCATTATATCTTGGCCTTTAGTTTTGTTTTTGGGTTTGTTTTTTTTTTTTTCTTGAGTCATAATGGTCCTTTTATCTTTTATCTCCGAATAGCATGTTATCTTTATTAGACAGTAAATTATTTAGTTTGCCATATAAAATTCCCAGTAATTTACATGTTTCTATCTAAATATTTGGAATTCAAATATTAATGTTAAAAATATTTAAATTCTATTATACTTTAGACCTATGATTATTTTAAAAATTATTTAAAGTTTATCTTTAGACAATTTTTTAATGGGAAAATTTACAATTTCTTTGATAATTTTGCAGTATTCTTAAGGAAATCTGGAACATACAAACAGTAATAGTTGCTTACAGGCATATTACTAAATAGTTGTAAAGAATTGCTAGGTATAAAACATGAGCAAATAATATGGGCTATACATGAATACAAAAGAAGAAGACTTCTTTTCCTTTTACTTAAAGATTTCACAAGCTTCTTGGGAGAAGTGAGAAAGGAGTGAGTCTTAAGGATTGGATAATATTCTGCAGGCCTACCCTATCCCAGGTCTCCTATGAATGTTAATTTATTTAATCATTAAACAAACATCTATTGAGTACCTATTATGTTTTTTACATTGAACTAGGGAAAAAAAATAAGTCCAATGTTGGTATAACTTAAGGCAAGAGCTTGGAATAATTTTTTATTGTTTGGGATTCATTGCGGGTATAAAGAATTAGGTTATAGTGATTGCATTTGTTAATAAAGTCCCTCTTATAATTGTGTCCCATCCCCAAAAGGTGTTCCATACACTGTGACCCCCACCCCCCTTCCTCCTCCCTTCTCCCCACTCCCTCATCTCCTTATCCCTTCCCGCCCACCTAGTATTAGCTCACCCGCTGCCTTCATTTTAGAGAAGAGTACATTGGATTCTCACTTCTCCATTCTTGTGATGCTCTACTAAGAAGAAAGTGTTCCACCACCATCCAGCTTAACACAAAAGATGTAAAGGCTCCATCTTTTTCAGTGGCTGAATAATATTCCATGATATACATATACCACAGCTTGTTAATCCACTCCTGAGTTGGTGGGCATTTAGGCTATTTCCACATTTTCACTATTATATATTGAGCTTCAGTAAACAGTCTAGTGCAAATGTCCTTATGTTAAAAGAATTTTTTTTCTTCTGGGAAGATGCCTAGTAATGGAATTGCAAAATCAAATGGGAGGTCTAATTTGAGTACTTTGAGGATTCTCCATACTTCCTTCCAAAAAGGTTGTATTAGTTTGCAGTCCCACCAGCAATGTAAAAGTGTTCCCTTCTCTCTACATCTATACCAGCATCTACAGCTTTGAGACTTTGGGATGAGGGACATTCTCACTGGGGTTAGGTGATCTCTCAGGGTAGTTTTGATTTGCATTTCTCTGATGATTAGGGATGATGAGCATTTTTTAAATGTGTTTGTTAGACATTCATCTGTCTTCTTTAGACAAGGTTCTATTCTTCTCTCTTGCCCAGTGATAAATGGGATTGTTGGGTCTTTTTTTGTTAATTAACTTGAGTTATCTATAGATCAGTGGTTCTCAACCTTCCTAATGCCACAACCCTTTAATATAGTTCTTGAGGGTCATGACCCACAGGTTGAGAGCTGCTGCGATAGATCTCAATTATCAACTTTTTGAGAAATAGCTGAAAATGTTAACAAATGAAAAAACATACCATACTCATGGCTGGGAAGAATCAGCATTGTTAAAATGTCCATACTACCCAAAGCAATATATAATTTTAATGCAATCCCTATTGAAGCCCCTTTGAAGATCTTGAAAAAATAATACTTCATTTGATACGGAATCAGAAAAAATCTCAAATAGCCAAGACATTACTCAGAAATAAAAATAAAGCCGGAGGAATCATGCTACCAGACATCAGACTATATTATAAATCCATAGTGATCAAAACAGCATGTTACTGGCACAAAAACAGAGGTAGATGTATGGAACAGAATAGAGAACCAAGAGATGAACCCAACTACTTACCGATACGTGATCTTTGACAAGCCAATTAAAAACATTGAGTGGGGAAAAGATTCCCTATTCAACAAATGGTGCTAGGCGAACTGGCTGGCAACCTGCACAAGACTGAAATTGGATCCACACCTTTCACCACTAACCAAAATAGACTCTCACTGAATTAAAGATTTAAATTTAAGACATGAAACTATAAACTTAAGACATGAAACTATAAAAATACTAGGAGAAAGTATAGGGAAGACACTTGAAGAAATCGGCCTGGGTGAAAATTTTATGAGGAGGACCCCCCAGGCAACTGAAGCAACATCAAAAATACATTACTGGGACCTGATCAAACTAATAAGCTTCTGCACAGCAAAGAACACACTAAGTAAAGAAAGCAGACAGCCCTCAGAATGGGAGAAGATATTTCCTGGTTATATCTCTGACAAAAGTTTAATAACCAGAATCCACAGAGAACTCAAACGTATTAGCAAGAAAAGAACAAGTGAGCCCATCTTGGGGTGGGTGAGAGACTTGAAGAGAAACTTCTCTGAAGAGGACGGGTGCATGGCCTATAGATACATGAAAAAATGCTCTCCATCTTTAATCATCAGAAAAATGTAAATCAAAACTACTTTGAGATATCATCTAACACCAGTAAAATTAGCCCATATCCCAAAATCACAGATGCTGGCATGGATGTGGAGAAAAGGGAACACTTTTACACTGCTGGTGGGATTGCAAACTAATATGTTCCTTTTGGAAAGACATCTGGAAAACACTTAGAGAACTAAAAATAGACCTGCCA
>NW_003852473.1:7950153-7979985 GCF_000181295.1 Otolemur garnettii
TTTTGAGAATCTGTCCTTTCTTCTCAATAATTTCTGCAGTCTGGGTATAATCGCTCTCTTGTCCTTCTCAATTTTTTGGAATAATTTCTGCAGTCTGGATATAATCTCTTCCTTGAAGGTTTGATAGAATTCAGGTGTGAAGTCATCTGGATCAGGCCTTGTTGTTGTTGTTGTTGTTGTTGTTGTTGGGAGTTTTTTATTGTTTCTTTCATCTCAGTTCTTGAAATTGGTCTGTTCAAGAGATCTATTTCTTCTTGATTAAGTCTAGGGAGAGGGTGTGATTACAGGTATTGATCCATTTCCTCCACATTGTCAAATTCTGGGCATAGAGTTTCTTGTAGTACTCAGAGATGATCTCTTGTATCTGTGTGGTATCTGTTTTTATTTCCCCTTTATTGTTTCTGGTTGAAGTTACTAGAGATTTTGCTTTTCTGTTTCTTTTTAATCTGGCCAAAGGTTGATTGATTTTATTAATTTTTCAAAAAAACAATTTTTTGTTTCATTACTTTTCTGAATGATTCTTTAGTTTTTAATTTCATTTATCTCTGATTTAATTTTGACCTCTGATTTAATCTTTTTTTCTGCTGGGTTTGGGATTAGATTGTTCTTCTTCCAATTCCATAAAAATGGTTTATGAGTTTATTTATTGATGTGCTCTCTTTCTGTTTTTTTTTTTTTTTTGTTTTTTTTTTTTTTTTTTTTTTTTTTTGGCATTCCATGGGTTTTGGTAACTTGTGTCTTCATTTTTGTTATGGTTGATTTCCTCTTTTATCTTTTCCGAAATCCAACTATCAACTCTGATTTCTCTTCAGATCGCATAAATCTTTCACCTTTTACTAAATCCAACTTTCATTCAGCATAATGTTGTTTAATTTCTGAGTCTTTGTGTGGGGATGAACATTTTGTTGGAGTTGAGCTTCACTGTTATGGCCTTGTAGTAATTCTAAAAATAATTTCTATTCTTTTAATTTTGCTAAGGTTTGATTTGTACCCTAGGATGTGGTCAATTTTGGAGTATGTACCATGGGCTGACAAAAAAAAATGTATATTCCTTAGCTTTGAGATGATATGTTCTGTATATGTCTATTAATCTCATTTGTTCTAGGGTCACATAAAGTCTTTTGTATCTTTGTTTAGTTTCTTTCTTTTTTTTTTTTTGAGACAAGAGCCTCAAGCTGTCCCCCTGGGTAGAGTGCCATGGCATCACAGCTGACAGCAACCTCCAACAACTGGGCTCAAGCGAGTCTCCTGCCTCAGCCTCCCAAGTAGCTGAGACCACAGGCACCTGCCACAATGCCTGGCTATTTTTTGGTTGCAGCCATCATTGTTGTTTGACGGGCCCAGGCTGGATTCAAACCCACCACCTTAGGTGTATGTGGCTGGCGCCTTAGCCACTTGAGCCACAGTCGCCGAGCCTATTTAGTTTCTATTTAGAGTATCTTTCCAGTTCTGTCAGAGCTATGTTAAAGTCCCCAACTATTATGGTGTTATGGGATATCATATTGCTTAGACCCATCAAGGTCTGTTTCATAAATCCAGAAGCATTTAAGATGGGTACATCAATATTTAAATTTGAAATGTCCTCTTGTTCTATTGTTCCTTTGACCAGTACAAAGTGTCCATCTTTATTTTTCTTAATTTTAGTTGCTTTAAATCTGCTCATATCTGAAAATAAGATTGCAAACCTCCCCCCTTTCTTCTGATTTCTATTTGCTTTAAATAATGTTTTCCATCCCTTAACCCTGAGTCTTTATTTGTCCTTCAAGGCTAAGTGTGTCTCCTGGAGACAGCATATGGATGGCTTGTACTTTTTTTATTTAATCAGCCAGTATGTGCCTATCAATGGTGAATTCAGTCCATTGACATTTATTGAGAGAATTGATAAGTGTGGTGGTATTCTATTCATCTTATTTTGTGAAAGTCCATTGTGTAGTTTTATCCTTTGCACCATTGTGGAAGCTAAGTTTTGACCTTTAGCTTCTCAGTGTTTACTTTGCTGGTGGTCCATTGTGGTGTTCAGTGTTGAGAATATGTCTATGTATTTCCTGTACAGCTTGTCTTGTTGTGACAAACTTCATCAATTTTTGCATATCAGAAAAAGATTTGACTTCTCCATTGATGTTGAAGCTTAGTTTAGTAGGATACAGAATTCTGGGCTGAAAATTGTTTTGTTTAAGAATGTTGAAAGTTGATGACCATGTTCTTCTGGCTTGGAAAGTTTCAGTTGAAAAGTCTGCTGTCATCCTAATGGCTCTGCTTCTGAAGGTCAATTGGTGCTTACTCTTGTCTACTTGCAGAATGTCTTTTCAATCATCTTGACTTCAGATAGGTTCGTTACAGTCATTACAGTGTGCCTTGGATAGACTCTGTTTGAGTTAAGATAAGTTAGGGTTTGATATTCATCTGAACGGGGCATGTTGGGGTCTTTAGTAAAACTTGGGAAGTTTTCATTTATGATAGTCTCAAGTAGAGTTTTCATTCCTTTGGTACAATCTACTTTCCCTTCATGAATCTCTATTATTCATATGTTTGAACACTTCTTGGAGTCTCGTAGTTCTCTAAGCACCTGTTCTGCTTTCTCTCTCTTCTTTTCTGCCTCTTTAACTACCAAGGTTAATTGGAAAACTATCCTCTAGCTTTGATCTGCTGCCTTCTCCATGATCTAATCTATTTCAATGCTTTCTACTTCATCTTTAAATTCCTTGATTGTGTCCTTCATTTCCTTAAGCTGCACCATATCCTTTCTATATTCTACTTATCTTTCATCCAACTTTGGTTCTGTCTTTCCATTTTCTCATCCATTCCTTCTACTGTCTTTATCATCCATATTTTAAATTCCCTTTATGTCAAGTCCATTCATTCTTTATAAGTGGAGTCTTCTGCAGTAGCTGCCTCATGGTCCCTTGAAGGAGTTCTTTTGTTTTCGTTTGCCTGAATTTTTCTGTTGGTTTGTCATCATGTGTTCTTTCTTCTTGTTCACTTCTTATCCTCCTTTTCCCTTCTCACTGCCTCCTTTGTTTCAAACAGAAGTCCTTGTTCTTGATGACAGTATGTTGCAATATGTCACCAAGACATCAGATGGTGCTGTGGTTTTTTTAGGAGACAGAGGTTGCTGCATAGCCAGCAACCTCTATGGTCTTTATTCCAAACTTAGTTGCCTTCAGTGATCACCTGATTGTTTCCTCAGCATTCAGACCCTATTGGGTTGGAATCTTAAAGCTCACAAGAATCCTTCAGTGGCAGGTCTCACAGTGCCCACTGACTCCAGTTCCCATGGGGTGCAGGAATCCCTCAGCCTGTCCCAAGAGTGGAATTCTGATGTCAGCAGGAGGCATTAAAACGGCCATGCTTTAAGGCCCTGCTAAGACCTTCTCATGAACTTTCCCAAAATGGCAGCTCCCTGACCATCAAGACCTTCTCAGTCTGTCAGTCTGGCTGTCTCACCAGCCACCAATCTTACGGCAAGTCCACTTCAATGGACATTCAAATCTTGTTGCTGTATACCATTTGAGTCTGCCCACACTTCCAAGCTTTTGACATAATGTGCAGCTTCCCTCAACAACTGAAAGCTCTAGAAGGGCTTCCTCCCATCCTGGACCTCCATGGGGAGAGCTAGGCTATCCCAGCTGGTTGCAATCACTTGCCTACTTCATCAGATTTCCACTCGTCTGGATCATACACTATATCCAGCTCACCACCTCCTTGCTGTGCTCCCTGAGCTATGACTCTGGGTAAGGTCCCCATGCCAGGATTTGCTCTTTTTCCCCAGTCACTCTAAGAGAGTTCAGCTGAATGATCCTTCTCATCTGCCATCTTCAAGAGCTTGAAGTTTTTGTAAATAAATATTTTTTTTTTAATTTTTGTGTGGCTCATAAGCAAGATGATTGGGTTTTCACACCCAAGTGTGAGATGTACCTCCTTCAAACCTTGTTACAACATCAGCACTTACCCATTTGATGTGAAAAAATAATTTTTTCTGTTTCCTTTACCTTTCAAAGAACATTATTATCCATACCTTATTCAACTCAATCTAAGAAAATAATCTCCACTTACCAATACTTGTGTGTTTGCAGTATGAAATTGAATAGAACACTTTTTTTACTATTCTGCATTAATAAAGGATAAGAAAATCATAACTCTATTTATATTTTCTTTTTCTCCTTTTTTTTTTAAGAGACAGAATCTCGCTTTGTCATCCTCAGTAGAGTGCTGTGACATCACAGCTCACAGCAACCTCCAGATCTTGGGATTAAGCGATTCTCTTGCCTCAGCCTCCCAAGTAGCTTGGACTACAGGCACCTACCACAACACCCAGCTATTTTTTTGTTGTAGTTTGGCCGGGGCCAGGTTTGAACCTGCCACCCTTGGTATATCGGGCCAGTGCCTACTCTCTGAGCCACAGGCACTGCTCTTCTTCTCCTTTAATTGGAAGTAACTTGGTATAGTGAGAAAGAGTTCTTGTCTAGAAGTCAGGTCTGATTTAACATAAGTTCTAACACCAGCTAGTTATCAGACCAAGGGCAAGTTAGTCTCTGAAGGATCTCTAAGTAGAAAGTAAGGATGACTGGCATAAAATGTTTAAGCAAGTCTATTTTTTTTAGTTAAATCATAGCTGTGTACATTAATACTATCATGGGGTACAGTGTGCTGTTTCTATATACTGTTTGAAATACTTTCATCCAACTGGTTAACAAAGCCTTCATGTCATTTTATTAGTTATTGTGTTAAGACATTTATGTTCTACATGTAGAAAGACTCACATGTACCCCCATAAGATAAACCATAGATGTGATCCCACCAATCACCCTCCCTCCAACCATCCTCCCCCCTCCCCTCCCCTCCCTGGTCTATTCTTGAACTTGGTTTAGCACTAAAAATCTCATCCAAAATTTTATGCACACACAAAAATGATGTCACAAATTCAAAGTAAAAAAGAAGCAACAGAATTAGAAATTGCATACTGCAGAAAAATTCCATTAACTAAAGCCCTCTATCCAGCCCCAACATCAGCACATCACACTGTGCTCTCACCAGCCGTGAACTTCCTTCTGCAAACCAGCTTCTCCCTGGTCTTGATTCAAATGTATTTCAGAACAGAAGGAAGGTTTTGAATCTGTCTGGGAATTGCTTAGTCCATCCCATCTTTAAATCCATGGATGCCCCACTACTTAATCCACCTTAACAATTAAACTAATAACTTTAAGAATGTACCAGAATATCACAGGACCAAAGGTTGTATCTGTATGCACATTTGTAAACATTCATTAAGGTTGAATAGACAGGCTCTATTTTCACCACCTTTGTAAAACGTTACTATACAGTGTATCGTCCCTTTTTAGCACATAAAATGCTTATTATTCCAGTTGGTTATTGTTTTTGGAGGTCTTAAACAAAAAATGGAAAATCTTAGAATGTAAAAACTTTAAGAACCAGTCTACAACTAGGTTCAGAGATTGTCGACTTAACTCATAGATGCAAAAACCCAGATTTCTGGTTTGGTGAACTTGAGAATACCTTTCAATTGTATTTAAAACATTTTTCATATCAACAACCTAACAAGGGATAAAAAGGCATAAAGCTCTACATTACATGATAGCCCACACTGGGATATATCACTCTGAATAAGTGTTTGCACATGTTATTCTGCAATAGAATCACCTCTTCAGAGCTAGTGAGGGCTGAAAATAATTTGTCAGGACTGTTCGTGTACCCAATGCCTCTGCCACCTGATGCCCACTCTTCTGTTATCAGCCATTCTCTATGAGAACACCTCTAAGACATCATCACATTCTGAACTAATTAGCAAAATAGAAAATACCAAGTCAGGCTGAGAATTACCTCTTCTTGAAGCAGCTACCCTATGGTATTTGCTTATCGGTCCTAAGGTAAAGTTATAACAAGATCTTCATGTAATAGTAAACTATACTCCATCTCCCAAATCACCTGTGTCTTAGCCCAGGGCTGGCTTTAATAAGGCAAGGAGCAAACAAACAAGCCTCCTTCTTCCTTCACTCCCATGTCCTCTTCTCCCACATGGACTTCCACCCATGTGCTAAGCCACACAGGTTTTCTTGAAGGGGGCTTCACTTCCTATAATGTGAGTAACAGCCCAACCCTGGTCTACTAATCAGCCAAGTAGGCTGAGAAAAGGTAGTAACAGCTAATTTTTTGCAGAACTTCCTTAAAACAAGTGCAGAGGACCCGTACTAAACAGGGCAAGTTGTCTGATCATTTCCTTCCTTGCCTTAATCGTCCATCCCTTCCTTCCTTCCTTCCTTCCTTCCTTCTTTCCTTCCTCCCTCCTTTCCTTCTTTTTTCAGTTACAGATCCCTCAGGAATTTTTTTTTTTTTTTTTACAGTCTTTGGCCTGGGCTGGGTTTTGAATCCACCACCTCCAGCATATGGGGCCGGCACCCTACTTCTTTTAGCCACAGGCACCGCCCTCCCTCAGGAAATTTAATTCAATATACAAGCATTCACCAAAAACAATACACATAAACACAAAAATGTGCTTACTATTTCTCTCATTGTATTGGAAATTAATCTCTTATACACGTACATGGTCAGAATCCCAAAGCAACATTCATGTAGAATTTGGTTTTCTCACTCTTGTGAGAAGGTTGTTGTAGTTTTTCTTGAATAATAAATTCAAATATTTGACATTGCATCAAATACAAAGTTTCATTTCAATGGCAATGAGAGAGAAAACCCGGATTCACAAAGTCTGTAATAGTAAATGTAGTTAGAGCTCCTGTAGCTCACAATATCTCAATGTGCATCTAGAAATACCAAAACTTTCGATGTGAATTTATACTACATCATTTCCTTTGTCCTCTAGTCTTTGAGGTCATCTCCCTTAGGTCTTATACCATCAAGGCTATCTATGTCAGCAATCTGTTATAATTTTGAGGCTATTTGGGGAAAAAAAAAGTGACAGGCAGAAGAGAGTGCCTGTAAATTTTTGTCCCAAGAAATTCTCCAGACGTTGCAGATTCCCCACTAGTATCTGAAAATCCAGAACAGTATTTGACTCCAACCACCTCTGTGAACAGTGCTGCTTGGCCAAAAAGAAACCACACAGTATCTTGGCAGCACCTCTAGTGAATATCAATCAAAAGAATCGCTTCATTCACATGACCAAGATATCAGCCTTTACCAAGCTGGTCTTGGAAGTTCTCACTATCAAATTATTTTAAGAAGAAGTTTTCTTTTCTCTTAAAATATTGTAAAGAATTAACCAGACTAAATCATCTCTAAGCCTCCTCTCTGGACTATCAAGAAAACGTCTCTAAAAGGAAAGAATCTCATGGCTTGCTCTTGCATCTTGACAAAGATCTCTTAAAAAGGCAGTGATTCAAGCTCTTGGCTGGAGGAAGTTAAGGACTTTCACAGCAGCAGAAAGGCCTCTTTGGGACTGTTGGAAGTGCTGCCAACTCTGACGTAGGCCAGTGCAGGAAGGCTGGCATGTGGTGCATTCAGTGGCAAGGCAGCACAGGCTGCAGTGGCACCAGTTTCACAGGCCTCCATCTGTGCAGAGAGCACCGAGACTCCCATCAGATGCAGGTTGTGTCTGGCATGGAACTGCTCTCCAGATCAAAGGTATCCATGGCCCTGTGGTTTCTAGAAATAGCTTACCAAGAAGCAGCATTTCTTTAGTATTATTAGTCCCATTCTCAGGGTGAACAACCAAGACCCAGCTGAACTGAGACAAAAGGTTTTGCCCCATAATATAAGAAAAGGGGCACTTCTCTTTTGTCTCAGAGAAGTGAGGCATGATCTGTGGGCCTCAAAAAGCTTCTCATGGACTTGCAGAGTTCACAGATCACAGGTGAAGACCCCTGCACTCCTTTTGTTCACATGATCCTCACTGTCTCAATGCCCCCTCTTCTCTGTGGTGTTGGGCTTTAGCAGGAGAAATTCATTACTTCCAACACTCAAAGCAAAAAATGGCACAAAAATTGTTACTGTGATACACTGCCTCCATAAACAACCTATAGTCATTTAAGTTCAAAACCTTTCCAATCCAGTGTGTCCAGACTCTTCTATGTTAGTGGACTCTGTTCTTTACTCTCAAATTGTATTTCTCCTTCATACTCATTCGACAATTACAGTAGCACCTCCACAGTTGAGCTCCTTAAACTGACATTGACCCCTCCTTAAGTTGACCTAATTGTCGTAGACAAGACATGCACAACATATACATATCAGTACAGTAGGCCTAGGTCTTTATGTTGACCACCTATACATGTTGACCAGTTTGTAACAATCCCTTAAGTGGTCAATTTGTAGGGCTTCTACTGTATTTTATTTAGTGACTGCATATAAAGTCTGTGGTATGTGTTAGAGGCACAACAGTGAACAAAACAGACTTATCCCTGTCTTCAAGTAACATATATTCCAGCACGAAATATTTACCAGGGAAAGATATTGGACTGTAAGGTCCTTAAATTACACACCACTACTTGTTAATCTGTTTTACTTCCCTGGTGCCATCAAAGTGAACCAAAAAAAGTAGCTCAACAAATATTTGTTAAATCAATCAGCCAGACTAAATATTGGTTTAACTTGGAGCTTGAACCAATAATGTCTGACATTAGTATACTCTGGCTTGAACCAAAATGTCTGACATTAGTATACTCTGGCACAGTCATCTTATGATTTAAAAGTAGTGATTATGAATTCAATGAACATTTTTCTGTGTATGTGTATGTGTATTTTAAGTTCACAATTGTGGACAATTTTTGCACTTCACTTGAGTTTGAGATCCATCAGAATTTTTAGGGAAGATTCCAGATTTCTAATAGAGTCTTTTGACTCATTGGTTTCTGTGCCAATGGTGTCTCCATGCAAGCACCAAGGTCTTAGCTCTTAGCTTCTTTAAACATGGCAACTAAGGCAGCAGTAAGGGGCAGGTTCTTGTGCACTGACCAAAGAACAATGTGGGGTGAGTTAACACAGAGCTTAGGGCAACCCCTTACACTAATAATGAAAACAAACGTTCTTCTCTTGTATATTATCCCAACGTTTAGGCATTTACATAGTAAAAATTCATAATATCTCAAACCTCAAATAAAAACTAAAATCTTTAATATAAAATTATAAGCAAAGTAAGGTCAAAGAACCAAAAACATATATATATATTTTTTATCTTTAGCAAAACACTCATACTTTCTGGAGAAGAGAAATATGTTTTCTCAAAAGACTTGCTTCCATGTGAAAAATTCTTCTACAGGAAGGTATCAGTTAGAGGCACCATATGAACCTTTCTCTTAATGGCCTGTATGTATGGTCTGTTTATTTGTTCACTTATTATTTGGCCTTGTCACAGAGAATCTACACAATATTCAGACAAGGAGTGTCTGAAAGTACCCAGGCCCCATAGTATTTAGATTAGATACAATTTGATAAGCGCTAAAACCACAGATCCAAAAATATTTCTCCTATCAATAGCCACTCTTTGGCACTGAATTTACAGCCAGCCCTGGGTCACATGCAAAACATTTTTTTATCTGAAAGTGTTTACCTTGTAAAAGGTAACCTCTGAATACAATTGTGAAAATTAATTTAATTGAGATTTCTTAATCTCCTTTGAAAAGTAAAACCAGATCCCTAAACAAACAAAATGGAGAAAAAGGTGAGCTGTGACGAGGAAAGCTGAGAAGTGCAGGCCAAGCAGTAGGGCCTTATAAAGAAAGGCAAGGGATATCTGTGCTCAATTCTGTGAAAGAAAGGAAGCAAAGGAAAACAAGCAGTGTGGAGCAGCAGAAAAAAGTTCAGGCCCAAGTTTCTGGAAATGTAACTTAGAACTCAATTTTGGATAAGTCCTCTTATTTCTGTCTTAGTCAGCTACTGCTGCAATGATACTGTGTAACAAGCTGCTCTAAAACTCTGTAGTTTACAACAATAAGTAGGTTGGCTCAGATTTGACCAGCTAAGGTCTTCCTGGACTTGGCTGGGTTTAGCTTCAAGTGGCAGAGGTCAAAGTGTTCTCTACATGGCTTTTACCGTCCTTTGGCCGATGATTACCTGAACTTTGTTCTTCTGATGGCATGAGTCCCAAGAGAGAAAGCCAAAGATATAAGCCCCTGATCATACCAGGCTGCCTAATACCCCACTAGCAAAAGAAAACCAATGGTCTAGCCCAGGAACAAAGGGTAGATGCTCCCGCCTGCTGCAAAGCCACCGAAGACATGACTATGATACTGCTGCAGGGAGGGGAGCATTTGAGACCAACAACTCAGTCTACCGCAAGTGCTCTAGGCCTTCGTTTCGCTTCTGTGTTAGGTGGAAGTGGGCCTCAGTCAGTGGTTCTTAAACACTGGTCTAGTGTCTGATTGCCTGACAGTCACTGGAGGAAACATTTCAAATCCTAGTTTCCCTGAGTTGAGTAGGGTCCTGAAAACGATATTTTTATGTCCCCCAACCAGACGATTCCGATACACAATCTCTGTAGTAGATGTCTGAAAGGTCATTTCCAATTTTTTAAGTTAATGACCAACATAGCCTACCACAGAGTTTATCTGGGATTGCCTTATATGCAAAGGTAGGAGATGGTCTGCATAGGTGAGCTTCCTACCTGACAGTGCAACTGACAGAGTCACCCGGACTCAGATCTCCCCTCCCTCCATCTCCCCACTTAGAAAACTTGTAATTCCCATCTTTAAAGGTTAATAATGGCTATGCCTTCTTACCACAAGGTAAGCCAGATTTTTCCTGCCCACACTCACAGCAAACTGTCTGGTTGCTTCAGTATCCTTCCCTGAACTCAGTGTTACATCCAGACAACAATGGGCATTGCTGAGGGAGGTGGGAGAGGGGAGGACAGAGAGATCTGGGGGTCACAGTGTACAGCACATCCCTTGAGGGTGGGACACAGTATAAGAGGGACTTTATCTAACAAATGCAATCAGTGTAACCTAATTCTTTGTACCCTCAATGAATCCCAAACAACACTTTCTCTCTCTCTCTCTCTCTCTATATATATGTATATATATATTACTATATAAAATACTACAATGCCTGTTGTTGCTTTAAATTCTTTTATATATATTTAATATATAAAAGAATATTTAATGTATATATAAATATATATAAATTCTTATATATTATATATAAATATATATTTAATATATAAAAGAATATTTAATATATATATAAGAATTTAAAGCAACAACAGGCATTGTAGTATGTTTTTAGTCATTTGCCTACAAAAAGATTTGTCTATTAAACTAGGCAATATTAAAATTCCTATTTTATGAATCCCCATGTTTTTCAATTAGAAGACAGGCTAAAGAGGAAGTGTCTAAATTGAGGCAAGGAAGAAAAGAGAGCTTCATCTCCTGGGTCTTGAAAAAAAGATAAATGTAGAAATGAATTTCTCATCATCTAATTATTCATTCCTGTTTATATATTCTTTAATGATATGTTTCCATGGTTACCAGCGTTGTTAAATGCTGCCTGTGTTTCACTTTGCTTTGATGCTATTTGAGGTAGTATGCCAGGAGAAGTTCACTTTTAAATGAAAGATGTAATTGAAGCATGTATTTGATCCAAGGTTGAGTGTCCCTGTGAAGGAGAAGTGAACGTGACATTATGTGCTGGTTGCATAGTTTTGTATAGTTCTTCTACTGACGTTCTGTGAGTTTCCAGGCATCAGGAAGGGAGGGAGACAGGAAGGTGAGAAGGGAGGAGGGATAAAGGAGGAAGCTGTGGCATCACATCTATAATGTATTTGTTTGTTTCAGTCCCACCATCCATAAGCGGCACTGATTAGCCAGACTGCCACGTAGGTAAGGCTGCTTTCTATCTGCCCCATCCCTCTCTCCTCACACTACCACCCTCCTCATCCCGCAAGGACATGCCAGGAGCCAAAGCTTTCTTTCAAAAATGAGTCTAATCTTCAATTACTTCACCACAGTGTGAATATCAGTAGGAGAACCACCCCCTCTCTAGAGTTTTTTATTGGAGGGGGGGAGTTGTGGGGGGTTTTTTTTTGTTTTTTTTTTTTTTGGACCTTGAAGCCCTAACTTTCACTGTAAAATAATCAGCTTCCCAGTCTGCTGCCATAGCAATCTCAGACATGCAGATCATAGGAGAATTTGGGGGAAGGAGTCCCTGTGGTGCCTCAGAATGTGCCCTGCAGGGAGTAGCATACTTCACCTGCTCATCAGCCCTCTGCAAACATTCAGAATTCAGGCTTGCTAGAAAATTCAGATATCAGAGCCGGCACAGTGGCCAATGCCTGTCATCCCTGCTACTCAGGAGACTGAGGCAGGAGAATAGGCTGAGCCCAGGAGGACCTAGAGGCTGCAGTGGGCTGTGATTAAGCCTGTGAACAGCCACTGCACTCCAACTGGACAACAGAGCAAGACTTCATCTCTTAAAAAAAAAGATTTTTTAATTATAAATAAATAAGCAAACAAACTAGAAAATGTAGGCATCATATCAAGCAAGAAAATTAATCCTCAATTGCTCCCAAGCAGTATTTATTTTGTGTCTTCTTTATAAATGCCCATTTAAAAAAAAAAAAAAAAACTGTTGCTGGTTTGGTTTTATAGTATTATCAGGAGGTGCTGGAGGGCCCCCTCCCCGTTCCTGTTCAAATAAAGTCAGCTCTTCCTTTTCTTTCTTTGCCTCCTAAAAAGCATCATGGGTTTGTGACAGTTCTTAAGGGAGGAAAATAGTAACTTCTAAATTTCATTTTATTTTCTCTCATTGGAGAATGATATGGTTTTGAGATTTAGAATAATTCAGGCCCTTTTTTACTTGAAGAAATTGAGATCTAGCTATTTATTTCTGGAACACGATTCTGCTAGGTTACCAGGAGGTCACTGTATTTTCAGAGACTTTGCCATCCAGTTAAATTTACAAATATATTGGTTCCTTCTTTGTTTTTGTTTGCATCTGAAAATCAAAAATTATTATGAGCAAAAACAAATTTAGAGGGGTTTATGGTTATCTTTTATATTTCTCATAAATTTTTATGGGTTATTGATTTACAAGCTTGCAGAGAAATAGAGGCCACTTTTTTTTAGCAGTTGGAAATATGAAATAACTATTCCATGAAATCATGAAATTTTCTAAGCTGTGTTCACCTCGGTGTTAAGATAATCTGCAAAGCTCAAGGCAAATTTTATTTCTATGCAGCCACTATTTGGGCAGTACTGCACACCAATTAAAAATAAATTCTCCTCTTGTTTTGAATCTATTTGATTATATTTTCCTCACTGATTTTTGAAGACTGCTCCTCACTGATTTTTGAAGACTGCCTACTCTATCTGTACCTGGGTTGAGTCATTTTCTTTTTCATGATAATTTTGCCTCTTCCAAATAATGAGAACTTGGCATTTCAAATGTCAACCTTTAACACGTGGCATGGTTTAGTTTTTCTCAGAATTATAAAGTAACTTGTAAGCTAACTTATTTTTATCCAAGAACATAGGTGCTATTATATATAGTACAGCCTAAACCAGGAGCAAGTGATCTCTGAGGAACAAAATCCTCCAGAAACCATAGGACCATTTCAAGCTCAAACCCAAAGGGATAGAAGCCATCTTAGTAAGCACAACAAGCTGCACAGAGCTCCCTTTCATTATCCTTCTCCAGGCGGAGGTTGGCCTGCTGTAATAAATATGATGTAAATCAGAGATATAAGCACAGATAATTTGGAAGTCTCATGGCAGGGCTCTTGAAGTTAGCTCTTTGTTTCATTCCATTTCATATCACCTGAAGTTGTGAGTTGTTCCTACTGTCACAGAGCACAAAGGAACACACACACACACAATTATACATTTTTCTTGACAAATCCATGGCATTCCTCACAGGTGCAATTATCCCTCTCTGAGATATCTTGATGTTAGGATAAGATGGGAAGTCATGCACAGAAGGCCACCGCTCCATAAAATCATCCTTGACTGTGGGAGAGGCCGCAGCCTGGAAGTGATTCATTGCAGACAAATGACAGAAAAATATGAAAAAGAAGAAATGTCTGGTTGCCAGGCAAAGCTGAAACTCAAAGAAGAAAGTAAATGATGGGAAGGGAAAGTTAGAACATCAAAGACAAACTTCAGAAAAAAATCTGTGTGACACAGTCGTCACCTCTGCTGGATCCCACAGACTGTCCCTCCAGCCTGCACACCACCAAGGTCACGGAACCACCGGCCTTCAGGATGAGCAATCCCCCTGTAGAAGACTCTGACAGAATGTTCTCCTTTCTGCTAAGGATCTGACTTCTGCCCTCTAGAGCTCTTTGCAAGAATCCTTTATATGTTTGGAATCCTGTTCTAGTGCTGGACAGGGCTAAAAGCCTCATTTACACATCAGCACTGCACACTGGCTTGGAATAAGAGGGTCCAGGGAAGATGTAACTGCTCAGAAGTTAGCTGTGTGAACCATACCTTGTTGTGGAATCTATAAAGACTGAGTTTTCCTTATCTGTAAAATGGGGCAATAACGCCTGCTTCTCGGCCTTGTTTTAACACACTAACAGAATAGTTTCTCCATAGCACTTACACAGTACACAGTGAACACTCATTCAAGTAATGAACGAGTTGGACAGCTTTGTCAATAAGCTGAACGAAGCCTGCAGATGCAGGTTAAAAAACACATTGCTATCTTACTATCAAATGACAGAAAGTTAGTCTTGGCAACCTAAATCTTTCCACAGATTAAATGTCCTTGAATCTTTTCAATTTCTTCCCCAATATATATTCCTGCAAGGGCATCCCTGACCTTTCTTCTCACATGTGCCCAAGAGATAAAATAAACACCAGGTAGAAAAAGAAATAAAAGTTAAAGAACCAGGTCAGCAGGTCCATGTTCCAACCCTGCCATTAATTAGCTGTGTGCATTGACAAGGCATTCCCCAATCTAAAACCACCAGTCAAGAAACAGTCAAAAACTAGCATACGGTTAAGAATAGGAATACCTACCTTCACATGACTAAATGAAACACAAAGATGAAATACACAACGACAAAATAGCATCCCAAGCTGTGTTGACTTTAATCACTGAACACAGAGGCTGAGACCCAGCTGTACTTATGAAATAATTACAGGTAATGTAGCTATTTACTCCTATGATACTCTTTGGTGATTTATTTAAAATCATCAAGAATAAAAGCTCTGTGGCATTCTAAAGAGTCTGGAGGCTGCTGAAACCCACACTTTTAACTCTGAATTTCCATCAGCTGGTGTTTCTCTAACATGTAAGCAGAAAGTTATTCAGGGTATTTAGAATAAGACCATACTTTAAATTCTACTTAGAAATTTTATTTTCTTTGCATTAAATAACCTACACCAACCTAAGCACATCATTACTTAAGCTCCCCTATCAAGAAGCCTTTCATTTAATTTTAGGAAATGTTTGTCTCTAACATGGGCATGCCAGTTGATAACATGTCCTAAAGCTATTGAGAAGCCAATGGACAAACAGTCCCACTTGTGGCCAGTTAGTGTGAATGATAAATATTTTTGTAAGGATTTCTAGGAAGAGAATCTTGACTCAGTTACAGTTCAATGTGGTCAACTCGTTGCTTTATTAGAGTCAAATTCTGGCTATGGTTGGAGACAGGTATGAAATGCTGGAAAAAGGAAAAGGAAAGTCTACTTGATCTTAAATTTACAATCTCAAATCTTTGAGATGCCACACAGGATAGGAGGAAGCATTGGCTAAGGGACATGAGCCCTCATCTCACTTCCACCTCAAATTTTGTAAGCTCAGATGAATTGCAAGAGCTTATAAACCTTAGTTGCCTTGGTTATAAATTCTAGCAATTATAAAATAATGTCTTAGATTCTTCTATCTCTTTAGCTCTCTGTTGAAGGGACACGGAAATGAAATTTTTTCTGAAATATAAATGAGTAAAAATTAATGCAAAGTAAATTGTAGTCATTAAGTGTTGAAGTTATACACTTAATGGAGGCACCATATATAATTGTTGATGCAGAAATTATTCTGGCCCTGATCCTAACCAGTCTGACTGGTATATGGGTGCTGTCCAGAAAGTACCCAGCCATTTAATATGAAAAATGGAGAAATACATGGCTGGATACTTTCTGGACAGCCCTCATATATACTATACATTTACACACATACATATATGTTCACATAGGTATGTTCTAAAATCCTACAGTCCTCAAATTAAAGTAAATTAAATACTATAGAATTTAAAAACATATATATTAAAACTGGTTTTAAAAGGAAGAGCTGCAAAGTGGTGAATTCACAAAAACTACATTAAAATCTATTTACCTTAGTACAAGTAACCTGTTCATATAATCTTTAGTAATTTTCAGACAATGCAAATAAAACTTAAATATCTTGACTTAAACTGCATGAAATATTTATAACTTTCACATCACTGGGCTGACAGAGGTAACAGCAAAGCTGCCAAATATACTCTTATGTTAGAAAAATGTGGAACTTATAGTGAATGTTGTTTCATAAAAAGCTCCCACAAACCCAGAATAATATTTCAGCTTCAAAAATGTTGATCACTGAGGCGGGGTGAACAATGAGTTATTGTGTATTTTATTCTGACATATCATACATTAATGAAATCATCATAAAAATATAAACCTGGCTATTGTGTAAATGACACAGTGAGTAGGTCTGTAGGGAAGTCTCAAAGGAAGATATTTTGAAATATCTCTTCTTAAAATTGTGTGAATTTCAAAAAAAAATTGAAATCTTCCAAATTAAATTAGTCTATATTTACAGAGATTAAGTTTGAAGAAGATTGCTCACAATAATCTAAAAATTTTGTTTTTCCATTTCCTAAAAATTTACTCTCATTTAAAATTGCACCATTATTAATGTAATAGCAAAGAGTTTGTTAGCTGCTAAAGACCCATCTCAGTCATTTATAGCTTGCAAATACAGCACTCCTTTCTTGAATTTAATAATGTTAACTCTGAAAATAAAATAATACCACCATACTATTCAATCACCAGTAATACCTACCTAGATGAATTTTATGAGGATTAAAGGAAATAGCATATATAAAAGCATTTATCACACTGCTTAATGAAAGGTTGTTTTTTTATCTCTTGAAATGCCATGCTTTCTTTATCTTTTAATAATACAAAAGTCTTAGTAGATGAAAATGGAGAGAGTCCAACATTCACTCACTGTTGTTAGTGTATCAGGGTAGGCTAACTACTGAAACAGGCAGCCTCCAAACTTGAGGAACTTAAAATAATACACTCACGAGAGTCCAGTGCAGGTGTCTCTGATTGGTCAGCAGCTTGGGGATGGACTGCTCCCACAGTGCAGCCTCAGCACCGCCTCCTCTGCATCCTGGAGTCCCCTTCTTCAGGCAGCTGACAGGAAAAGAAAATAGAAAATCACGGCATGCAGAGTTTTATGGGCCAGTCCTGGAAAAATTTAATATCACCCTGGCCTTCATTCCTTTGGCCCTCTCTCAGCCACGATTTACTGCAAGGGAGTCTTGAAAATGTCCTCCATGTACCCAGGAGGTAACCTTTCAAAAAAAAGTGAAATACAATATTTGACACTCTTATTCTAAATTATATAAAGTGAAAAAACTGTACATCCTTAGAAAAGTCACTTAACCTCTCCCAATCTCCATGAAGCTGGCTGGAAAACTCCTTAGGTTCCATCCAGATCCAATCTTCTAAGAAAATCAATTTACTGCAATTATGGTCAATCCTACTATTGAGAGCAATAAAGAAATAATTTGATAATATTCCATAATAATTTGATCACATTTTCTAATTAGAAGTGATAGGACTTCCACTTGTTGAACCACTATCACCAGACATGTAGGTAAAAAAGTTACAATTTGTCCAAGTCCTCCAGCAAAAAAATAGAAAAAAAATTACATAATCCTATCATCCTGAAAATGTTTGAGGTTTATCATTTCTGCCAGCTTTATTCTGGCCACCTTGAGTGCTCTTAAAAATTTACTGGGAAAAATCAACCCTCTTGCGTTTAGATGAGGGAAATGAATTTTCTTTCTTTTTTGCTAGCCATCTGTCTCCCTGTGCTTTTTACTGCTTTTCTTTTACTCTTGATGGAGCACCTCTCCTCCTCTCTCTCCCACGGTCTCTCTTATTGTGCATTATCCCGGGCAAATGGATGTCTAAGGTAGCAAGTGGTTCTTTTTACTTAGCTGAAGTACAAAGAGAAATTATTATAAGTAACTGTTTGTAGAGCTGCCCACATACACTCTTGGCTTATGTAACTATAATATAAGCTTTAAACCTTGATAAATGTAAAAGTAACAATACAGAGTTATTAGAACTCCCAGATGTAAATGCTTAATTTTAAAACTTATTTTTTGAGTAGCAGCAGAGAAAGTATAATTAACAGCAAGGTACATGTAACAACAGGCAGATTGTTTTTCCCATTTTCTGCACACTTGCTACATTTACTGACATCAGAAAAATTCACACATTGGAAAAGAATGATTCAATTGCAGGATCTTTATGTCAAATTATAAAGTATCATTTGAAATGTACTTCCATTTTTAGTACAGCTTACTTTTTACAACCAGTAATTCCTCATTTGATCTCTTCCTTTATTTTCAAAATGAAGGAAAATATTTGACTGCTCATAAAAAATAAATTAAAATCTATATTTCATATTTTATTGTCTGATTATTTCAAAATACAGTTTTTTAAAAATCCTTAAATATGTTTGTAATTTTCATGTATTCTTTATGAAGAACAAGTCCAAGTCCAACTCTAAATTACCAAATTACCATCACAAAATCTGATATTTTGGTGTCTAAAGCCAAATAGTCAAAAGATACAGAGGCTAAATTGTTTTCTATATTGCTTCACTAATGAGTTATTCAATAATGTACAAAAAATGCTAAATATATATATATATTGCATGTATATATGTATATATATATAATTACTTTATTAGCAATGTGAGACAGGTCCTGAGCCTCAAGATTGTCTTTAGAAAAACAAAAATTGTTAGTACATTAAACGCAGCAAGGGTGTTTCAGGATCTAGTGCAAGGGTAATCTGTATTCTCATTTCTATTCTATATTGTAATATTTCTTCCTGGGACTATAATAACTTCCTTTCAGAAAGAGTCTCCATGGAGAATTCAATTTTTATTTGTAAGTTACATACTCACTGTATTCACTCATCCACGTCCTTATCTAGCTTCAGGATGGAGAACAGAACCCATCTCTATTGGTTCTCAGCAGGGAGACAGGGAGGCCACTCTCCAAGACGTGCCTTCGTGTGTGAAGGCTCAAACGCAATGCCTTGAGCATCAAGCCAAGAGTACAGATCCTTCAACCAGCAGATCAAGCTGTCACATGAAAACCACACTTCTGTCGCTTATTAAAAAAAAAAAAAAAAAAAAAAAAAGCTGGTGTAGGCTCCTGGGCACGAGTCTTTCTTTCCATCCCCACTGTGAGCCAGCATCACTCACACTGCCAGCAGTTGGAAAAGAAATGGGGTAGCAAAAGCATTTTCTTCTATCCTGGCCTTACTAGGAGACTGCTAATATCTTTCTGGAAGCAAAACTGGAGGGATAGATACCTTCACTAAATTTTTTGTTCTAGAATTTAAAGCAAAATACCCTCTACCAAGATACTCAGAGAGACCATCAGAAAAGCTGTTTATGTGTTAAGAACTGTTAGGGGCTGAATCGTAACCCCCAACATTCTTGTGTTGAATCATAATCCCCAGTGCCTCAGAATGAGATGATATTTGGAGGCAGGGTATTTAAAGCAGTAATTCAGTTAAAACGAGGTCATTGGGGTGGGCGCTAATTCAATATGACTGGACAAGGGGAGATTTGGGATGACCATGTGAGAGAGGAGAGGATGGCCATCTACAAGCCAAGGAGAGAGGCTTTCAGAAAAAAATACCCTTGCTGACATCTCCCCCTTGGACTTGTAGTCTCCAGAATTGCGAGAAACACTGTATTGTTTAAGCCGCCAGGCTGCGCTGCTTTGATGTGGCTACCCTGGTGAGCTAACGCAGGAGCCAGCGGCCGCTGAGAACTGAGGTGTGCTGTACACGCAGGTGCGACTCCGCAGTGGCCTTGTTCGCACAGGGCATCCCAGGAGCGCTTCCAGCGGTGAATGGGTGTGTAAGTTCCAAGCTGGAGAAACTATTTCTCCTTAATGTGAAGGAATTTTATTTTTGCTGGAGCACCTGGAGCCTAGACACCTTGTCTGTGTTTTGGACTTGCTGGAAATCCTGGTTAGGTTTTCCAAAGCCAGCACCCAGGCCTGGTCTGGACTCACCATCCATCACCAGCTCAGTCTGAGGGCCAGCTCTGGGTTTGGCCTCACAACTGTATTCTTGGTTCCCCTTTCATTTCCTTGAATTTGGAAATGACACTGTTGTATGCAGTGTAAGTTCTGTCATTCAGTCATTCCAAAGTTTGTTGAACTTCATTCAGAAGTTTGACCACTATTAGTTTCTACATAATTTTTTTAAGTTGTTCTCAGAGAAAGGAGGATGCTTTGCATCCGAAAAATGCTCACAAAGCTGCTTTTCTTTACAGACAATGCATATGATTGAGGAGGCCAGTTGAAGTCACTAAGGAATAAAGCAGGCAGTAAACAATTTCCATTAGAATTCTCAGTTTAAAATCAACTTGTATTGCTTTTAATATTAATAAAAATTGTTTAAAAAATATAACGCTGGTAATAATATAAATTGTTGTTAAGATTTTTTTCTCTGTTGGAAAGTTCATATCTGTTATTTCTCCTTATTGATTATTGTCACCTGTTATTATCAGGCAAAAAATTATTCTCAGATATAAATATGAAATTTTTTATAATATGCTTTTATGCCATTTTTATAAAAAGGAGATAATCACAGGTACTTCCACTTTTTATTCAACATTCAAGGCTTGTTATTAGTAGAAAGAAAAGTTGTAGAAAAGGAATAAATTATTTTTAAAACTACACATAACTTTCTTCTTGGTCTGTTATAAATAGTAAGGATCTATTAAAATAGGAAGCTCAGGGTGATGGCAAAGCTTTATCAAGAATGGAACATGAACAAAAATAGCTTAAAGATATTCTTAAATAACCAAATCTATCTTAAGTGGCTCATGTGATCTGGAAGGAAGGGAAGCTTTTCTTGGAGGAATTTGAGAAAAGTTTCTCTTATTCCAAAATCTTTCCTAGGCAATATAAGAAGAAAAAAAGAATGTCAAGCATCTAGCTTGCCATATTATGTATAGAAAATATTTAGATTTCTTTCATTTGGTCTTTTAAGAAAATATCTCCTTTTACAAATCGTTCAGCAATGTCTGTGCAAGAGTAAGTTAATGTTAGAATTAAGAATTGGACTTCTAAGCAAGGAGGGGCAAGATGGCTGACTACAGACATTGGTTGCTAGATCATCTCAGAAAGAAGGAAAAGTATTATATGAAAAAAAAAAGTAGCGCTGGTATAATTCTGAGGAACAAGTGCCAGAGCCCACCAGACATTCCATGGGAGGAAACTGTAGAGCAGAACAGGAAGGCGAAAGCTCTCAGCAGAGATCCAGCCCTGAAGAACTGGGGCCCCATGTAAAGGGGGGAGGGGTGTTCTGTTTCTCCTCTTCATACCTCCAATGCACTATAGGCTCCAAGGCTGCTGGAGAGCTTCTCTACCCTCACAAACCCAAAAGCTGATGTCACCAGTGAACTGAGGACTCCTTGAGGACAGAGCAGCAGTCTGCCAGTCCACTTGGGGTCACTCCCTGATCCCACCACACACCACAGATACGAGTCAGGGTAGTTAGCACCACATGGCTCCTCTGCCCACAGTGTGCCTGTGTCCTCCCCAGGGACCTGCAGCCCTTTGGTTTTCTTGTCACAGCTCCCCACATAAATATTTCCCAAAGCCTGCCCAGACTGCAGTGGCCACAGGGGCTGGAGAATCCTGGGGAACTGAGCTCTCCGCTTATAGGCCCTCCTGGTGCTAGTTGCCAAGCCCCACCAGCAAGGCCCAGCATACCTTGAAGTGAAGAGACATCAAGCTTGTTTGAGCTCTTCATTTGGTGGACCACAACACAGGCCTACAGGGTGAATCCCATACACCTGGACTATGCTGCTCATGGAACAGAGGGGAGATTTGTGAGCTCATCTTGGAAAGATGAGGGAGCCGTGGCAGAACTAAAGACAGAGTGCACTGCAGATTCCAGCTGAAGGGACTTGTGAAGAGCCCCTCCCCAGAGGAAAGTCCCACTTTCAGTCCAGCAGCCTACTGGACAGGGAAGCCTGGACAGCTCTGGTGCACTCTGATAGGTTAGGCTGCTGCTCACAACCAGGTACTAGAGGGAGGCACCCAGGGCCAGGGAGAGGGAGAAAAGAAACCCACCCTCACCTGCTAACTGTGAGTCCAGATGGCTCCACCCCCACCAGAAGATTTGCTGGCTTTCTATTGTCACTTTAGCCACTTCCTGTGGCTTTCTCCAGCAGCCTATGAGCTGACCCTGGACTTCTAGTGAGGCAGCTTCTGTGCCTGCTGTTGTGGAGCCTGTATGAGGGTAGATTTACCCAAACCAGCCCCCCCACCCCGCCCCCGCCTCAGTTGTTGTGGATAACGAACAGTCCCCCCAGATGCTAGGGTCCCACCTACTACCTAGAGCATCCAAGTGCTTCTGATCAAACAGAGACAGTCACAGTCCCAACACTACTGCAGTTGGTATCCTCCTCTAGGTACCACCTACTGGCAGGGAGGACAACTTGCACAGCCCTTTACAACTTCTACTCATTCAATCACACAGGGCATGGCTGACTTTACCCACAAATACCACTTGCTGACTTAGAGATTAAACCAGGTGTCTCAGTATAATTCACCTGCTTAAAAGACCATAGGGCTGGGGAAAGAGAAAGGAGTTCAAGGACCTCCACCTCCCCTTGTCAACAAGAGACAGGAATCCTGCCCATACACATGGTATAGCACCACTATAGCCTTTGCATAACTAGAAATAGAGAAAACTGCCACACTGTGGCTATTTATAACCAAAGTGTCTGTTCAAAATCTACATCCTCATCAAACTGCTACTAGCAAGGCCAAAAGTCTTTAGCCAACATATGCTACAAATAGATCTTTAAGAGTGAAGATGGGTAAAAGCCCCATGTAAACAAGAGAAATTTCAAAACCAAGGAGCAACAGCCCTTCTAGATAAGGAGGAATTGATGCAAGAACTCCACAAGTATGAAAAATCAGAATGAAAGGACATCCCCCAAAGGAGCACACTAGCTCTCTAACAATGGATCCCAACCAGAATTAAATACTGAAGTCACATATAAAGAACTCCATATGTAGATTATAAAGAACCTTGGTGAGATCTAAGAGGAAATGGAAAACTAACCCAAATAAACCAGAAAAATAATTGAGGAAATGAATGAAAAATTTACTAAAAGAGACATACGTATGTATATATGTACATATATATATACACACACATATATATATATACACACACACATACTTGATACATATATATATATCAAATGAAACTTCTGGAAATGAAAAAATTCCTTTGGGGAAATACAAAACACAGTGGAAAGTTTTAAGAATAGACTATACCAAGCACAAGAAACAATATCAGAACTTAAAGACAACTCTTTTGAATTAACCCAATCAGTCAAAAGTAAAGAACAAGAATCTAGAGGAACAAAGTCTACAAGAAATTTGGTTATATGGGATTGGCACCTGTAGCTCAAGCAGCTAAGGCACTAGCCACATACACCAGAGCTGATGGGTTCAAATCTAGCCTGGACCCCCCAAACAATAACGACAACTATAACCAAAAAAAATAGCTGGGCATTGTAACAGGTGCCTGTGGTCCCAGCTACTTGGGAGGCTGAGGCAAGAGGATCACTTAAGCCCAAGAGTTTGAGGTTGCTGTGAGCTGTGACACTATGGCACTCTACCTATGGCAACAGCTTGAGACTCTGTCTCAAAAAAAAAAAAGAAAAGAAAAGAAATATGATTATACATAAAAGAGCCAAATATAAGAATCATAGGCATCCCTGAGAATTAAAAAACAAAAGCAAATAACCTGAAAAATCTCTTTCAGGGAATAATTCAGAAAAACTCCATGGTCTTGTTAGAGATTTACACATCCACATATAAGAATCTCAATGAGTATGTGGGATATTCATTGCAAAAACGGCATCACCAGAGAATGTGGTCATCAGACCAGACAAAGTCAACAAAAAGGAGAAGCTCTTATTAAGCTGTAAGGAAAAAATATCAATTAACTTACCAAGGAAAACCCATCAGACTAACAGCAGACTCCTCAAGCCAGAAAGGAACGAGGTCCTATTACTAGTCTCCATAAACAGAATAACTTCTCACCAAGAATTTTGAACCCTACGAAGCTAAGTTTCATAAATTATGGGGAAATAAAGTCTTTCCAAGACAAGTAAACACTAAAGACATTTTTCTTTATTGGACCTCAGCTACAGAAAATGATTAAAAGTGCATTATACATGCAACAGCAAAATAGATATCCATCTGTGTAGTTATAGCTCATAGCTCTTAAAAAAACAAGAGCACAAGATGGAAAACAAAATGATCAGGTATCATTCAACAAGTTGAACAGAACTGCATCCCACACACTGATACTAACTCAACATCACCAGTCTGAACTATATCCCACACATGGATACTGACTCAACATCACCAGTCTGAACTATATCCCACACATGGATACTAACTCAACATCACCAGGTCTGAACTGCATCCCACACACCCACACTAACTGCATCCCACACACCAATACTAACTCAACATCGCAGGTCTGAACTGCATCCCACACACCCACACTAACTGCATCCCACACACCAATACTAACTCAACATTGCAGGTCTGAACTGCATCCCACACACCCACACTAACTCAACATCACCAGTCTGCACTGCATCCCACACACCAATACTAACTCAACATTGGCAGTCTGAACACCTCACTTAAAAGACATAGACTAGCTGCATGGATGAAGAAACACAACCCAAGTACCTGCTGTCTATAAGGAACATGTCTAAACCATAGAGATCACACAGACTCAGGGAATGAGATGGAAACAAATAGCCCATACAAATGGAACCAAAAGTAAGCAAGTGTAGCCATTCTCATATCAGATAAAATAGACTTCAAATTAACAATCATTTAAAAAGGCAAAAAAGCTTTTGCACAGCCAAGAACACAGTACGTAAAGCAAGTAGACAGTCCTCAGAATGGGAGAAGATATTTGCAGGTTATGTCTCCAACAAAGGTTTAATAACCAGAATCCACAGAGAACTCAAACATATTAGCAAGAAGAGAACAAGTGATCCCCTCTCAGGGTGGGCAAGGGACTTGAAGAGAAACTTCTCTGAAGAACACAGGTGCCTGGCCTACAGATATATGAAAAAATTCTCATCATCCTTAATCATCAGAGAAATGCAAATCAAAATTACTTTGAGATATCATCTAACACCAGTAAGATTAGCCCATATCACAAAATCCCAAAACCAGAGATGCCGGCGTGGATGTGGAGAAAAGGGAAACTTCTACACTGCTGGTGGGATTGAAAACTAATACGTTCCTTTTGGAAAGACATCTGGAGAATACTTAGAGAACTAAAAATAGACCTGCCGTTTAATTCTATAATTCCTCTATTAGGTGTATATCCAGAAGACCAAAAATCACACAACAAAGATTTTTGTATCAGAATGTTTATTGCAGCCTAATTCATAATTGCTAGGTCATGGAAGAAGCCCAAGAGTCCATCATCCACGAATGGATCAATAAATTGTGGTATATGTACACCATGGAATACTATGCAGCCATAAAGAAAGATGGAGACTTTACCTCCTTCATGTTTACATGGATAGAGCTGGAAAATAGTCTTCTTATCAAAGTATCTCAAGAATAGAAGAAAAAGTATCCAATTTACTCAGCCCTACTATGAAAGCTATAACCCAATTTTAGCCCAGAAATATGGAGAGAGGGATGGGAGGGTAGGGGGGAGGGTAGGTAGAGGGAGGGTGATTGTTGGATTCACGCCTATGGTTCATCCTATAAGGGTACATGTGACTCTCTCTAAATACAGAATATAAATATTTTAACACAATAACTAAGAAAAAGGCATGAAGGCTATGTTAACCAGTTGGATAAAAGTATTTCAAATTGTATATAGAAACAGTACACTGTACCCCATGATATTATTAATGTACACTGCTATGATTTAATAAAAAAAATAAAATAATAAAAAGGCAAAGATGATCATGATATAATGGCAAAGGGACCAATTAAACAAGAAGATGTAACAATCCTAAATACATATGCACCTAACATAGGGGCTCCCAGACTCATAAAGCAAATTCATCTAGATCTAAGCAAAGAAATAAACAATTTGATCTTAATTGCTAGACACTTTAGCACTCCACTGACAGAACCAGACAGATCACTAAAGCAAAAAATGAATGAAGAAACACTGAACTTGAACAGGACTCTAAAACAAATGGAGATAACAGACATTTATAGAACACTCTACTGAAAACTACCCAGCACATGGGATATTTTTCAAGATTGATCATATCTTAGGCCACAAGAGAAGTCTCATCAAGTTAAAAAATAAAAATCATACCATGCATTATCTCAGACCACAATGGAACAAAACTAGAAATCAATTCCAGGAGAAACCCACAAACATATACAAAGCCATGAAAATTCAACAATGAATGATCTTTGCTAATAATGAAATTAATATGGAAATCAAACCCTTCAAACAGAATGACAAAGGGGACATGTGCTTTCAAAAATCTGTGGAGTACAGGAAAGTCTGTAGCTTTAAATGTTTACATAAAAAAGACAGGAAGATCACAAAAATAGCAACCTAATATCACATCTCAAAGAACTAGAAAAAAGAGCAAATAAACCAATCCAGAAAGAGAAAAGGAATAACAATGCTTAGAGCAGAACTAAACAAAATGGAAACAAACAATAAATACAAAGGATCAATGAAACAAAAAGTTAATTCTTTGAAAAGATGGACAAGGTTGATAAACCACTAGCCAGATTAGCCATAAATACAAAAAAAAAAAAAAAAAAAAAAAAACAAGAAAAAAGGTTCAAATAAATCCATTCAGAATTTTAAAAAGGAAACATTATAAATGATATTGCAGAAATACAAAGTATCATTCATGAACATTCGGAAAACCTCTACATAAACAAACTAGAAAACCTAGGGGCAATGGATATATTCTTGGAGATACACACCCTCCCAAGCCTGAATCAGGAAGAAATAGAATTCCTGAACTGACCAATAAAGAGAAGTGAGATGGAAGCAGTAATGAAATAATCCTTCTCAATACCCAAACAGTCCCACACCCGATGGAGTCACAGTCAAATTCTAACAGGCCTATAAAACGCTGGTACCTATCTTACAGAAACTATTCCATAACACCAAGAAAGAGGAATCCCCCCTACCTTGTTCTATGGAGTCCGTATCACCCTGATACCAAAGCCAGGAAAAGACATAACAAAAACAGAAAACCACAGACCAATATCCCTTGTGAATATGGATGCAAAAATCCTCAACAAAACACTAGCAAACTGAATTCAATAGCACCTCAAAAGGATAATCCATTGTGATCAACCAAATTAGATCCCAGGGATGCAAGGACAGTTTAACATATACAAATGGATAAATGTGATTCACTTCATAAACAGAAACAAAAACGAGGACCACATGATCATCTCAGTAGATGGCTGAGATTAAACCAGACACGTAATTGTCGAGATGTGGAATAAACCTATCTGCCTGCTACTTCATGTAGATAAAGAAAATGTGGTACATATATAACGGAATACTATACTACTCAGCTATAAAAAGGAACAAAGTAATATCATTTGCAACAACATGGAAGAAACTGGAGACCATTAAACTAAGAACTATCTCAGGAATAAAAAGCAAACTCTGTAGCTTCTTACTAATAAGTAGGAGCTAGAGATGGGCACACACAGGCACAAAGTGATTGAAGGGCATCAGAAACTCAGAGGCGTTGTGGGTGTGAGTAAAAACTGGCCTATTGGATGCAGTGCACTATTCTGGTGATGGGCACACCACAAAGTCTGACTTAAGCATTATATAAGGTGTTCATGTAACAAGAACACTTATATCCCCTTAATTAATATTTTGAAATTTAAAAAGTAATAAAAATTAAAAATAAAGAATTTGACTTTTAAAATCTAGTTAAAAAATGACACCACAGAAAATAGAATTTTTATTTTTATCTTACTACAAGTTTAGTTAAGAGGTGCCTGTTTGCAAACTTTCTTCATTTAATTGGTTTTCTTAATATGAAATAGTAATTCCAGAACTAATTAAAATTTTGTTCTAATGAATATTCAAGACCAAAATACGTTATCTTCACAGTACAGTATATAGATTTTTAAATCATCCATAAAGGTAATTATATTTTTTACATTCTTAAAAAGTTACATATTGCTATTGATGCCAAATGGGTTGTTTATTTCCTCTCAGGCCATGATTGAAGAAGCCATCACCAGAGCTGAATCTTTCTCAGTTATGTACACACCATTTGCAACAAAACTTAGAGCTGATAAAATAGAAAAAGTAAAAGAAGTTTTCACAAAAACCCATCCTGCCTACGTGGAGTATATCTACACAGGTAAGACAGAATATCCTCAAGTTATCAGCTCATACTTTATTTCCATGAAAACAATATAGGGCCCTTTCTGGTTCGTGTATTTATTATTTCTGTTTTAGAGGTATGTTGTTTTAATTAGATGAGTTGATGTGAAGTTATTTGTAAGGTTCTAAGGTAGGTCTAGCAGAATATTTCTTATACCTTAATGTTTCTGTATTTTTTTTATTTCTTATAGCATAAATGTGTACATAAATGCAATCATGGGGTACAGTGTGCTGTTTTCATATACATTTTGAAATACTGTCATCAAACTGTTTAACATAACCTTCATGTCATTTTCCTACTTATTGAGTTAAGACATTCATACTCTGCTTCTAGAAAGATTCACTTGTACCCTTGTAAGATAAACCATACAGGTGACCCCACCAATCACCCACCCTCCCCCCATCCACCCCCCTCACCTTCCCTCTCCCAATCCTTCCCATATTCTAAGGCTATAATTAGCTTATGACACTCCTATAAAAGCTATGAATTAGTTTCAAAATAGGGCTGTGTACATTGGATAATTTTTCTTCCATTCTTGAGATACTTTGCTAAGAAAAACATTTTCTAATTCCACCCATATAAACATGAAGGAGGTAAAGTCTCCATTTTTCTTTAGGGTTGCATAGTAATACATGGTGTACATGTACCACAATTTATTGATCCATTTGTGGGTTGATGGGCATTTGGGCTTCTTTCAAGACCTAGCAATTATAAATTGGGCTGCAATAAACATTCTGATACAAATATCTTTGTTGTAATTCAATTTTTCATCTTCTGGATATATAACTAATAAAGGAATTGCAGGATCAAATGGCAGGTCTATTTTTAATTCTCTAAGTGTTCTCCAGATGTCTTTCCAAAAGGAACGAATTCATTTGCATTCCCATCAGCAGTGTAGAAGTGTTCACTTTTTTTCACATCCATGCCAGCATCTCTGGTTTGGGGATTTTGTGATATGGGCTAATCTTACTGGGGTTAGGTGGTACCTGAAAGCAGTTTTGATTTGCATTTCTCTGATGATTAAGGATGGAGAGCATTTTTTCATATATCTGTAGGCCATGCGCCTATCTTCTTCATAGAAATTTCTATTCAAGTCCCTTGCCCACCCTGAGATGGGATCACTCATTCTCTTCTTGCTAATATGTTTGAGTTCTCTGTGGATTCTGGTTATTAAACCTTTGT
>NW_003852473.1:7980638-7990925 GCF_000181295.1 Otolemur garnettii
ATAGAGATCTTTCACGTGCTTTGTTAGGTAAACTCCCAAATATTTCATCTTCTTTGGCACTACTGTGAATGGAATAGAGTCCTTGACTGTTTTTTCAGCTTGGCTGCTGTTGGTGTATATAAAGGCTACTGATTTATGAGTGTTGATTTTGTAACCTGAGATGCTGCTATATTCCTTGATTACTTCTAAGTGGTAGAATCCCTGGTATCTTCCAGATATACAATCATATCATCTGTGCAGAGTGAAAGTTTAATCTCTTCTGACCCTATATGGATACCCTTGATCACTTTTTCTTCCCTGACTGTGATGGCTAAAACTTCCATTACAATGTTAAAGAGCAATGGAGACAATGGGCAATTTTGCCTCATTCCTTATCTGAGTGGAAATGATTTCAACTTAACTCCATTCAATACAATATTGGCTGTGGGTTTGCTATAAATGGCCTCTATCAGTTTAAGAAAATTGTCCCTTCTATACCAATTTTCTTAAGTGTTCTGATCATGAAGGGATGCTGGCTATTATCAAATGCTTTTCTGCATCAAATGAAAGAACCATATGGTCTTTGTTTTTTAATTTGTTCATGTGATGAATTACATTTATAAATTTACATATGTTGAACCATCCTTGAGATCCTGGGATAAAACTCACTTGGTCAAGGTGTGTAATTTGTTTGATATATTGCTGGATTCTCTTTGTTAGGATTTTGTTGAATATTTTTGCATCAATATTCATTAGTGATATTTGCCTACAATTTTCTTTTCTTGTTAGGTCTCTTTCTTGTCAGAAAGGTTTTGGCACAAAGATCTGCAGTTATTCTAATATTCTTCCCCTTGTAGGTTATGGTTTTCTTACATCTTGCTGCTTTCAAGATTTTCTCTTTCATATTCACTTTAGTGAAGTTAATTATGATGTGTCTGGGGGATGTCTTATTTGGGTTGATTCATGCTGAGGTTCTGAAGCTGTCTGAAATCTGAATTTCAAGGATCTCTTAACATATTTGGAAGTTCTCTTTCATAATTTCATAAAGAAGAGCCTCTGTGTTTTGTGAAGCAACTTCATCGCCTTCAGGGATTCCTATAAGGTGAATGTTAGTTTTCATCAAATTATTCCAGAGCTCTCTGAGAGAATGATCCGTTTTGCTTTCCATTTCTGATTCTCTTTGGACATCTGGACATATTCAGAAGTTTTGTCTTCTACATCTGAGATCCTTTCTTCTGCCTCCTGTACTCTGTTACCAAGAGATTCTACCGTATTTTTCAGATCTTTGAGGGCTACAATCTCTTGCCTTAATGTTTCAAAATCTTTGGTGGTTTTGTCTTTGAATTTGTTGAATTCTTGAGTGAACTTTTGGAATGCTACTTGAATTTCTAATTCTATCTTTGCCTCTATTATATTAATCTTATTTTCAATCCAAATTCTGAATTCAATTTCTGACATCTCAGCCATCTGTTTATATAAGGGATCTCCAGTTTGGTCTGCCACTTCCTTTCTTGTGGGGGTTGACCTACTCTGGTTATTCATATTACCAGCCACATCCTTACTTGGGGGCGTTGATCTACTCTGGTTATTCATACTACCAGAGCTTTTCCACTGATTCCACCCCATGATTATTTTACCCCATTTGGCTTTTCCCCTTAAGGTTTGTCAAGGACCCATACAGTGTTACAGCCTGAGAGACTGGGGACCTGCTTGGTATGGTGGGGCTATGTGGCTCTGTCTTATTTTCAGCTGGTCTCTGTCCTAACCCAGTGATTCAGTTACTCTTGGTTGAAGTCTCTGCTGTGGAGAAATACCAGCAATTAAGTTGCCCCACCCCCCACAAACAACAATTGAGCAAGGACAATCAAACCTTCCCTCAACCATATACCCAGGGTGCCCCTTTGAGGTGGAGATAAAACCTAAAAACTCTGAGACTTAAAAATAAGAAGGAATGACCTTTAGTAACATGTTACATTTCCCCATATCTTTCATCAGAAAATTAGGTGAATATTTTCCAGATAATGGATACTGTTTCTACCTTCCTTGTACCATTTCATACCTCAGATCCTTTTTACCTTATGTTCTTGAATCTCATTCTTGAAATGAGTTCTGGATAGCCTTGGGTCTCATAGAGGAGGTCCTTTTCTCCTCTTTGTCATTGGAAGTTTCTTGCTCTAATTCATTTATCAAAAATATGTTTTATTATCTACTGTATGTCAAGTACTATTTCGAATTATGAGGAAGATTTTTTGTTGTTAAGAGCCACTCAACAATGGCTACCATGTTAAACATAATCTCTAAATACACACACCTAATATCACATCCTTCTAGTAAGTCCCCTTCATTGCTTTTTTGGAGATTTGAGGATGAGGCACTAGTTTATAAATTAATAATTTACTCTGTTATAGATCATTTTTAAAGTGCCAGACACTACATTCATTATTTCATGCTATTCTCATAATTAAGAGGTTGGGTGTTTCCCATTTAGGGACAAGAAAACAGTAACCAGAGAAAATAAATGCCTTTTCCAAAATGCACAGCAAATTAGTGGCACCAAGATTTGAATTCATTAACTTGCCATGGAGCTACACTATTTCCATGTGACAGAAACATTAAATTTAGGTCCCATTGGGTCAGGCACGGTGCTTCCCACCTATAATCCTAGCACTCTGGGAAGCTGAAGCAGGAGGATCATTTGAGCTCAGGAATTCAAGACCAGCCTGAGCAAGAGTGAGACCCTGTCTCCACTAAAAATAGAAGAATTAGCCAGGCATTGTGATGGGTGCCTATAGTCCCAGCTATTCGAGAGGCTGGAGAAGGAAGATCACTTGAGCTCAGGAGTTCAAGACCAGCCTGAGCAAGAGTGAGACCCTGCTAAAAATAGAAAAATTAGCCAGGCATTGTAGTGGGTGCATACAATCACAGCTACTCAGGAGGCTGAAGCAGGAGGATGGCTTCAACTCATGAGATGAGGTTGCTATGAGCTAGGCTGACACTGATGTCCTCTAGCCTGGTTAACAGCATGAGACTCTGTCTCAAAAAAAAGTAAAGAAATAAATCCTACATTTTTCTCCACAATTCCTCAAGCTCTTCAGACAAAAGATATTAAATAAATCCAACTACTGATGATTGAATAGTACACTCCTAAGGAACAACGGAAATTTGAAGGCAGAGGAAGTAAAAGAACAATCATTTGTGATGATTTACTTAGTGTGAGCATTTCATAAGGAAGTAGGTAAAAACATCTCAGAACTCAGACTTTTGCCAAATTATTATAAATTATTCATTATGTTTATGAGTATTTAAGGGAATGTTTTTGGAAGGAGCATTCGTAGCACATGAAAGGCAGACATGACTAGGTAGCATCATGGGAAAACGAGTCATATTCAGCAACTTCCATTTCTGCTCTCAGATCCCTTGATAATGAAGAGAGTCATTGAGACTACCTATTTCCCAATTCTTCTGGTGAAATACATTTAGTTACATTTTACCTTCTTCATAGTGAAGTTGTGAAGATTAATTCTTTGGGAGCATATTTTCCACTGAGAGTTTTAAAACAATGATAACATTAATGAGGCAGACTCATGTCTCATGTAGCTCCATCAGACCTGTGATCAAGATGGATTATGATCTGTTGGCATGACAATTCATGCCAAATGCTCTTACACTTCAGAAAAGAAGATAATTAGAAGTTATTCATGATTGTTTCTATTATTTTATAATTACTAATTGCTAGAGTATCACAATGTTATATGAGAACCTACAGAGAAAAGACAGCGCTTCTGGAAGTAGCTTGGGAAGTATGTAAAGAGTCTAGAATTTAAATTTAATTGAGACTGATGTGGTTCTTGGCTCTGTGGAACCTGTGCCTTGGGCTAGCAAGGCTGCTGCATTGGTGATACTATTTACCTCTGTTACAAATGGTAAGAAGGATGTGTGGTGGATCCTTGCAAGGATGTTGGTGAAATAACTGTCACCAGCTGTACACACACACTTGTAGAGGTGTAGTTTCTTTTCCCTCAGGCAGTTCCAAGGTGAATGAGAGTACAGTGGATGGGAAGAGGGAACCATTATTTTTAGCATGTAGACATCTCTTTCGGGAGGTGCAGAGATCAGTAGCCATGGTAGTAGCTATAAAGTAACACAAGGAGACAGAGGGCTTAGAAGAGTCACTAATTTGTTTTTTTGGTACTTCCCCCAAGCCAGAATCCTTTTATCGGCCTTGTGTATAGAATTTAAGCTGCTTCTATCCTCACAAAAATATCTTCAGTTATTTATGTCAGCAAATACTTATGTGCCAAGTATGGCTAAACAACCACAACAGACGTGTACAAATATAAGACTGTACTTTTTACCTACCCATTTTCTTCTTTGCTCTGCCCTGAACCAAAAATATACTCTATCCCATCACAGGGCAGCCAGTGTTATCCAATCATTTCCTCAGCAACTATCTAATCACATTCTCCAGCCTCCATTTCCTTTTCATGCATTTTCTTCTCCCTAGGATCTGATTGCAACTTCCACAGAGCTCAAGCATACCCCCGTACCAAGTGGCTGGTGCATACTGAGAAAGGATTCTCTTTGCAGTGCAGAGCAGGCTGCATGGTTGTTGACCCCAGGGCTAGTGCCCCTGGAGATCAGCTCTGCTGGCTCAGGCAGGACCTGATATGCTCATTTATGTGGCACATGCAGGACCCAAGGCAGTGATAGGGGTTCCCCCTGCTGTCTCCTGGTGTACTTTCTTCTTCATGTGCACACCAATCACCCCTACACCACCAGTCAGCCCAAAGTAGGGCCATTCTTGGAGATCCCCTCTTCCTCCTGGAATGCTGCGTTATGAATTCAGCCATTTTCTGAGTCTTACTCCAGAAATTCTCTCCACTCTGCAGAAGACTGTAAGCAGCTAACAGCCTTTCCTCCAATTTGCTACACTACTCTGCCATTGCTCCCTTTCTCCAGGCCCCAGCACTTCAGCGTCCTTAGAACAAGAAGAAGACATCATCTACTCACTTATTCAGCAATCATTCATTGAGCAGGTGTATTCTGAACACTGTTCTAGGTGATGCTGAGAATACACCTGCTCCTAAGAAAGGTCCTGAGTTTTGCAACTTTATACATCAGGGTGCATCTTGGACTCTATTTTTCCTCTGTCCTAGAAAATATTTCTGAGCAAAACCAAAGCTCTAATTGTGGAATGGAAGGCTGACAATAATTAAAGAGATGATCAGGGGAGGGTGAACAGTTGAAGCGCCATTTGAAAATAGAGGTTCTTGCTGCTGAATGTATTGAAGACTGGTTAGTTGTTTACCAGGCCTTCTTTCTTTTTCCCTCAGCCACACAACTAGAATCCATTTCCAGCCCCCCTTACAGTTAGGAGAGGTTTTGTGACTGAGTATAATGGCCAATGGAATGTGGACAGAAATAATATATGCCACAACCTGGCCTGGCCAATAAAACCCATCCGTGCAAAAATCTTTCTCCCTAGGCACTGGCTGAGTGGTAAAGGCTGTGGGACTAAAGGAGCCACAAGACAGAAGCAGCTTGATTCCTGAATGACTGTGTGTAAGGTCCCTCACTGAATACCCACCTGAAAAAAAATCACAGTCCTCTCACTTTAGACCACTGAGATTTGAGGGTTCTCTGTTAAATCTGGTGTCTTTCCTCTAATGCATTTAGCCACAAGCAGAGAGTTTCTTATTCCATCTACAGAGGGAACAAATTTTTGCTACTTCAGAGGTTGAATAAACATTTCTCCATGTGCAATCAGCTCCGTCCTCAGAAGCACTCGCCTCACACTCAGTCACCCTTCCACAGACAGCAACCAGTAGATGCTACCATAAACATGGATTTGTGCCATCCACGGAAAGATACTATCTCAGGAGAGATACTGATGCTCCATGGGAAATTTTCACTACAACAAGAGAAATGGAGGCTAAATGAACAAATTTCTAAATTGCATCAGTCATATAAACAAATGATCAACAGTCAAGGTCATACATGGTACAATCTGTATCTTGAAGATCTTGGATAAGGAGTCTACCTATCAAAGTTTTGCTGGAGGTGTAGTTATAATCATTAAAACTTGGAGACTATCTTATTTAATTCTCCTACTGGCGGCTGGCAAACAAAGCTCCAACTCAGAAACTCTGCCCAATTCCAGGTCACCTTCATCAAGCCCACAGCACACTGAACTCATTACTCCCTGGTCATGTGATGGTGCAGCAAGCCCAGCAGAAGCTGGCAGAGGTGCACAGAGCACGTGTTGGATGGAGGTCCTCCAGGCAGCTGTCCTAGCCAGCCCCCATTCACAGCACCCTTGTCAGGGATGGCCATGTAAGAAACAGACACACAGGGGAAAGATCATAAAATTAACTCACTTTGAAATCTACTAATACCTAAACCTAAACGTTTTTAGATTTTTGTTGAATAAACCAACTAAATTAGAAATTAATTTTATAATGATTTATTTGTCCTAAGAAAACCCATTCACCTTCAGTGGCAAATTGTAGGATTGTATTATCTTTATGATTTCCATGAGCCTGGGAATTATGGGTTAAAATTCAAACCTGCATTGTAGGATAACCAGGCTTATACCTCCTGAGGAACTCTTTTTGCCTTCTTTTCTGCTGTAGGGGCCTGGTAAGACCCACCAACATCTTAAAGTCACATTATAATCATGCTATCTTGTATTATGTTTCCTGCAGAAAATTTTTCTTATTTAAGGAAAAATCCAGTTTGATTCATGCAGAGTAGTCAGGGCATATGAAACAAATAATAATTTACCAGCCCTAGAATTATGTTTTCATTTATAAAGATTTTGCTTAGAATTTTTATTTATATATTCCAATGAAATAATGCAATTCTATATAGTTCTTATTCTTTAATGGCTGTATTTTAATAATAATAAAGTAATACAATAAACATATCCTGCCTACTCTTGATGAAAATATGAAGATTTATTTGCTAAATAAATAAATATTCAGTAATGGGTCTGTGGTTAGTAATGTTTAATAGAAAATTTTTCTGGATCAGATATCAATTACTTTAACACTTTACATGGATACAGTCATATTTTGTCTTTCCAATGCAATTTAAATCCCGAGTAAATATGTATTTTCAGAGGAATAATACACTGTTTTAAAAATAGACTTTTAAAAATTGCTTTTCACTGAAATTTATAACCTTGCTCTTGTTCAGTCATCATTTACAAGTAAGGCTAATAAATTGCTATGTTCTCTAAAACATGAAGTTTAAATTTCTCCTTGTATTCTTTCTTCTTTAAATTATTATAATTTTATCACAATCCACAGTTTCAAGATCGGACTATTTTCCTCTTTGTAACTAGCTTTTTCAAATAGAAAAAGTTACAGAGCCTGCATCCTCAATGTTTATCAGAGGGCTACAGCCAGGTTGGTTACAAAGAAGATAAATCATCTCATACTCAAACCACAGAATTCCTCTTAGAATCAGAAAATAGTCCTAAAATAAAAAAGAAATCCTTTACATATGGGGCTAAATTCTCTGTTGTTAGGATACTAAAACGTTGGTCTTCCTGACAGAAAGCATGGTGTTCTGGCACCGCTCAGTCTGGCGGAAGTAAACGCTTCTCCACCCGCAGGTGACTCATCCTTACAGCGGTAGGTTACAGCACTGTTTGCCTCTGGTCTCTGTTCCCCACTGAGCCTGAACCTACCTGAAGCTATAAAGCTTCTTGCTTAGTTTGTTCGCTTACGGGATCTAACGGAAGGCGGCAGACAGGGTTGCGTTTAAAGAAACACCAGTGAATAATACAAAAATAAGTGGAAGCCCTGTACATTTTTAATACAGCCTCTCAAGAAAAGCCCGTATGGGGGGTGGGGGCAGGATGGGGCATTCGAAATAGACGTGGCAGGAAGCCAGCAGGCCTTGCAGGTATTTGTCTTACTCTGTGACACTATAAAGGAATACCCAAAAGCTTGGCTCACAGTTCTGCAGCCTGAAGATCGGGCATCTGATGGAAGCCTCAGACAGCCTCCTCAGGCAGGCAGAGGGGAGGTGGCCTGAGCAGAGATCACATGTGGAGAGAGGAAGCAGGAGCCGGCAGGACGTGCCAGGCTCCGGTGACAACCAGCTCTCTCAGGACCCAGTAGAGCAGGAGCTCACTCACCACCGCGAATTAACCTGTTCCTGAGGATCCGTCCCAACGCACTGCCTGTAGGCCCCAACGTTGGAGATTAAATTTCAGCATGATACTTGGAGGGAGACAGCATCCAGCTGCCTTGTTTTATGGACACATACATAAACACAAACACTCAAGAGTTCCTTTCCAACCCCAAATTCTCCAGAGACCCATCCTAGATTTATTCCCTCGTGAATAAGTGGGTCCCCTCCTGTTAATCAGGGTAGTCTTAGGAGTTTCTCAATTTTTTGTCCAGGGCTACTCACCCCAGCCTGCATAGGAAGCCCCCTGACTCCTCCTGAATAAGCAGAATTAACCTTAGCAGGCGAGGAAATAGTGAGGTAAATACTCAAATGTTAACACTTTGTTTTTCCGAAATTGCTCGCTTCTGCTAACTAGCCTCTCTGCAATACTACAGTTAACCTTTAGTGACTGCCACCGAATAGAGTATGCAGCTGAGCACTAAAATCCCTAAAAATTGGATTCCATTCACGTTTATACAACAACTTTCAGTTGAGAAATATTTTCTTTAATTTTTAAAGTCAATTTTCCACAGAATTAATTTTGTTTTGTTTTGTAGTGTTACCTTTTCTTCTTTAGTTAGCTTTTCCTGTTCAGCACTCAAATACTATTTGTTTCTCCTTGAACACTTGGCTCACAGGTAACCACACCTGACAGGCATGACCATTTCTTAATGATCTTGCCATCCACAGATAATCACTATGTTTCACAGCTAAACTAGAGTCCCATCTAACCCATTTGTATTTTTTCTTGCTTTTGTTTTTTGCTATGAAATATCACACACATACAAAGTGCATTTAAAAATATACAGCTTGGGGGCAGAACATGATGGCAGACGGGAAGGGTGTTTAGCTGAGCCTTCCTAGAGCAAAAGGGCAGAAGGAAAGGGCTGGATCAGTCCTGGTGTGGAATATTGATGTACAGTGGTGGTTCAGAGTGTGCAGCGTGGAGGTGGACAGCTGGACTTGGCCAGAGCTGCAGAGAACTAATACAGTTGGACAAGTTTCTGCGAGCATGCTCAGGCTGTAGCAGTAGCAGGAAGTCCCAGAAGGAACTTCTCTCAGTTTGCAGTGCTTGGGGGAAGCTAATTGTTCTCCTGAGCGGAATTTGGTGGACAGATTGGAGTGCTGGCTGGAGCTGCTTTACCACGGTTTGGCAACAGGTGAAGCATGCATAGGAGGAAAGTTTCTGGGCAGGGGAAGCCATTGGGGTAAAGGGCACCCGTAGCCTGTGTAGGAGGGCCTCTTACTGGGGGCCTAAGGCTCTGTAGTCTGAGTTCCGCCTGCAGGAAGCACACCTTTGCTTTTGTCAGGCTCAGGGACTCTGAAAAGACGGGAGAAGTGGGCACTCCTGAGGGAAATTTGAGGGCCAGTTTGAGGTGCTGTCTAGAGTGGTCCTACTGCCATTTGGCAGCAGGTGAAACATCTACATGTGGGAAAGTTCCTGGTCAGGGACCGCCACTCTGAAGAAGGCGCTAGAAGCCTATGCAGTCGGGTCTCTTGTTGGGGGCCTAAGGCGCTGCAGTCTGAGTTCTGCCTGCGGGAAATGGTCCTTCACTCAGGACAGGCCCAGGGACCCTCGCTCTACATGGAAATGGTTGTAGGGGTAATCTGTAATCTGTGAGAGACCTGTCTCTGAAGAACTGTTGAAAACTGTGGAATCCTAGATCTTCCGGGGACTGAGTGCTGAGGTAAACAGGTCACCACCAGAACAAATAAGCTGGCAAACTGCTCTAAGCCCTGGAACCAGAGAGAGGTTAACAGCTGTGTTGTTTGTCCCCCAAGTTCACAGCGCCACCAGGTATCCACGAAGTATACTGCAGCATAAATATATTCCCACAAAAATCAAATCCCTACACCATATATATGTGTGTGTGTATAATTTTTTTTTTTTTTGGTTGTTGTTGCTTTTTGTTTTCCCCTTTTTTTATTTTAGCTTATGTTATTATTATTATTTCTTTCTCTTCTTTCCTTCCTCAATTGATTGCTGAGATTGCTTACATCAGGCTAAGTGTTTTTTTGTTTGTTTTTCTTTTTTTTTTTTTTTTTTAATTTATTGTTGGGGATTCATTGGGGGTACAAGAAACCAGGTTTCACTGATTGCATTGGTAGGTAAAGTCCCTCTTACAA
>NW_003852473.1:7991210-7996506 GCF_000181295.1 Otolemur garnettii
TTTTTTTTTTTTTCTTTTTTTTTGGTTGCAGAATTTTAGCTTGAATTATTCTATTACCCTAGTACACTTTTCTGCATTATTTAAGTTGATAGAGACTCTTCTACTCATCTCATCTCTCCAACATAAAGAGCTTCAGCATCAGCTAAGATACTCCCCCAACCCTGTTTCTTGTTTTTTCTTTCTCTTTCTTGGATTGTTACCTTTCTTCTTTCTTTCTTTCTCCCTTCTCCTTCCCTCTCCTTAATTTAATTCAATGGTACATTTAATTTTCCTTTATTCATATTTTTTTCTTTTTTCTTTTCTTTTCTTTCTTTTTCCACCCTTTCTTTCCTGAGGGCAGGTGTGAAACAGTGGTGGTCTGGCAGGTAGACCACAGCAGTACCCTGGCTCAAAGAGGCCAGAAGAACTTTCTACTCTTGGCCCCAAGAAGGAAGTAGTAGGAAGATCACTCTGCAGACCTTTTCTACTTTTCTTCTTTTATTTTTTTTCCTTCTTTTTTTTTTTTCTTCCTTATTCAATTTTGCCTTCTTGGTTTTTGTGTTTTCTCTTTTGCTTCTCTTCCTAGTTTTGGCTGTGAACAGACAAGTAAAGAGTGCCTAATTTTGAGGAACCCACCCAGCTTGGCTCCTCACAACCCTTGAGTTATAGACACGGCCTTAGCACCATGCAGAACAACAAGCTCTCTTCTTTCACTTTCAACCTCCCTTCCTGTCCTCCATCTCACCTTCAATTTTTTTCCCTCCCCCCCTTTATTTGCCTTTATTTCTTTTATCTTTCTTTCTTTTGTTTTCCTCCTCCTCTCCCTTTTTATTTTTTTTCTCTTCTTTTTCTCCTTTCCTCTTGCTTCTCTTTGCTTGCTGTAACACTTCTCTGCCTTCTGACTCCATACCAAGAGGCCTCTTCCACACCTAAACCCTGAGACAAAGTAACTTGAATCAAAGGAGGAAGTGAGAGGGGAAAAGGTGCATAAGGAAGTGAACAAGAAGAAAGCACACATGAGGAGGGATCAAAAGAAAAATTCAGGCACTATGAATAACCAAATTGGAGCAACTCCTCTAAAGGACCACAGGCAATTTTTAAAGAAGACTCTTTTTATAAAGAATTAATGCATTTGATAGAAAGGGAATTTAAAATATGGATGATAAAGACAATAAAAGGACTGGAAGGGAAAATGGAAAGACAGAACCAAAAGTCAGATAAGAGATATGTAGAATTTAGAAAAGATATGGATGAGCTTAAAGAAACGAAAGAGACAATCAGGGGATGTAAAGACGCAGTAGAAAGTATCAAAAATAGACTAGACCATGGAGAAGAAAGAACATCAGTGTTAAAGGATAAAGTCTTTAAGTTAACACAGGTAGTAACAGAGTCAGAAAAGAGGAGAATCTGTTATTTTCCCATTATCATTCCTGATTGAGGTTACTAGAGATTTTACTTTTCTGTTTCTAGTAAGTCTGGCCAAGGGTTTATCTATTTTATTTAATTTTTCAAAAGCCTAACTAGTACATGGTGGGGCTTAGGGGTGGGGGATGGAAAGAGTTAAAAAAGGAAAAGAGGGAGGGGGTTGGGGGACAAGGGGTGTGGTACACCTTTGGGGGGTGGGACATAATTACAAGAGGGTCCTTATCTAACACGAGCAATCAGTGTAATCTGGTTTCTCTGTACCCTCAATGAATCCCCAGCAATAAGAAAAAATATATATGTATATTGAAATTCATCCATTCACATTTATTCATTTACATTTCTATAAGAAAGCCCATAGTTTTTCTTTCTTATATGAAATCCCATAGTTTGTATACATATTCTATTCATGATAAACATTTGAGTCATTTCCAGTTTGTAGCTATTAGTATTCTTTTATGAACTTTCTTGTATGTTTTCTGTTACACTATATCTGAGATCGGAATTTTTTTGTCATATAGAATGTGAGATAGATAGACAAACAGATAGAAGTAAAATTTAATAGATAATGTCATGCTAGTTTTCAAAGAGATGTACCAAGTTAAACTTCCCCAGTCATGTACATGTCTTAAATTTCCCAATATTAGACATCTCACCATCATATCAAACTCTCTCATTAATTTTATGTAGAGGATTAAAAATCATACTTACTACAATAGCCATCAATCTGAGGAATTGATGAGAATAACATTCTCCTGGCAAGACTGGAAATCTCCTATCACTTGGAGGCAAGCCACCAAGTAACTCAGTAATCCTGGAGGAGCAAAGATCCTGTGGTAGTAAGGCTGATGTTAAACATTAAGCATTTTATGGCAGTTCCTTGAAGGACTAGTGGAGAAAATTTGCATGTAGTCTTTTTGGAGATCATTTCCCTTGCCACCTTTGAAGATCATTTCCTTAAGCATATACTCTCTTACCACACTTGAAGATCATTTCCTTGAGTACATACTCTCTTGGCACCTATGAGATCCTTTCCCTGAGTACACAGCCCCTGAATGTCTTTGCTTAGTAATCTTTACACCCATTATGTATCTTCTCAATAAAAGGACTCTGCAAGAAGTGCTCAGTGCTATCCTGCACCTATGGTTAGCCTCACCTCTTGCAGCATGTACTGTCAATCCATGTCTCATGTGCTCATTTATGCAGTAGCGACATCTGGCACAGAGGGCAGGACCTGAACCAGGCCATGGACCAAAGGGGAAAAGAATACTCAGGGGCAAGTGAAACCTTTGGCAAACACGAGAGGGAGATTACGGGGAAGCAATGGGTAATTACCCATCCATTGAATCACAACATCTCTGACTTTTAAAACATTATTGAAGTCGACCAGAGTGAAAGTGAAACAAAAAGTTTCTGAAGAATTATTTAAAGATGTTAAGAAACATTGTTATTGGTTCCAGCCTAAAGGAAGAGCAGTTCTTAATGTAAAGGTCTGGAAACAGGTTGTGAGAGCTCTCCATAGAGCTCATCAATTAGGGGACACAATACCATTACAAGTATGGTCCCTATGTAACTTCATTACTTTAGCATTGCAACCTCTTCAGTCAGAAACTGATGAAGAAGGAGATGTTATAGTGCATGGAACTCACTCAGAGGAAGACAGTACAAAACAAGAAAAAGCTCTGAGAGGCTATGAGCCTACTGACCCTGTGCCTTCTCACCTGTTGCCTCCTCCATCTGTTAATAAGAAACTAGGGGACAAGGAGAATGCAGCAGATCTAATGGAAACTCCTCTAAATCCTCCTCAGAGGAAGAATTAAAGTAGCGGAAACATAAGGAAAGGGGAAGACACAGCTGTTGCCATTATGGCCACTCAAATCAAACAGTTAGAAAGTCAGTTAAATAACCTAACAACAAAAAAACACCACTCCTTCAGCACCTCCATATCCAGACAAGCCTTCAAATCCAGGTAATTCCTCTACAATATCTGTCATGAAGACTTTACTAGAAGGCAGAAAAACAAGAGATTTTACTTTTGAGGATACTTTGGGACTTTTTCCTGTTGTTGTAACTGATATTCCACCCAGTCTGCAGTATCCACAAAGGGCACAACCATATGACCGTCTTATGATTACCTTTAAAATTTTAAAGGACTCAAAACAGGCAAAAGCCGGAGATACTGTGATTCAGTGGATGGGGAATTACCCATTGCTTCCCTATAATCCCCAGTGCTCTGTAATGTCACTTCTGTCATAAATAAATGGACATGTTTAGGACTATTTCCAGCACTTCTATTCTGTCTTATCATTCTAGGTTTTTTTATTCTTATGCAAAACTACATTGTCTTATTTACTACAACTGTATAATTTGTCTTGATATCCCATAATTCAGGTCTTCCCACCTTTTTTTTTTTCCTTTTCAAGAAAGCTTTAGCTGTGCTTAGCCCCTTGCATTTCCATGTGAAATGTACAACATGTGATATTGATACCTGTCACACACACAAAAAAAAAACTATTGGGGTTTTATTTGCAATTTTAATCTATAGATCAATTTGGAGAAAATTGACATCTTTTTAATTTTGAGTCTTACACTTAATGAATATATCTCTCTACTTATATGTTGGTTTTTCTTAAAATAATGTCTTACGGTTTTCTGAATAGAGAAAAAGATGAGCATTATTTTAGCTCTATCAAAGACGATATTTTTATTTCTTTTTTTGTTTATTTTTGGTACACTGAAATGCAATTGATTTTTATATTATTATATTCAGTAAACTAGAACAGTCATTAATTCTTATCTTTTATCTATATAGTCCCTTATATTTTCTACATTTTATCTGTGGATTTTTTTCTTAATTTCTAATTTTTAAAGATTTTATATTTTTCTTTAACTTCATTGAATTGGAACTGATGCAAATAAAAAGTGTTAGAAAGCAATCTTATTTTGGTTCTAATAGAAAAAGAAAGCTTTTAACTTCACTCAATATATTTGCTTCAGGATTTTTATAGTTATACTTTTAACAGATTAGCAAGCAATTCCCAGTTTTTTAAGATTTTTCATCTTTTTCCTTTTTTATATTGATAGAGAGGATCTTATTATTTTTCTCCTTTAATCTGTTAATTAAATTTATGTGATAAATTACATGGACTGATTTAAAACTAAATTAATTAATTTGATAAATTGCATTAATTTATTTTTAAATTTTATAAACCAAAAATTTGATTATGCTGGTTTTGCCATCCTGGCATGAACTAAATTTTATATGATCAGTTATTCCTTTTACAAATTGCTCATAAACAAAATGGTACAGGTATTTTTTTCAGGACTGCTGCATCTATGGTCATGAAATTGATCTTAATTACTAAAAATGGCTTAATTTACCTTCATTACTGATAATGAGTATGGCTTAATTATCCCTGGCTCACCTGTGCTCCTCGAGTGCAGAGTGGGCAGCCACTGCCTGCCAGTTGCCCCAAACACTGTTCAATGGCTGAGCTTTCATTAACATCAGAAAATCCCTCCACAAAAGCAACACCAAATGTTTTATACATCTCTTTAGACAGCTCCCTTCCCCATGTCTCCACTAAATAATTCTTTACCATTTTATTAACTCTCTGATAGTTTTAAAAAGATCTATTTTTCAGATTTCTTCTAGGAGTATCAGTTGTCTTCAGAAGGCAAGTTGGTCTAAATTGAGATTACAAGAACTAGAAGCTTTTATTTCTTAGTTATGTAATATTTGGAATTTATTAAAAGATTTAAAAAACAGGCTCAGCACCTGTAGCTCAAGCGGCTAAGGCGCCAGCCACATACACCTAAGGTGCTGGGTTCGAATCTAGCCTGGCCGCCAAACAACAATGACAGCTGCAACCAACAAATAGCCGGGCGTTGTGGC
>NW_003852473.1:7997084-8005664 GCF_000181295.1 Otolemur garnettii
AAAAAAAAAAAAAAAAAAAAAATTACTATTTAAGATGTTGAGTGTACAAATCTGTGGCACTACCGTGCACTGGCTTCATTGTGCAACAATTACTAGCACTCATCTGCAAAATTTTTCATCTGCCCAAACTGAAACTCTACTCATGAAATAGTAAATCCCTATTCCCTTCTCTAGCCACACCCCCTGGCTAACATTTCTCTACCTTCTGTCTCCACTGATGTGGCCGCTCCAGGGACCTCATCTAAGGGAATCATACAGTATTTTTCTACTTGTACCTCTCTAGCTTATTTCACTTAGCACAACGTCTTCAAGATTCATCCATGTTGTAATGTGTGAGATTTTCCTTCTTTTTAATGCTGAATAATATTCCTTTGTATTACATAGATGTGGGTCACTATAACGTTTTGAGACAGACTGTTTTATGGTTCATTATTCCACTTCCTTAGAAACATAGTCGACAGCATCCATTCTGAGTCACCTGTTCAAGTTTCAACTTGCTCAGCTTATTGGTGTTGCTGGAAGGGCTTCATTTGTTTCCATCCACACAGATTTACATTTCTTGATCTTTATATGTCTCAAAACTTTCATAACAACCCACGTGTGTGTCTACACACATACATACCTACCACATTTTGTTTGTCCATTTACTCATCAATGGAAAAGTGGTTTGCTTCCACCTTTGGGCTACTGTTTATAGCATGGGTGTGCAAATATTATTCTGCTTTCAGTACTTTGGGTGCATACCTATAAGTGGAATTTCTGGGTCACATTCTATAATAATTCTATTATAATAGACCCATAATTCTATTTTTAATATTTTGAGGGACTGCCATATCATTTTCTGTGGTGTCTGCATCATTTTACATTTCTGCCAAAAGTGCACAAATGTTCTAATTTCACCACGTCCTCACCAAAACTTACTGTTTTCTATTCTTTAATTATCTGTTCTGTTATTAATTATCTATTCTGATAATAGCCATCTCATAGTTATGAACTGGTACCTCACTGTGGTTTTGATTTGCATGCTTAGTGATGCTGAGCATTAGTCTGTGTGCTTACTGGTCATTTTTATATTTTCTTTGAAAAAATATCTTTTCAAGTCCTTTCTCATTTTTAACTAATTTTTTTATTTTACTGGTATGGAGTTATAGGAGTTCTTTCCATATTCTGGATATCGACTTTTTCTCAAGTATACAATTTACAAATATTTTCTTCCATTCCATAAGCTATTTTTTCATTCTGTTGATGGAGTTTTTGGAGGCACAGAAGTTTGTTTTTGTTTTGTTTTGTTTTGTTTTGTTTACTGCAATTTAATTCATCTATTTTTTCTTTTATTGCCTGTGGTTTTCATGTCACATGTAAGAAATCATTGCCAAAGCCAATATCATGAATCTTTTTCCCTATGCACAAATATTCTTCCAAAAGATTTATAGTTCCATCCTTTACATTTAGTTATTTGATATATTTTTGAGTTAATGTTTATGTATGTTTAAGGTAAAGGTTAAACTTTATTCTTTTGCTTTCGATATCCAGTTTTCCCAATACCACTTGTCAAAAAGACTGCCCTTTCTCCATTGAATGGTTTGGGTACTCTTCTCAAAAATTATTTAGACATATATTCAGATTTTATTCCTGATCTATTTTATTCCATTGGTCTGTATATCTGTCTTTATGCCAGTACCACCCTGTTTTTATTACTACAGACTTATAGTAAGTCTCAAAATCAGGAAAAATGAGCCTCCAATTTTTCCATCTTTAAGATTGTTTTGGCTATTTGTGGTCCATTAAGATTACATATTAATTTTAGATAACTTTTTCTATTTCTGCAAAATACTTTCCTTGAGATTTTCACAGGCACTTCATTGAGTCTACAGATTGCTGTGAGTACTATTGATTTTTTAACAATATTGTCTTCCAATCTCATGATCACAGGATGTCTATTTGCACATCACTTTTTAAATTTCTATCAGCAATACTGTATAATGTTCAGCGTATAAGCCTTTTGCTTTTGCCTGCTTGGTTAAGTTTATTTTAAAATGTATTATTCTTTTTGATGCTATTGTAAATGAAATTGTTTTCTCAATTTCCAATGTTAATCATTCTTTTGCGTATCTTTATGCTTTTACTACATGCATATTTGGAGATACACATCTTTAAAAGATATATAGAATTATCCACCAAGTCTTTCTTTTTTATATATTTTTTATTTATTTTCTTTATTGTTGGGGATTCATTGAGGGTACAAAGAACCAGGTTACATTGATTGCATTTGTTAGGTAAAGTCTCTCTTATAATTGTGTCCCACCCCCAAAAGGTGTGTCACATATCATGAGCCCCCACCCCCTGCCTCCTTCCCTCTCTCTGGTCTCCCCTTCCCCCACCACCCTTCCTCCTTCCTTCTCTCTTCACTCCCCTTCCTCTACCCCCGATGGTGTACTAGGTCATCAACAGTCCTTATATGAGAACTGAGTACATAAAATTCTTGCTTCTCAATTCTTGTGATGCTTTACTGAGAATAATGTGTTCTACTTCTATCCAGGTTAATCAAAGGATATAAAGTCTCCATCTTTTTTAATGGCTGACTGGTATTCCACAGTATACATATACCATAGCCTGTTATCCATTCCCAGGTTGGTGGGCGTTTAGGGTGTTTCCACATTTTAGTGATTGTAAATTGCACTGCAATAAACAGCCTAATGCAAATGTCCTTATGGTAAAAGGATTTTTATCCTTCACGGTAGATGCCCAGTAATGAGATTGCAGGATCAAATGGGAGGTCTAGCTTGAGTTCTTTGGGGGTTCTCCATACTTCCTTCCAAAAAGGTTGTATTAGTTTTCAGTCCCACCAGCAGCATAAAAGTGTTCCCTTCTCCCCACATCCACATCAGCATCTGCAGTTTTGAGAGTTTTGTGATGTGGGCCATTCTAGCTGGGGTTAGATGGTATCGCAGGGTGGTTTTGATTTGCATTTCTCTAATAATTAGGGATGATAAGCATTTTTTCATATGTTTGTTAGCCATTCATCTCTCTGCTTTAGAAAAGGTTCTATTCATCTCTCTTTCCCAGTGATATATGGAATTATTTGGCTTTTTTCATGCAGATTAATTTGAGTTCTCCGTAGATCCTAGTTATCAAGCTTTTGTCTGATTCAAAATATGCAAATATCCTTTCCCATTGTGTAGGTTGTCTATTTGCTTTGGTTGTTGTCTCCTTAGCTGCACAGAAGTTTTTCAGTTTCGTTAAGTCCCATTAGTTTATTTTTCTTGTTGTTGCACTTGCCATGAAAGTCTTCAGAAAGTCTTTTCCCAGGCCAAGATCTTCAAGTGTTTTTCCTATGCTTTCTTTGAGGATTTTTATTATTTCATACTGTGGTATGAAAAATTTAGGTCTTTTATCCAACTTGAATCAATTTTTGTGAGTGGAGAAAGGAGTGGGTCCAGTTTCAGTCTTTTACATATGGATATTCAGTTCTCCCAGTGCCATTTATTGAATAGGGAGTCTTTCAGTGTATGTTCTTGTTTGGATTATTGAAGATTAGATGGCTGTAAGATGTCAAAGATAATCTCTTGTATCTCTCTGACATCTGTTGTTATTTTTCCTTTATCATTTCTGATCAAGGTTACTAGAGATTTTACTTTTCTATTTCTAGTTAAACTGGCCAAAGGTTTACCTATTTTATGTACTTTTTCAAAAAACCAACTCCTTATTTCATTAATTTTCTGAATGATTGTTTTTGTTTTCAATTTCATTAAGTTATGATTTAATTTTAGATATTTCTTTTCTTCTGCTGGGTTTAGACTTAGATTGTTCTTTTTCCAATTCCATAAGAAAGCTTTTAAGTTTGTTGAGGTGCTCTCTTCCATTTTTTCAAATGTAGACCTCTAAAGTGATAAGTTTTCCTCTCAGGACTGCTTTTGCTGTATCCCACAGGTTTGGTAGCTTGTGTCTTCATTGTTTTTATGCTCAAGGAAGTTAATGATTTCCTCTTTTATCTCTTCCTATACCCAACTGTCATTCAGCATAGGTTGTTTAACTTCCATGGCTTTGTGTGGGATTGAACATTTTTGTTGGAGTTGCGTTCCACCTTTAATGCCTTGTGGTCTGAGAATATACAAGGTAAAATATCAATCCTTTTGATTCTGGTGAGGTTTGTTTTGTGTCCTAGGATATGATCAATTTTGGAGAATGTTCCATGGGTCAATGAGAAGAATGTATATTCTTTGGAATGGAGTGTTCTATATGGGTCTATCAAGCACAGTTTTTCTAGGGTCTCATTTAAGTCCCTTATATCTTTGTTTAATTTCTGTTTAGAGGATCTTTCCAGCTCTGTAAGAGGAGTGTCAAAGTCCCCTGTTATTATGGTGTTATAGGATATCATATTGCTCAGACTAATTAAAGTCTGTTTCAAGAATCTGGGAGCATTTAAGTTGGGTGCATAAATATTTAGCATTAAAATGTCTACTTGTTGTATTTTCCTTTCGCCAATATTGAAGTGTCCATCTTTGTCTTTTTTGACATTAGTTGCTTTAAATCCACTTGTATCTGAAAATAAGATTGCAACCCTTCTTTTCTTCTGAATTTCATTTGCCTGAAAACTGTCTTCCAACCCTTAACTCTGAGTTTTAATTTGTCTTTTGAGGCTAGGTGTGTTTCCTGCAGACAAAAAATGGATGGCTTGTGTTTTTTTATCCAATCAGCCAGTCTACTGCCTCTTCAGTGGGGAATTCAAGTCATTAACATATATATTAAGATAATTGATAAGTGTGGTGGAGTTCTATTCATCTTATTTTGTGGAAGTCCATTGCTAAGTTTTATCTTTTGCATCATTGTGGAAGCTGGGTTCTGTCCTTTAATTTCTGGGTGCTTACTTTGCTGGTGGTCCATTGTTATGGTGAGTATGTATAACAGGTTGAAGTATTTCCTATTGAGCTGGTCTTGTCATTGCATACTTTCTCAATGTTTGTATATCAGTAAAAGATTTTATTTCTCTGTCAATTTTAAAGCTTAGCTTAGCAGATATACAATTGTAGGCTGGAATTGTTTTAAGCAGATTAAAGGTAAATGACCATTGTCTTCTGGCATGGAAAGTTTCATTAGAGAAGTCCGCGGTCACCCTGATAGATTGCCCCTGTAGGTCAGTTGGCCCTTACTCCTGGCAGCTTGCAGAATCTTTTCTTTTGTCTTGACTTTTAACAGGTTCATCACAATGTGTCTTGGAGAAGCTCTATTAAAGTTGAGGCAACTTAGGGTCTAATATCACTCTGACAGGAGTGTATGAATCTTTGGTGACATTTGGGAAATTTTCATTTATAATATTCCCTAGTATGGCTTCCATTCCTCTGGGACATTCTTCTTCTCCTTCTGGGATACCTATAACTCGTATGTCTGAATGCTTCATAAAGTCCCATAATTCCGTCAGTGAATGTCCTGCTTTTTCTCTCTTTCTTTCTGCCTCTTTAACTATCTGATTTATCTCAAGAGCTTTGTCCTCTACCTCTGAGATTCTTTCTTCTGCATGGTCTAATCTGTTATTGATACTTTCTACTATATCTTTAAGTTCTCTAATTGCTCAATTCCTTCATCCCTGCTATATCCTTTCTATATTCTTCATATCATTCATCTCTTATTTGATTCTGTTTTTGGATTTCCTTTTGGTTATTTTCCACTTTCTCAGCAATGCCTTCATTGTTTTCATCATCTGTATTTGAAATTCCCCTTCTGTCATTTCTAACATTTCTTTATAGGTGGAATCCTGTGCAGTAACTACCTCATGGTCCCTTGTGGGGTTGCTCTGCATTGGTTTTTTGTGTTGCCAGAATTTTTCTGCTGTTTCTTCCTCATGAGTGTTTTCTTTTATCTGTTTCCTTGACCAATTTTCCTTTCACTTCCTCTTGCTCTTTAAGTTACCATGCCTCTGGTGTAAGGTTTTGATGAGTCCTTTTGGTACAGTACTAAAAGCATGAGAATATTAAAGAATAAGAATGGAGAAAAGATTTTTAAAAAGAAAAATGGAAAAGGAGAGGGGTGAGTAAAAGGGAATACTGACAAACAGAAAAGAGGCACAGAAAGAGGGAGACAAGAGTAATAAAGGTGTATAGTAAGGTTCTTTGACTCACACCTTAAAAACTCCCAGCCTCTGGGGGTGCTGGGTTGGGTGGTTCCCTTGAGGTCAGCAGCTCTTTGCCAGGCTGAGCAGACACAGTACCCTCCCCCTTTAACAAATAAAGAAGAAAAACAAAAATACTCTAAATCAAACCAAAATGAACAGAAAACCTTACAGGATAAAATTGGGGGAAAAGCCAAATAACAGGAGCAGAAACACTAGCCAAAATGAAGTTCTTATTATGAAAGAAGGCAACAATGAAAAATTATATTTATGCCAGAAAAATGAAGAAAGAAAAAAAAAAAAAGATCTAGGGGGGAAAGTTAAAAATTTTTTTTAAAAAAAGGGGGTGGGGGAGAAGAAGAAAAAACAAATCCAAAAACAAAGCAGTATATTTATCTTCCTGAATGTTGTCTGGTCAACAGGTGTTCTCCTGGGGTATGATGCTAATCACAATGCTGATACAGCTGTATAAGATGGAGACTGGAGGCCTCTGCTGACTTCTTTGCCCTCAAAGCCCACAGGGTTGAAAGCCTGAATCTCTCCTCTGCCCACTTAAGAGACACTTTAAACCATAAACCTTGGCTAAGGAAAAGCTTTCCCAGGAAAGCACGTGTTGCTGGGATGTCTCCTGAAGTGGTTGCCCATTTAACAGGTGTGTCAAAACTGGCCTCACTCTGTCCTTGAGGGGTAAGGCTGCAAGGTAGCTCTCCTACTGCCACACACTGAAAGCTCTGCTCTTCTCCTCTGTCTCAGTCTTGGCCTTTGGCACTGTTCACAGTCACTAGATCACTGACCCAAGCTCTCCCCAGCCCAGGCCTCACTCTGCAACCCTAAAGGCAAAGCCTTCAGGGCAGCTTTCCCACAATGGCTGTGAGCGGCCCATAGCTGAACAATGATAGGTCCCTTCTGGCCCAGTGGCTCATTCCCAGACCCTAGACAATGCTTAAAGTCACCCACACTCTCACTCAATTTCTCCCAAGATAATTCAACTAATTGCCCAAGTCCAAACAAACAAAACAACCTGCAAAGAGACCTTCCATGTCTGCAATCTTGCTGCTATTGTAGGCACAGCCACAGCAGACACCACAACCTCAAACCTAAAGAACACAACCACTTGCCACTTCTCCACTGCTTTTTTCCTCCCTTCTGGGGTCCAGAAGTCTCTTACTGTCTCCCTGCATTCCCAAAGGGATGTTTCTGAACAGAGCCCTCAAGCCAGAGGTACTGGGAGTCTTCTCTCCCCAATCTTACCACTCCCAGTTGCAAAGAAGCTGTTACTCAGCCACCATCTTGCTCCCCACCTCTCCACCAAGTCTTTAAAATTCACATATTATCTTTATTATTTGCATATTTCTGCAAGTTTTGTTTACTGTTCAATATTATAAGATTCATCTTTGTTTCTACATTAAGCTCCAATTAACTTATTTTCAGTATTTATGTGAATTTACCAAAATTTATAGACAGAATCTAATGTTGCTGGTCATTTAGATTGTTTCCAATGTTTTGTTATTATAAACAAGGGGAATTTGAATATTTTTATATGGTCTTCTGCATATGTGTAAAAGATTCTCTAAAGCATGTACTAAGAAGTAGAATTAAAACTGATGCCTGTGTAAGTATCTTCAAATATTGGGCATTACGAAGTTGCCTTTTCAAAGTCTCTGCCATTTTGCTTTCCAAACATCAGTGTACAACAGCAACTGTTGTTATATGTCACCATCAATCTGATATGCCAGGCTTGTAAAGCTTTTCCCCATGGGTGGAAACAGTATTGTGTAAGGTGTGTGGATATGTGTGTGTTTTTAATTTGTGTTTTCTTGATCATTAATCAAGTTGAACATTGTTGTCACTATTTGCCCTCTGGTTTTATGCCATTAATGGATATATATAATTGTTCTCAAAGTGTTTGAAATTTATAAAAATAGTATTTTTGCTACTTATAGCATGTTTCTACTCTTTGCTTTAAAGAGTTTCCAGGAAAACTGAATAGTCTTCTAAATAGTTTTATTATTGATAAATAGTTTTTTGATTTTTTTTTTTGTTAAATCATAGCTGTGAACATTAATGCAATCACAGGCTACAGTGTGGTGTTTTCAAATACAATTTGAAATACTCTCATCAAACTGGTTAACGTAGCCTTCATGTCATTTTCTTAGTTATTGAGTTAAGACATTCATACTCTGCCTTTAGAAAGATTCACTTGTATCCTTGTAAGATAAACCATAGAGGTGACCCCACCAATCACCCTCCTTCTACCCATCCACCCGCCTGTCCTTCCTCTCTCCCTCACCCTCCCCATAATCTAAGGCTATAATTAGGTTATAGCTTTCCTATAAAAGCTATAAATTAGTTTCAAAATAAGGCTGTGTACAGTGGATACTTTTTCTTCCACTCTTGAGATACTTTGCTAAGAAGAATATTCTCCAGCTCCATCCATGTAAACATGAAGGAGGTAAAGTCTCCATCTTTCTTTA